>NC_090375.1:94056511-94401511 GCF_036365525.1 Heterodontus francisci
CTTACTATCTGAGTGATCTCCACCTCCAAATCTTCTGAGTCTAGTTATCTTTTGTTTGCTGCTCCTTCCACTTCACCGTCGACAGCTGATTTTTCAGTCACTGTGCCCCTGTTCTCAGGTACTTCCCTAAATCACCCCACCTTACCACTTCTCTCATGTACTTCACAAATTTGTTAAAGATGGATAAGGCTTTCTCCCCGCAGTACCTCTCCCCCCCCCCCCCCCCCCCCCCCCCCACCAAATTCATTTTGCCTCACCCCTTGCTTGGGGTGCACCTTTCTCCTCATTGATAAATGCTTTGACACATTTCTCCAATGTAAGGAGTACTTTATAAATGTATGTTATAATTATTATTTTTGTCTATGCCAGGACACAGTCACAGAGGTAGTTCTTTAAGCTCTTATGGTACTTCAGATAAAGTACAGAAATTGTACCTCAGATTTCTTTTTGGAACATGTACAGCAAAAAAATTTTGTTTATTTCATAAAATGAAGGAAAACAAAGTTAAATAAATGCTTTCAAACAATAAAATAACATATTCCAATTTAATGGTAAATTTTGAATTTAAAGTTTGTTTTAAACTGGTTACAATAGTTTTGTCCTAATAAACATTCAACTATATTATATACTATGAAAAATAATTACTTTTACTTCTAGCCTTCTGATTGGCCCTTGAAGAATGTTGCCTTCTAATGATCAGCATGGTCAGTGGCAAGCCCCACACTCCATTATGCATGATTTAGCCTTTGAAAATCACATGGTGACGAGCTAGATTTTGTTTTTCCAATAATGGCAGCTGGTCTTTCATTTCACCATTTTCTAAGCCTATTCCTGTTTTATACTTACCAGCCAGAACCGAGCGGTGCAGTGGTTAGCACCGCAGCCTCACAGCTCCAGGGACCCGGGTTCAGTTCTGGGTACTGCCTGTGTGGAGTTTGCAAGTTCTCCCTGTGACTGCGTGGGTTTTCCGCCAGGTGCTCTGGTTTCCTCCCACAGCCAAAAGACTTGCAGGTGATAGGTAAATTGGCCGTTGTAAATTGCCCCTAGTGTAGGTAGGGAATATGGGATTACTGTAGGGTTAGTATAAATGGATGGTTTTTGGTCGGCACAGACTCGGTGGGCCGAAGGGCCTGTTTCAGTGGTGTATCTCTTTTTAAAAAAAAAAAAAAACGCTGGTGCCCCCCTTAGGAGACAAGAGTGTCCATTTCACTCCACCTGGCTTCTTGTCACTAGCTCTGAGCGTCCTTGGTCTAGGGAATAGGGCCTTGAGTGATAAAGTGATGAACAGTGGGGCGTAGGTGTATTTGTTAATGGGAATGTTGACTGAATGTAGAGGAGGCTGACCCAGGTGAGGAACAGAACTAGTGTATTTAGTGTGTGGACTAGGAGCAGAGCTGAAGCACTTGGCCAGGCTCATCTGGGTGTGATCTTTAAGAAAGATGGTTCCGCAGAGAAAGTGGAACACTGCTAATTATAGCATAAGTGATTCTCACATTTATTACCTGGCAGTGTAATTTCAAGTTTACTAGAGCTGCTTTAAAATTTAATTGATCAAAAAAATTGGAATAGTCTTTCACATTGACTCAAGTGAGTAAATGTACCATATGAAAATATCAAGGTCCATTAACACTGATTTGTGCTGGAATAGCATCAATTGTTGTTGCCAGATGTCTGTTCTGGGGTACTTAGAAGACCCTATGGCACTATGCGAAGAAAAGTTAGGAGTTCTCTCAGTTTTTCAACCAACATTCCTCCTTCAATTAACATTGTTCCTTCAATTAACCCAACATCAAAAACCCAAGGAGGGCCCATCTGCAGTGTCTATTGAGGTAACTACATGTTCCATAGCAGGCTTACACTATATTGAGATAGTAGTCAGGTCTAGAATGCCTAATTTTGTAGTTCTTAACCCAGGAGTGCCGAAACGAATTTTAGTGAGCCCATTCCATTTGCCACCTACAGTCAGTTAACTTAGCATAGATAAAATCTGTGACACCTTCCATCTGTAAGGCACAGCTATTTATTGGAAAAGAAATCACTGAGTCAATGTTGAAGTGATAAGAAATAGGAGCAGGGAGTAGACCATTCAGCCCCTCGAGCCTGATCTGCCATTCAATAAGATCATGGCTGATCTGATTGTGGCCTTAACTCCACTCTCCTGCCCAATCCCATAACCCTTGACTCCCTTGCAGATCAAAAATCTGTCTTACTCAGCCTTGAATATATTCAATGACCCAGCCTCCACTGCTCTCTGGGGAAGAGATTTCCAAAGATTAATGACCCTCAGAGAAGAAATTCCCCCTCATCTCCATTTTAAAAGGGGAGACCCTTTATTTTGAAACTGTGTCCCCTAGTTCTAGATTCCCCCACGAGGGGAATCATCCTCTCAGCATTTACCCTGTCAAGCCCCCTCAGAATCTTATATGTTTCAATAAGATCACCTCTCATTCTTCTAAACTTCAATGAATATAGGGCCAACCTGCTCAACCTTTCCGCATAAGACAACCCTTTGTCCCAGGAATCAGCCTAGTGAGCCTTCTCTGAACTGCTTCTAATACAAGTATATCCCTCCTTAAGTAAGGAGACCAAAATTGTATGCAGTACTCTAGGTGCGGTCTCACTAATGCCCTGTACAATTGTAGCAAGACTTCCCTACTTTTATACTCCATCTCCCCTTGCAATAAATGCCAACATTACATTTGCCTTCTTAATTGCTTGCTGTGTCTGCATGTTAACTTTTTGTGATTCATGGACAAGGACAGCCAGATCCCTCTGTACTGCAGCATTCTGCAGTCCCTCTCCATGTAAATAATATTCCGCTTTTCTATTCTTCCTGCCAAAGTGGACAAGCTCACATTTTCCTACATTGTACTCCATCTGCCAAATTTTTGCTCACTCACTTAACCTTTCTATATCTCTTTATAGAAACTTTGTGTCCTCACAAGTTGCTTTCCTACCTATCTTTGTATCATCTGCAAAAAAAAATTACACTTGGTCCCTTCCTCCAAGTCATTAATATAGATCGTAAATAGTTGAGGCTCCAGCACTGATCCCTGTGGCACTCCACTAGTTGCAGTTTGCCAACCTGAAAATGTCCCATTTAACCTGATTCTCTGTTTCCTGTTAGTTAGCCAATTCTCTATCCATGCTAATATATTGCCCCAAACACCATGAGCTCTTATTTTGTGTAGTAACCTTTTATATGGCACCTTATTGAGTGCATTTTGGAAATCCAAATACACTACATCTACTGATTCCCCTTTATCCACCCTGCTTCTTTGTATCTAGACAGATACATGAATGGGCAGGAAGCAAAGAGATACAGACCTTAGAAAATAGGCGACAGGTTTAGATAGAGGATCTGGATCGGCGCAGGCTTGGAGGGCCAAAGGGCCTGTTCCTGTGCTGTAATTTTCTTTGTTCTTTGCTTGTTACATCTTCAAAGAAAGAACTCTAATAAATTTGTCAACTGTGATTTCCCTTTCATAAAACCATGTAAACTCGGCCTGATTGCATTATGCTTTTCTAAATGTCCAAATGTCCTGCTATTACTTCCTTAATAATAGATTCTAGCATTTTCCCAATGACAGATGTTAGGCTAACTGGCCTATAGTTTCCTGCTTTCTGTCGCACCCCACCCCCACCCCCCCCCCCCCCCTTTTCTTGAATAGAGGTGTTACATTTGCGGTTTTCCAATCTGCTGGGACTTTTTCAGAATCTAGGGAATTTTGGAAGATTACATGCAATGCATCCACTATCTCTGCACCCATTTCTTTTAAGACCTGAGGATGCAGGCCATCAGGTCCAGAGAAGACTTGTCAGCCTTTAGACCCATTAGTTTTTCAACTACTTTTTCTGTAGTGATAGTGATTGTCTTCAGTTCCTCCCTCCCTTTTTGCGTCTTGATTTTCTGCTATTCTTGGGATGCTTTTTGTGTCTTCTGCTGTGATGACAGATACAAAATACTTGTTCAAAGTCTCTGCCATTTCCTTGTTCCCCATTATTTAATTCCCCAGTATCATCCTCCAAGGGACCAACACTTACTTTAGCTACTCTCTTGCAGCGGCTACACCTGTGCCCTGCTTTTCAAAAGACCTTTCCTTTCCCTCCTGGTGATCGCCACAGAGGTAGAATGGGAAATAACACATTACTGAGAGGTACATACTTTGTTAAAGACAAAATATTATTCAAGCCAAACACCCAGCAAAGCAAGCAGCAGATGTTTTTGTCCAGATTTTTGTCATCACCAGAAAGTAAAGCCTTGCCATACCCCATGTTTCTACAAATAAAATGATTCTTCAAAGAAGTAAAGTTCAAAGTGATTGGATATCAGGGGCTAAATTTTCATTCCAGGGTCGGGAACCCGACGCCCGGAACATTTCCAGGTCCCGACCTCACGCCGTGTCAGCGACGCTATTTTTAAATCCAAAGGGCCAAACTGGCCAGTTGGTGAATGTGGCGCCCATTAACGGGGCAGGGACTTGCATGGAAGTGGGACTTGCAAAACGAGGGCCCTATGAAAAGTTGAACGTCAGCCATCACTGGGCTTGCCATTCACTGAAGAGATGGATCCACAAGGGACTAAAAGGGCCAGCGCTGTTGCAGGCAGGCATCCAAGGCGGTTCCACACTTCTCTGATGCCTCCTTTCAGGCATTAACCGAAGCAGTTGGGGGCATGCGTCATATTTTATTCCCGGCATCTGGGAAAAGAAACCCTCTAAGAGAAACAAGGAGGGCATGGATGGAGGTGGTGACGGAGGTCAGCAGCCAAGCAATGACCTGAAGGACATGGTTGCTAGAGATTCAATGACCTGATAAGGTCTGGAAGGGTGAATGGCAAATGACACCCGGGTGACTGGTCACCAACTCTGTCTGCAAAAGCATGCAGACAAGCTGAACTCACAGACTGTCCATAGTTCTCCCTCACATTGTCAGGTCAAATGTCCAGTTGTATCACTTAGATGGCAGCCACCCTCACATATGGGGCACTCTTCAGAAGGGGGCATCACTGAAGGGTGCAACCTATCATGTGAATGTCATGCTGGAAGAGATGAGGGAGGGCTGCCGACTCATGAATCATTGGCTCCTCAGCCTGCAGGAAAAGAGAGCCCACAGCTCACGGGAAATGGCTTGAACGGGTGGTGGTGTGGCCGACCTCGACCCTCTGATCCTGATGGAGGAGGTGCCACTGAAAATCGATGGGTGCATCAGTCTGTGAGTGATGACGAGACAGGAGACCGTGAACAGCAGGGCCATTTGATAGCTTTATCCTGAGGTGGTTCCTCCTCAGAGGAGGTTCCTTCTCAATGTGTGCTTTGGCTCTTGAGCTGCTGTCATCTAAGGGGTTGGTTGTGCTGGGGCACTTGGTGAGTGGGCCGGTTTCTCATTGCCACATTCTTGTGTTTCACACAGGGCCAGCTGCAGAGGGAGAGGAGAGTGCACAAGCCTAATTGTCGCGCCATCCTTGGCAGGGAGATTTAACAGAGTCAGCACTGGCCCATCATTCCTCCACACCTTCCACCAGCAAAGACATGCTCACCTCAGTTGGGCCGCAATGTATCTTAGAACGGAGAGCACTGGATGAACCTCACATCATGTGTGAGTAGGAGGAGAAGGGTGAGGCAGAATTAGCTGTGGATAGTCCCCCTCGGAGGATGGAGGGCAGGCACAGCGATGCTCCGCTGGGCGAAGATGCTGTCCCTCGGGTGTCACAAACAACGAGGTCTTCCTCGAGAACCAGAGGCAGATGAGTTCCTGTTTGTCAGAGATCCCTGAAGCCTTGAGGAGCTATGGGCAGGCAATGGAAGAGTCTATGCAGAGTATGTGCTCCTTCATGACTCAGGGTTTCGAGCACACAAGCTCCTCCATTGAGATTGGGCAAACTCTTGGAGGGCCATATGCAGCACCAGAGTGGATGCATGAGCAGCGCGCTGATATGCACAGAAAGAGTGAGAGTCTCTAACATTGACCATTCAGTGTCGCTGATGGCGCTAAAGTGCTCAGAGTGGATGCCAGATGCATCCCAGTTGATGGCCTCATCCAGTATCCAAGGGCACCAGGAAAGGGCTGAGGCAGTCAAAGTAGCAGATGAAGGGGCCACCCCTCAGAGGGCACCGGTGTCACTCTGAGGCCCTTTGCCCCCTCTGACTCAGGAACCATCTGTGCCACAAGGCCCCGTGACAGAGGCTTCCCCTGCAATGATGCAGGTGTGGCAGCCTGTGGAGGAGCCCCCACGAGCACCTCCAGGTCAAGGATGGAAGCTATGGGCATCTCAGCCAGAGGCAGAGACAAGGGAGCAGAACGCCTCCACTTCATCCTCTGCCACAGGGGGAGCACCCCACAGAAGTGCTGTTGTCCACTTTTGTTTGCTCCTTTGCTTTCATTTCAATATCGATTGTTTATGTATTCAAACTGATATGTGTATTATTGATCATATCAAAAGGAGGATGGAGTTTTAGTGGGTGGATGGGCTGCCTACAATTGCTGTGTTTCCATACTCTGTGATTTTTGAGAATGTTGGCGATGGAAACCTCATTCTCCATGTTCATAATGGCAGTGGGAGTCTTCAGATATGGGTCATGACAGAATGATAGCTCTCTATGCTGGAAGGTGGGTTTTGCGGTCATCTGTTATAAGGTAATCAGGTAAAATGCTGCTGAATCAGCGTGGCCCTTGCATCCACGCCAGCCTTCCATTCACCCTGAGGTCTAGGAAGGCTTCAGCAGGTGTCATCCAATGCCTGGGCGCCAGCCACCTCTTCATCAGTTTCTACCTCTTCTTTCTGCTCCAAGTTCTCCTCCAAGAATGAGTGGCTTTCCAGCTCCTCCTCCTCATCCAGTTCCAGGTCTCTTTGCAGTGTCATGTTGTGCAGGGCACAGTAGAAGACCACAATTTGGGACACTCTGACTGGCTTGTACTGGAGGGCACCACTTGACCAGTCAAGGCAGCAGAAGTGCATCTTCCAGATGCCAATGGTCTATTCAATGGTCCATGTTAGTAGATGGATCTGGTTGTAGCACCTTTCTCCATCCATATTTGGGTAGTGAATGGGCATCAGCTGCCATCTCTATTGGGTGTTATGGACAGTAGAAAAGGGTGTGGGTGAATCCTACTGTTCACCTCCCAACTGATCGCAATCATGTTTTGTTAAAAATGATGAGTTAGTGCTCGAGTGTTTTTCAGGGTCAAATAAACAGAGAAATGACAAGTTTTCTCATAGGTTATAAATAAACTATTTATTTTTACACAATTCCTGAAATGGTCGCAAAAGCACCCACACACACACACTCACACATTCACTCACACAAGCATGCACAAGAATAGATAGGTAGAGAGAAAAAGGATAAGTAGTTTAAACTTCAAAGTGAGGTAGGTGTTTGTGGTTTACGATAAAGCTGTTGAGTTTTCTCAGGAGAGCAGTCTCTTTTAAAGGTGCAGGCCTGGGTGTTTGTAGTCTTGAACTTGTTGAGGTGTTGCAGATTTTCTGGTCGTTAAAATTTCGGACTGGAGGTGGTAGTCACTTTTTTGTTCTCTGCTGCAGCAAGTTGAAGTGTAGCATTAGCAGCAGGGCTTCTTCCTTCCTTGGCTGGATCTCTTTCACAGTCCCTGGCTGGACTGCTTTCTGAAGGTGCTGGCTTGATCTCCCCTCTCTCTCCAGAGGGTTAACTTTTTAAGGTAAAGATTAATCACATTAGGAGACACATGGCCCTCTCCCCTTGTGTGACCATTCAATGAACCAGGATATGGAGACCATGGCTATTGATTATGTCTGAATGGGGACCATTCTGTTAACACGTTGCTATTTCACATCTATCCAGTTTTGGTTTGAGCTGTGAGTCCATCTTTCTCCAGAGTCATTTGTTTGTTCATTCATGTCGAGGAGTCATTAATATGCAATAGTGCTTTTTTTTTTCAAATTCAGAGGGTTCTCCCCAGAACTATTTCAGAAGATGTTAATGAGTTCCATTCTTGTAGACACATTTGTTGATTTCCAGTACAGGAGGGGTCACAGAACCACTACTCCATTTTGAATGTGGTACAAGTGGTTATGTTCTTGTGGTTTTGTTTAACAGTTGATTTTTGTTTGGATTCATAATACTTCCATTTCATTGTTTATTTCATCACAGCTGCTTCCGTGCATGACAAAGGGATAACCCTTATCTCCCAGCAGCCACCCCTAAAGCCTGGATGTGGGCCTGAAGAGGTGCAGCACCTGGGATTCTTGTAGGATGAAGGAGTCATGACAGCTGCCTGCGCAAATCTGTAAGATTCTCTTTCTATGGTCGCAGACTGGCTGGACATTCAATGAGTGGTAGCCTTTTTTGTTCAGGAATCTGGCTGGCTGGTGTGTTGGTGCCTTACTGACTACAGGAATCGATGACCCCCCTGGACCAGCAGAAATCCATTGATGGTGGCAAACCTGAATGCCCTCTATGCCTGCACAGGCCCATCTGTGTCAAAATGGATGTAGTCCTCCACCATCTGGAACATGGCATGCTGAGCTGCCAGCTGCGAGATGCCACTTAGGTCTGCAGCTGTTCCCAGGAACAACCCGGTTGCATAAAATTCAATGTCACAGTGACCTTGACTGCTCCTGGTAAGGAACTGCCATGGGGGCCGATAGGCCTCAGGTCATTATGAATCAGAGCACAAATGCCCGAGACCATCTGCCTGGATAGGCACAGCCTCCTCAGGCACTGGTGCTCTGCCATTTGCAGGTAGCTGACTCTTGGGCAGTACACTCAATGTCGTGGGTAGTGCCTTCTTCCCCTTGCAGCCCCTCTCTGTGCACCTCTGGCCTCCTCCTGTCCAGGGGGTTGCAGCTGCTGAAGCTCATCATGCCTGCTCTGTCCAATGTCAGAGTGGCCTGTTCACATTTCAACTCCTTCAGCTGCCACTTATTCATTCACCAGGCCTTACCCTACCAACCCCACCTGTCCAATTGATGCCAGCGGCCTCACGTCCTTCTCCAGATTCCTACCCACTCACCACTCACAAAGAACAAAGAAAATTACAGCACAGGAACAGGCCCTTTGGCCCTCCAAGCCTGCGCCGATCCAGATCCTCTATCTAAACCTGTCTCCTATTTTCTAAGGGTCTGTATCTCTTTGCTTCCTGCCCATTCATGTATCTGTCTAGATACATCTTAAAAGACGCTATCGTGCCCGCGTCTACCACCTCCGCTGGCAACGCGTTCCAGGCACCCACCACCCTCTGAGTAAAGAACTTTCCACGCATATCCCCCCAAAACTTTTCCCCCCTCACTTTGAACTCGTGACCCCTAGTAATTGAATCCCCCACTCTGGGGGGGAAAAAGCTTCTTGCTATCCACCCTGTCTATACCTCTCATGATTTTGTACACCTCAATCAGGTCCCCCCTCAACCTCCGTCTTTCTAATGAATATAATCCTAATCTACTCAACCTCTTTTCATAGCTAGCGCCCTCCATACCAGGCAACATTCTGGTGAACCTCCTCTGCACCCTCTCCAAAGCATCCACATCCTTTTTGTAATGTGGCGATCAGAACTGCACGCAGTATTCCAAATGTGGCCGAACCAAAGTCCTATGCAACTGTAACATGACCTGCCAACTCTTGTACTCAATACCCCGTCCGATGAAGGAAAGCATGCCGTATGCCTTCTTGACCACTCTATTGACCTGCGTTGCCACCTTCAGGGAACAATGGACCTGAACACCCAAATCTCTCTGTACATCAATTTTCCCCAGGACTTTTCCATTTATTGTATAGTTCACTCTTGAATTGGATCTTCCAAAATGCATCACCTCACATTTGCCCGGATTGAACTCCATCTGCCATTTCTCTGCCCAACTCTCCAATCTATCTATATTCTGCTGTATTCTCTGACAGTCCCCTTCACTATCTGCTACTCCACCAATCTTAGTGTCGTCTGCAAACTTACTAATCAGACCACCTATACTTTCCTCCAAATCATTTATGTATATCACAAACAACAGTGGTCCCAGCACGGATCCCTGTGGAACACCACTGGTCACACGTCTCCATTTTGAGAAACTCCCTTCCACTGCTCTGTCTCCTGTTGCCCAGCCAGTTCTTTTATCCATCTAGCTAGTACACCCTGGACCCCATGCGACTTCACTTTCTCCATCAACCTACCATGGGGAACCTTATCAAATGCCTTACTGAAGTCCATGTATATGACATCTACAGCCCTTCCCTCATCAATCAACTTTGTCACTTCCTCAAAGAATTCTATTAAGTTGGTAAGACATGACCTTCCCTGCACAAAACCATGTTGCCTATCACTGATAAGTCCATTTTCTTCCAAATGGGAATAGATCCTATCCCTCAGTATCTTCTCCAGCAGCTTCCCTACCACTGACGTCAGGCTCACCGGTCTATAATTACCTGGATTATCCCTGCTACCCTTCTTAAACAAGGGGACAACATTAGCAATTCTCCAGTCCTCCGGGACCTCACCCGTGTTTAAGGATGCTGCAAAGATATCTGTTAAGGCCCCAGCTATTTCCTCTCTCGCTTCCCTCAGTAACCTGGGATAGATCCCATCCGGACCTGGGGACTTGTCCACCTTAATGTCTTTTAGAATACGCAACACTTCCTCCCTCCTTATGCTGACTTGACCTAGAGTAATCAAACATCTATCCCTAACCTCAACATCCGTCATGTCCCTCTCCTCGGTGAATACCGATGCAAAGTACTCGTTTAGAATCTCACCCATTTTCTCTGACTCCACGCATAATTTTCCTCCTTTGTCCTTGAGTGGGCCAATCCTTTCTCTAGTTACCCTCTTGCTCCTTATATATGAATAAAAGGCTTTGGGATTTTCCCTAACCCTGTTTGCTAAAGATATTTCACGACCCCTTTTAGCCCTCTTAATTCCTCGTTTCAGATTGGTCCTACATTCCCGATATTCTTCCAAAGCTTCGTCTTTCTTCAGCTGCCTAGACCTTATGTATGCTTCCTTTTTCCTCTTAGCTAGTTTCACAATTTCACCTGTCATCCATGGTTCCCTAATCTTGCCATTTCTATCCCTCATTTTCACAGGAACATGTCTCTCCTGCACGCTAATCAACCTCTCTTTAAAAGCCTCCCACATATCAAATGTGGATTTATCTTCAAACAGCTGCTCCCAATCTACATTCCCCAAATGCAAATCTTTCAGCTCCAGCGATGGCTAGTTTGCACCACTGTTCAAGCAGCTGAACTTTATTCTGCACTTCTACAATATGCTAAACAGCCCTTCCAATAGCCCTTATGGCCCCCCACAGTGCTTATGACATCTACCCCCTCACATGTTCCAGACATCATGTTTTCCCCATACCCTTCCATTGAATATCACAAACTGCTCCTGACAAGCCTTTCAATGAGCTCCTCAACGAGCCCAATAGCCAATTAATTGGAGGTATTCGGGTTTTCCCCCCTCCCGGCATCCCTTTCAAAACCACCACATTTCAGAAGCGGTGGGACCCAGAACCACCCTCTGGGAACGCGATTTTTAAATCGTGCATGCACCTGCACCCACCCCCACTGGCATTTGAAAATTGAGCTGCAGATTTTAATTAGTCTAATATATGCTTCAACTTGTTCTTTAAATGAGTACACTGTCTGAATAGGAATTTTGTAACTGAAGAGAGATTTTAGAGTAGAAGTGCACGTGCAACACTGTGATCAATCTGAATGATGATTGAAGTGCTTGAAATCAAGAACAAATCAAAAATTCTTATCCTTATCAGTTCTTGGATTGGAGTAGTACTCTTACACTGAACGTACTCCCTATACTTTGTTCTTCCTGCTTAATTACATATTAAATTAAAAATAATGACATCTGTTTGGCCTGGGGGTTTTCTCTTACAGTCTTTTACAAAGAAAGGCCCAGGCTTGACAATGTGTGCACGTACATATTGGAGAAGAGGTGATAATACTGAGGGAAAGCAAACTGGTGCAAAGCATACCAACTTAGTAACAGGTCAGCCTGTGTCGGCATTAGCCCCACTTCTGAACATATGGGCCCATTTTTTTAGGCTTCCCAGGATCTTACCTAAAACAGATGTTAAGCCCCTTGAATATGTTAATGACAGGCCTAATGCCTCTTGAAGGTTCCCTTTACAAAATTGGTCACCAATAAGTGGGGCAGATGTTGGACCTGTCCCCCTCAGTATTCATCAAGTGAACCCTGTGGCTGCCACCTAAAGTGATGTTTAAATTTTTCCTTTAAAACCCTTCCTGTTAAGCTATAGGTACCAGTTGCTGCTGCAACTCCACAGGCATCAGGATTTCCCCTCCCCAGTGGGAGTCTGTTTCAACTGTCCCCACTCCTAGTACTTATCTAAGGGTCGCTGTTGGCGAGATAGGCAGCCCCAAATTGTTTTTCTCATCGGGTAAGCTGCATTTAGTGCTGCCAGTTCATTCTGAATATGCAAATCAATAGAAATTGGTCCTCTGGCCTCTCTGTACAGGTGCATGCTACACACGCACCGCAAACTTTGGGCTGGAAAACGGACACAGACTAATTTCTATACCCCATTGAGTCTTTTTACTAATAACCCACCAACATCACCACATCTTTGGCATTGTCAGAATTCCATTGCCACAGGACACTGCCAGTTTAGAAATTGTAAATATACCACTTGGAACAGAGTCCACACTAAGAACTATGTATTTTACTATTAAAATAATAAACTTACCTTGGTGCATCTTCCAGATACATGACTGATGGAAACTAGCTGTTTCAGAATACAGCTTCTCGACCAGGCTGTTCAAACCAGAGGAACCCTGAATGCTTGCAATAGGTAATTTGTCAGCAGGGCAAAACTAAAAATGAAAGAGTGGCTTACTAGATTAGAAGAAGGATCCACTGCATATGTCATCTACAGTCTTGAGTCCTTTTTAGCCAGGAGATGTGGACTATTATTGTTCATTAGAAGTTGAAATGAGGAGTTCAAAAGACAAGTGTTTGACTATTTCCACACAAGTTGGTCAATGTTCATTTTTTACAGCTTTTTCCTTTGGTTTTTGTTATGAGTGGATTCTGATTTTCATGTGGTTCAAGTGATAATTTGGTGTGCAAAAGAGTTATTTTGTAAAGGCAACTGATTACCACAGTGAAAGAACTTCGTCTTTGTTTTACGGGATCAGGATGAAAAAAAGTTTGTTTCTGGCTTCTCTAACATGAACAGCTGGATTCACGGCAACCATGGCAACAGGTCACATGATTAGGTGTATTAGATTGCCTGGCAGCAAGTGCACTGAGGAATAGGAGGAGAGTGCATACAGAGGCCTGGCCCCCAAGATGAAGCATTGTGTTTATTTCAGATTGCATTTACAGTTAAACATGGTTAAGACTGAATCGTCTTGCACAAGTTGTTCCTGCTTAGCCGAGCCAGCATTATTTGGGCACATTATTGTTTAGGTCCGGTACAGTGCATCAGGTAAGAGCAAATGGATTTCATTTTGAGAAGTTGGAGGTTTAGGCCCTGTGAATGATGCCTTATTAGTTCATGTGGTTTAGTTTTTTTAAGTTGCAAATCTGTCAAGTGTATAGTGTACTTTACCTTTTGACATAGCTTTCATTTATATTACAAATATGTTCAGGACTTCAGCCCAGGCAGGTACGTGCAGTTCTTGATTGTGAACCACTGTGTTCTGTGATTTTAGGAAGCAATGCTTTGTAAATAAAGTTATCAATAGTAAAATTATCATCAATTTTGGACCGAGTTCAAACATTCTTGCTTTTTATTAGGTTTTCACAGCCCTACTAAAGTGCCAAGATAATTGCCATATATAGGGACAATGGAACTTAGTGCCTAAAATATTAAGTGATAGAGATATAGTAAATTCAGGAAATAACTGCAGAGTGAGCAAGGACTGGAGGATAAGAGACATAACTGGAAAAAAAGTATGTTTACAAAAGATACCTGGAAAAATATATTTTCTGAAGAATTGACAAACGTTTGGATTGTTTGCCAGGCAGAGTAATAAAGCCAAAAAAATTGTGAATGTTAAAGAAGTAGTTGAATGCCATGATGTGCAAGACGGGTGAGCTGTCATGGACAAATGGCTTTTTCTCATCCTTGATATATCATTTTCTCATGATACCCATGTCAAAAAGAGGGTCATTCATAAAACTTCTCTCATACAGACCGAGCTAACGGTTTTACTTTCAGCGCTACATAATTAGATCTAATTGCTGTCAAACTTTTATAGTGCTTTTAAAACTTGTTAAATTAGCAAAATAGGTTTTTCATGCATATAGCTCTGACAATTGTAGTAACAGATAAAGTAACACCAGAAAAGGTAGATTTGTATTTGCTAGTGGCTTGACTTTTATTTTTATGTTTATAGCTCCAAGTGCTAAATTGATCTTGCATAGTGTTACTTTCTTAGCAATGTATTTAAAAAGCTGCACTGGATCATTGACTGACAAAGGCAGGTGTGTGGAAAGAATTGATTTTAGAGGACATGGTTGAAATGGATTTTCCAAACCTCAAGGGAACTTTGGCTGGCATTTTTGACCACAAGTCTGTCCTTGTGTGGAACAGCTGAACTGCATTTCAGTAGAAGGTCACTGTCGGCATTATTGAGTTCTGTACATAAGTCATTTTATCTTTTTAATAGATTCTTAAAGGGATGGAAAGTCAAGAGGGAATTTTTTTTACTGTAAGTACTAGAGCAGAGGTGTCAATTTCCATAGTGGTCCTGATTTGACATCCTGTTACTTGGTCTATACCACGTTTAAGCAAAAGTTATTTGGACATGCTGGAGGAGAAAATTTAAATGTCTTTTTTTTTGTCTGTAAAACTGTTTTAATGTATACCAATCTCTGGGTGTGAGGTCCTGTAGCTAATCTTCGCTGGCAGCACGGCCACTACCATGTCACTGTTCTCACTGTTTTTAGGCATACCTGTCAGCAACCTGAAATCAGCATTGGGTCGTTTTTAACATACAAGTGAGAGTCCTGCACTTGTTTCTGCCCCTACCACTCCATCCAAGTCTCACTCTTGACCTCCCCTGAAATCTCAACCTTCCCTACCCACCCTCTCACCCCACCAAATCTCAGTCTGTCAACCCTCTGGAATCTAGACTTTCCTTTACAGAAGAAAGTAGTAGCATAGTGCAAGAAAAGTGTTTTTAAAAATCACTGTTTTATCCCTACTTCAGTCAGTCACGTATATAAATGGCAAAATTTGTTTGTAAATAAGTAGCTCCTTTAGCATATCTTATTTGTATTCACTCGTTATCCTTCTTGGTCTGCTGTGACGTTTAATGAGAGCATTGCTGGAATGCTCTGCAGTTTTGGGCTCCACATTAAAAGAAATTGGTGAGGCAATAGAGAGGATATTAGCACAGATTCATTAGGATGCTCCCTGGTATGAGAAAATACAGATGTGAAAAAACACTTGAAAAATTAGGCTTTCATTGTTTTCATTAGAACCAAAGAGATTAAGGGGTCATTTGATGCTTGAACTTATGAAAGGATGGGACATAGTAGATAGAAACTGACTGTTTCTAGCCGTTGAAGGGACTTCGATATAAAATTAAATGTTAAAAGTTTAGGACTGAAAGCAGAAGAAACTTCCTTTTGCACAAGAGTTATGAGGCTATGGAACCCACTGCTGGAGATAGTAGCAAAGACGACATTAATATTTAAAGATTGGTTTGACACGTGGTTGAAGGAGAGAGGGGATAAAACTGATTGAAAACAAAGTGGCACATGGGGTTAGAACTACTGCTGCTCTGGAGGGTGAACTCTACACAGACTGATTAAGTTGAATAACTTGTTTCCGTTTTGTAATTCTGCATAATTTATAGTTCATTGTTATTTATGCATTAACGCTTTCCTCGTATTTCTTTTTACTGGAGCCTCAATTACTTAGCATAGGATTAACAATGACAGAATCAGACAATCATAGAAGACACATGGGGAAGGGAATCCCGTGCAAGGCTTTAAAATTTGTTCCAATGGGTGAGGAGATATTTTGAAATTAAAGGACAAGTGAAGTGGGCACAGTTGGGGAAACAGTGCCGAGTGGACTAGGAAGAAGTAGGGAGAAAAAAAAAAATAACAATGTATCGTAATCACAAAATCTAACATGCCTGTCTTATGTGTTGTGTAGAATTGAATGTCAGGATCCAATTGGTCAGTGGGCATTTGACTAGATAATATGAAGTTAGTATGTGTCTGTAAGCATTTTTTTTTTTGTTCTCTGCAGTCAAATGACATTTCTACATTCACCCAGGCACCTTGAACAGAAACTTCAACAAAAGTTCTGGATGCTTCAAAGTTCTTTGCCAGTCATCAATAAAGCTCAAATTATTGGTGGGGATTTAGTTTCAAAGTGAACCAAATATAATCTAGGTGAAGTTATATAAAATAAAAGAAGGCATACCAAGAACATTAGCAGGCACCAGAGATGGACTGTCTATGGCCATCATTATGCCACCAACCATATCTGTTAGTTCTGGCACACCTACCAGGCAATGACCAAGCACAACTGCCTTTTACATCCTCCAGGTCAGCAAAGAAAGGTGTTGTTTGCTAGAAGGAGACTTGAACTGCAAAGACAGAATTGTCAAGTGTCTTTAACCTTCCTGACTCCATCTCCTTCCAGGCTATCTTTGAGTTCAACTGTAATGCTAGACAATGTGCTGCCCACACTTGTGAAAAATAGGTGAGTTATGCATTGTCACTATGGCCAACACTTTAATCTTCTTTCCCAATAAATAGCAACATGAGCATGACGTGTTTGCTCCAAGTTACCTCACTGCTGCATTTCCTAAAGTACAGAAGTCATTGATGATAGCCGTGGGCCATTGGGTATCAGATTCATGCTTCCCTGCCAGTGTTACCTCTTCTCACCAATGTATTGTCATTCAATTGGTGTTACCTCCTTGAGTTCACTAACTGCATTCTCCAGGATGTGTCTAGTTATGTTGGTGCAGATAAATGTTGAAGAGAAAGATTCAAAGAACTTCCTTGTTCTGGGCCTTCTGACAGGTTCCTTGTTCTGACCTCCGACAGGTTGCTCTTCCAAGCACATAATGACAGAATGATGAAGCAAAAGCAAAATACTGCAGATGCTGGAAATCTGAAACAAAAACAGAAAATGCTAGAAATAGTCAACAGGTCTGACAGCATCTGTAGAGAGAGAAACAGAGTTAATGTTTCAGGTTGATGACGCTTCATCAGAATGGTGAAGCCCTGAGCTTGCAGAATCCTTGTTAGTTCATTTTTCTTTCTTTACTAACAAGCTTAAATTCAACAGATTGCTGCATCTCATCTGAGGTCGTAGTTACAAAAGCCACCTGGTAGCTTAGCTGACAAAATTTTCCTTACCACCTGCGAAGAGGTGAGACCAAAGGAATCACTCCATAAGCTCATCAATGCTGCTCCAAGTCCCTTAGGTGGAAGAAGTGCTGAGAGGAGGGAGAGCAAGAGAAGAACAAAAGGGAACAGAAGGAACAAGTGGGACTGGCAGGTGAACAAGCAGCAGAGAAATGTGTGAGAAGCACGGGCATAGAATGGAGGGACACGATGTGAAATACTCGTATCCATCTGACACAGCACATATGTGCATACGAATTTCTTTTCTTTTGGGCCTCCTTATCTCGAGAGACAATGGATACGCGCCTGGAGGTGGTCAGTGGTTTGTGAAGCAGCGCCTGGAGTGGCTATAAAGGCCAATTCTGGAGTGACAGGCTCTTCCACAGGTGCTGCAGAGAAATTTGTTTGTTGGGGCTGTTGCACAGTTGGCTCTCCCCTTGCGCCTCTGTCTTTTTTCCTGCCAACTACTAAGTCTCTTCGACTCGCCACAATTTAGCCCTGTCTTTATGGCTGCCCGCCAGCTCTGGCGAATGCTGGCAACTGACTCCCACGACTTGTGATCAATGTCACACGATTTCATGTCGCGTTTGCAGACGTCTTTATAACGGAGACATGGACGGCCGGTGGGTCTGATACCAGTGGCGAGCTCGCTGTACAATGTGTCTTTGGGGATCCTGCCATCTTCCATGCGGCTCACATGGCCAAGCCATCTCAAGCGCCGCTGACTCAGTAGTGTGTATAAGCTGGGGGTGTTGGCCGCTTCAAGGACTTCTGTGTTGGAGATATAGTCCTGCCACCTGATGCCAAGTATTCTCCGAAGGCAGCGAAGATGGAATGAATTGAGACGTCGCTCTTGGCTGGCATACGTTGTCCAGGCCTCGCTGCCGTAGAGCAAGGTACTGAGGACACAGGCCTGATACATACGAATTAGGAGCAGGAATAGGCCATTTGTCCCCTCGAACCTGCTGTGCCACTTGATAAGATCATGGCTGATCTGAATGTGGCCTCATGAGCAGCAGACAAGAAAGTGGAGTTAACACTTAACTCCCTTATCTATCAAGAATCTATCTAACTCAAACTTGAATATATTCAATGACCCAGCCTCTACTGCTCACTGACGAAGTGAATTCTACAAACTAACGACCCTCTGAGAGAAAAAAATGTCTCCTCATCTCTGTCTTAAATGGGAGGTCCCTTATTTTTAAATTGTGTCCCCTAGTTCTAGTCTTGCCCATAAGTGGAAACATTCTCCCAGCATCCATCCTGTCGTCTCCTCAGGAGCTTATATGTTTCAATATGATCACCTCTTATTCTTCTAAACTCCAATGGGTATAGGCCCAATCTGTTCAACCTTTCCTCTTAAGATTACCCCACTCATCCCAGGTATCAGTCGAGTGAACCTTCTCTGAACTGCTTCTAATGCAATTTTATCCTTTTCTTAAGGAGACCAAAACTGTACATGCAGCATCATATCATCATTGCAAACTGTAAGCACTGATAGAAGCGCAACTAAAGCCTGGCTCGGGTATAAAATTAAAACCCGACCCTACCACAGCCAACCCGAACCCAGCCCGAGCCCTTTAAAATTTTTGCGTGCCCTACCAGACCCGACCCGAATCTCCTTCATCTGTTCCAGCAGCATGCTATTCCTGCAGCTGGAGTTGTGGGGAATCATGGGTAAGCCTGATCCTGTGACTTCCTGGAGGCAGTGTCCAGCCCGATCTGACCCGAGCCCGAATGCTGGATTCTGAATTTCAACCCGACCCGAACCCGACACGTAGTCAAGTCTAGTTGGGTTCAGGTTGGGTATCCAGGTTTTAAGCGCAACAGCACAGCCACCGTTTAACCACACAAGAAAGTTAGAAGAAATGTTTCAGAGAGTGGAATGCAGTACAGACGGCTTGCTAGGATAATCATCCACCACTAACAGTTGTACTGAATGTCCAGCTCCAACCCAGGCGACATTCTCTGAGAAATCCTGAAAAAATGGATTGGACTTTTTTTGCAGTGAATTTTCCATGTGTGTGCTTTCTGGGATAAAGAGTAATGGCCTCTGCAATGCTATGCGTGCCATCTCAATGACCCCTGTGTTCCAACAGAGCAATTGATTTGTCAAGTAATCATAGGAAAGATGTAATCCTTGAATGAACCTGGGGCTGCAAAATACAGTCAAGGTTTTGATCACCAAGGTATCCTATAAATCATGTTAATTCTCTCAGCTACTGCATTGAGCATTGATGGCGAACCAGCCAAGTTTCATACTTTGGTTTTGTTTGCAATCCACTGCTGTCCAAACAATGCAACTGGGGTGACGGACAAGGGTGTTGGCTTATTCACAAGCTCAAAATCATCAGCGGTTTCTACTGCATGTCTAGCTTAATTTTTAAACTCTTCCAAGAGAATCAGTTCTCTAAGGTTCTCATACATGGCTTCCATCTTTACTGCCTGTATCCAACGATCAAAATTCATTTGCTTTACCCTCTCAAATGCTACATAAATCTGCCCAGCCAATCTCCGGAGGTTCCAAAACTTCTGTCGGTAAGCTTCAGGGACTAACTCATATCCAGCGAGAATAGTCTTTTTTGCCAACTCATAATCTGCAGATGCCTCTTCAGAAAGCATGGTATAAACTTAATGAGCTCTGCCCATCAGCCTACTTTGCATAAGCAGTGTCCAGTTTTCCTTTGGCTGTTTCATTTGTTTGGCTATTTTTTCAAAAAAAAATTAAAAATGCCTCTGCGTCCCTTTCCTCAAACTTAGGGAGAGCTTGTACAAATTTAAACAGCTTTTCGCTGGGTACTGGTCTGAATTCAGGTTCTTCCTGACCAGAATTTTCCCTGGAGTCAAGACTACCCTTTTGTTTAAGTTCCATCTCTCTTAATTTGAATTCCCTTTCTTCTCTCTCTTTCTGAAATGCTCTTTCTTTCTCCATTTCCTCTTTTTCAAATTCACGTTTTCTCACTTCTAGTTCCTGCTCAAGTTTTTCAGTTGTAACTGAATTTTAGTCAATTCAACTGCATCACTCTCTGATTTACTATCTTCTTCCAATTTTAAATGTTGGGCTATTACATCAATTATCTCTGCTATTTTAGCACCTGATTTCAATTCTAACCCCAATTGTGCTGCCAAATCTTTTAGTTTAATCTTGGTTAAAGTTTTCAAGTCACTGAGGGACAGCTGCTAATGTTAATAACAGCAACTGCTAATGCCATTCTGATGGTGTATACTCTACCCTATTACACAAGAAACCTGGTTCTTTTATTTTTATCTCAATTATTTATTCCCCTTACAATTTACGTAATTAGTGTTGGCAAGAGCCCCCAATTAATAGATTGCGACCAAGGCGGGAGAAATGCACTGTTAGTTCAGTCCCATTTCTCCACGGGTCACAGCATATCAATAAATTTTTCTCACCTACCCAAAGAATAGCCAATTCGACTCTATTTGTCCCCCAGAATAAAGCAACCAATCAGGTTTCTTTAAACAACAACATTAACTATGTATTAGGAAAAATAATAAGTCTTAACCACTAATGAGATAAATCTATATATGTGAAAGCTCCTTATTTCCCTAACCCTCATGCACACCCGTACATTTACAAAAAAAGGTTAACCGGGAAAAAAGGGTTTTGGATTACAGCTGTTTCTTAGAAATAGAAGGAATAATAAAATGAATCAGCGTGTCACGTTCTGGTAGGAGATTTCTCGGTTGTGTGAGGTGTCCCAGATTCGAATAGTCAGATCCTATTCGAAGTCTCGCCAGGCGAGGTTGATGAACAGTCTGTGATGGGTAGGCGTTCCAGGCAATTCAGTTACAGCAGGCGTCACATAGGCCTTGCAGCAGGGGTGTAGCAACAGATCTGCTTAGGCCTCACAGCAGCAGTATAGCAGTAGAAGCTTTTGTCAGGTTCCAGGATTTCCCAAAACACAGGAGGAAACAGAAACCACACTGGATGCAGGAATTCTTCAGAGATAGGAAGCATAGGAATCTGCCATCTTTCAAATACAGGGTTTATTTTCAAGAGATGCAAGTTTCCTTGACCGAGCAAGGTCTTTTCTGGATCTTCCACTTTGATCTCCAAGCAGGGTTATTTCATCACTGAATTTCAAAATGCTTGCTCTTTGTCCAACTCACTGGTTTTTAAAAGGGTCAAAATAACAGTAATCCTTCCTGAGCTGATCATATGACCAGACATAGTGTTTCCCTTGTCATTCAAAGTGTTGCTCTGAGGAGGTCTAAAACCCCTGCCTGACTTCCTTGAAACTGCTTGCTTTTCCTATTCTTGTATACAAAGTCAACATCCTAAAATTTCAGCTATTTGCAGGTGTTTATGTCCACTGAAAATCCTTTTCTCAGTTTTTTTTAAACACACAGAATTCTAAGGTTTAGTACAAAAAATAAAACCCTTATAACACATGTCCGTACCAATGACACGGCGAGGGCAGTTATTGAGGTCTCGCAGCCAGACTTTCAAGAGCTAGGGAGGAAGTTTAAAAAGTAGGACCTCGAACCTACTAATCTCTGGATTACTCCCAGTGCCACACCTTAGCGAGAATAGAAATAGGAAGATGGGAGGGAGGGCTTCAGACATTTGGGACCAGTTCTGAGGCAGGAGACACCTACTCAAAAGGGATTGATTACACCTCAACAGGACTGGGACCAATATCCTCACAGGCAGGTTCACTAGTGTGGTTGGGGAGGGTTTAAACTCAATTGGCAGAGGATTGGGCACTAGCATATAGAAGTAGAAAAGAGGAATAAGGCACATAGAGGAGTGAGAGTGTTGGATAGTACTAGAGAAGGAAGTAGTGCTATATTAGATAAGAGCAGACTAAGAAGGAGTAGGAGGAATACCAAGACAGGTTTAGAATGCATATATGTGAACTCTCAAAGTGTGGTGAATAATGTTGATGAGCTACAAGCACAAATACTTGTGTGAGAATAAGATGTAGTAGTAATAAGGAAACGTGGCTTAAAATGGTGAGGACAGGGCATTTAATATTCAAGGATACAAAGTGTTCAGAAAAGATGGGCAAGGAAAAAAGGAGGTGGGATGGAAGTACTGATTAGGAAAGTCATTGTAGTGTTGGAAAGAGAGGATGCAAGTGGGGGAAATGACAGAATCCATTTGGTTAGGGTTGAGAAGCAAAAGGGTATGATCGCACTACCAGAGGTATTTTATCAGCCTCCAAATACTGAGAGAGTGAGGGAGAGATAGAGGAGCAAATCTGCAGGGAAATCACAAGAGATGTGCAAGAACTATAGAGTGATGATATTGGGGGACTTTAATTACCCAAATATCAATTTGGGACAATGTTTGAGGAAAGGGAAAAGAGAGAGAGGAATTTCAGAAATGTTTTCAGGAGAACTTCCTTGACCAGTATGTTCTCAGTCCAACTAGAAAGGAGGCATTGTTGGATCTGGTGCTGAGGAATGAGGTGGGCCAAGTGGACCAAGTGTCAGTGGGAGAACACTTGGGTAAGAGTGATCATCATATCATAAGGTTTAGATTAGCAATGGAGAAGAGCAAGAAACAATCTAAAGTAGAACTTCTAAATTGGAAGAGGGCTAACTTCAATGGGATGAGAGGGGATAAAATGGAACCAAAGATTGACAGGAAAACTGTGACAGAACAATGGGTGATATTTAAGGAGGAGATGTTTCAGATACAGGTTAGGTACGTTTCAACCAGGGTGAAGGATAGTGGAACCAAAGCCAGGGATCCATGGATGACAATGAAACAAAAAGAGGGTGTATGATGCATGTCAAGTGAATTCTTCAAGCGACAACCAGGCCAAATACAAGAAACTGAGAGGGGAAGTGAAGAGGAAAATAAGACTGGCAAAGAGAGGGTATAAGAAGAATAGAATGGCACTTAACATAAAACAGAACTCAAAAATCATCTTCTGGCATATAAATAGTAAGCGAGTAGTATGAAGCAGGGTGGGGCCTATTGGGGACAAAGCAGGTGATATATTTCTTGGAGATGCAGGGCAAGGCTAGAATACTTAATGAGTACTTTGAATCGGTGTTTATTAAGGAAGAGGATGCTTACAAAATATCAGTCGAAGCGGAGATGGTAAATGTAATGTATGGGGTGAAAATTGATAGGCAGGGTGGTACTGCAAAGGCTGGCTATGCTTAGAGTAGATAAGTTAACAGGTTCGGATGGTTTGCTAACCAGGTTGTTAAAGGAAATGGGGATGGAGATAGCGGAAGGGCTTGCCATAATCTTCCAATCTTCTCTAGATATGAGGTAAGTGGAGTAACATTTACTAATTGACTGCAACAAGACATAGGCTAGCAGAATGGGCAGATAAGTGGCAGATGGGATTTAATACAGAGAAATGTGAGGTGATACATTTTGGCAGAAGGGATAGGGAGATGCAATATAGACTTAATGGGACAGAGGGATCTGCGGAATCATAGAAAGTTTATGGCCCAGAAAGAGGCCACTTGGCACATCGTGTCAGCGCTGGCCAAAAAACGAGCCACCCAGCCTAATCCCACCTTCCAACATTTGGTCCGTAGCCCTGCAGGTTACGGCACTTAAGGTGCATCCTCAGACACCTTTTGAATGAGTTGAGGGTTTCTGCCTCTACAACCCTTTCAGGCAGTAAGTTCGAGATCCCCACCACCCTCTGGGTGATAAAACCTTTCCTCATCTCCCTTCTAATCTTTCTACCAATTACTATAAATCTATACCCCTCGTCACTGACCTCTCTGCTAAGGTAATCATGTGCATAGATCTTTGAAGGTGGCAGGACATATTGAAAGAGTAATTAGCAAAGTGCATTGGATCTCGGGCTTCATTAATAAAGGTATTGAGTACAAAAGCAAGGAAGTTATACTGAACCGTTATAAAGTTCTGGTTTGGCCACAACTAAGTATTGCCTCCAGTTCTGGTCACCACACTTTAGGAAGGATGTGAGGGTCCTTGAGAGGATGCAAAGGAGATTTATGAGAATGGTTGCAGGGATGAGTGATTTTAGCTACAAGGTTAGGCTGGAGAATCTGGGGTTCTTCTCCTTGGAGCAAAGGAGATAGGGGAGAGATTTGACTTAGAGGTGTACAAGATTATGACAGGTTTAGGTGAGATAGACAAAGAAAAGCTGTTCCCATTAGCTGATGGTACAAGGACTAGGGGACACAGATTTAAGGTTTTGGGAGGAAATGGCAGGGAATATGAGGAATAACTTTTTTTTAACGCAGTGAGTGGTAATGACCTGGAATTCGCTGCCTATGAAAGTGGTGGAGTGGATATGACCAATGATTTCAAAAGGAAATTGGATGGGCACTTGAGAGAAATAAACTTGCAGGGCTACGGGGATGGATGGGACTGACTGGATTGTTCTACAGAGAGCTGGCATAGACTCGATGGGCTGAATGGCCTCCTTCTGTGCCGTAATGATGCTAATGACTGACTCTAATTCATCTGAAAGGCATAAGTACTGGCTTGATGGTAGGCGGAACTGTTAATGCGTTGGGTGGTTGGGGGAGGGGGGAGTGGGTGGAAGGGCAGCTGTACGGAAGGGGGGATAGTGGGGAGGATTGGTTCAGCCTTGTTCCTTGATGCTGTTCTGTTGTAACGATATGGCAGCTGGTAGGATTAGTAGCCCTTGTTCTGCCTCAATATTCTGCTGTTCGACCTGCTCCTGTGCCACTTCTTTCTTCCCAGGTGGCTCTAGGGTTTTTCCCTTTGCAGGATATAGTAATGAAGCATGCAGGAAATTACAATGAATCTGGAGATTCCTTCAGGTCTATATTGCAGGACACCTGCAGACCAATCCAAGTAGCAGACCCTCTAATGCAGGATGCCAATGGTTTGCTCAGTGAGAGCTCTGGTAGAGACGTGGCTCCTCTGCATCTGCGGTTGGCTTCCCAACAGATATCATAAACCACATGCTCAGGTGAATATCCCTTGACCCCAAGCAGCAGCCTGACACCTGATGGTCTGGATGGAAGAGAGGGGCGATTAAGGACTGGAACAAGATAAAGGTATCATGACAATTGCCAGGAAACCAGACACATATTTAACATGATGCACTGCCTGCCGTTTCATACTTGCTGAACCTTGAGTGAGTGGATGCCCTTTCTGTTCATCTATACTCCATAGAAACATAGAAAATAGGAGCAGGAGTAGGCCATTTGGCCCTTGGAGCCTGCTCTGCCATTCATTATGATCATGGCTGATCATCCAACTCAGTAGCCTGTTCCAGCTTTCCCCCCATACCCTTTGATCCCTTTAGACCCAAGAGCTATATCTAGTTCCTTCTTGAAAACATACAATGTTTTGGCCTCAACTGCTTTCTGTGGTAGCGAATTCCACAGGCTCACCACTCTCTGGGTGAGGAAATTTCTCATCTCAGTCCTGAAATGTTTACCCCATATCCTTAGACTATGACCCCCGGTTCTGGACTCCCCCACCATCGGGAACATCCTTCCTGCATCTACCCTGTCAAGTCCTGTTAGAATTTTATAGGTTTCTATGAGATCCTCCCCTCCCCCTCACTCTTCTGAACTCCAGTGAATATAATCCTAACCGACTCAATCTCTCCTCATACATCAGTCCCGCCATCCAGAAATCAGTCTGGTAAACCTTCGCTGCACTCTCTCTATAGCAAGATTCTTGACATGGAGCAACCAAGGCTGTGAGTGCAGTCAATTAAGACCTTACACCAGAGGAAGTCTGCTATTCTGGTAAAGTTCAAAGAAGTTTTTTTTTAGAGAGGAAAAAATGCCTTTGGCTACTCAGCCCACAGTACAATTGCTATGGTTTGTAGAATCAGTTTGAGTGGACCTTTTACTTCTACACTTTGCCTTCTCAATAATAGCGTCCTTATCATAAAAGCAGCCCTGTTGAGTCTGGCACCATTTTATCCAAAATCTACATTAATCTGACTGTTCATTTTCACTTTTCAATCAAAATCTACAAAAAGTATCTTTAACAACTGGAACATATTAACATTGAAAAATACATTCCATATCCAGAGTTTTCTGTATCCACTAGTATTTGTTTTGAGAAGTGATAGGAGAACCATGTAAAGAATTCCTCGGGCGTTCTTTGTACGATTTTTGTGCCAACATTCCATTAAGTTGGCGAGAGGTTGAGGTTTTGCTAATTTACCCTGTTTGTTAAGCGATGAGACTGCAGTTTTGTAGACTTGAATTTTGCACATTGTATCAGCTTTGTTTAAGTACCTTTTGGGATTTTTTAAAATGCTGTTCACCAACATAATAGGCACAAAACTTTTCAGTTTTGTAAATGTGACATTCACGGTAGCTTTCCCTGAGGGTAGAATTTGTTAGTCTCCACCAAATTGCTTGAGCAGGAAGTGAAAACTGATTGCGAGAAGAGATTTGTCCCACTTATGGAGATGTTTACTTGGGATACTAGAACAGATTTAATTCAGGGGAAAATTAGAATTTTTTTTTCCTTAAACTAAATAAAAGATATTTCTGATATTTATTAACACAATGTACACGAACAAAAATTAGAGACCCTACCCTGACCCCTGACACTTTTATAGTTGTCACATTGACATACGTGCAACTTTCTGTTTCACACTAAGTGAGCTAATCATTTCCAACGTACAGAGAAATTTGGGCAACAGAAACTACCTTTTAACTGACTTCAGGTCTTACACTTCGAACAAAATTGAACCTGGAAGTGAAGTGAGGAACTGCCTAAGAACAGTTAGCCTCTATTTGACCCAGTAAGCTAAACTATTTACACTTTGTGGTCTTAAAGGGACACACAAAATTGCACATAGTTGCACTTTAGCATATTGTGCATTAGAGTCATAGGGGAGATTTACATTCCCATGTTTGGAACCCTGATGTTGCAGTGACTTATAGGTCCCAACCCCGCACCAACTCGGAAGTGCGCATGCGCACTATTTTAATTTGCAAATTACTTAATTGGCTAAGAGTCATGTTTGCTGCCCAATTAGCAGTGGCGGATGCGGGAAGGAAGTGGGCTTAAGCCAGCAGTGGGCCCAATTTAAAAGGCAAGCAGCAGCCATTGCTGAGGCTGCCATTCACCCAGAAAATCCTATCACAACCTGTGCAGTGGGGAGGGAGGGCCGCTGTGCCAGGGTGGCCTCCTGTTTCTCAGATGGCTCACTGGCAGTCCTGCTGGAGGTCGTAAGTGCGCGCAGGAACATCTCTTCCCTGCCAGCAGCAACAGAAGAGAATCACCAAGACTGACCAAGAGGGCATGGCTGGAGGTGGCACATGAAGTCAGCAGCAGAGGACTGGTGAGGAGGAACTGCGTGTGGTGCTGAAAACGCTTCAATTCCCTCCTTAGGTTTGGCAAGGTGAGCAATCACCTGAGTACAAAAGAGAGGGGCATCCTGAGGGCACATAGAGATTTTCAGACCCTGTGAGAAGGGTGTTTACAGGTGCCCGGCTGACCTGTAGGCAGAGGTCAGAACCCAAGTGCTGCTGGTCGGGAGGATGGGGTGCAGACTACAATATCATACGTGAATGAGGAGCTGCAACTGGAGAGGGAGGGAAGCATTGTCCTAACAGCATCTTTCTTCACCTTTCAGGCCAAAAGGGAGTTGAACACTCGGGAGAATGAGTGGGCAGGCCTGGAAGGTGGGCTGCCAAAGTTTGTGTTGCTGATACGATTCGAGGATACCCTTGATGTCGCCAGAGTGTCCAGCCTCAGGTACACTGGGGATGAAGAAGTGGGAGTCTGCCAAAGACAGGGTGAAGACATCTCAACATCTCCAGGTTCCGGGCATGCATGCCAATGCTCCTTGTGTAACCAGCTGTCAATGCAGAAGCTGTCATCTCAGGAATTTAAGCAGCAGAAGCATCTGTTGACTGTACGGATCTCTCATCACTATCTTCTCTAATGTATCCCAAAGGGCCAGCTGCAGAGGGGCAGGAGTCCATGCTTGGAGAACAGGTTCCTGAGGATCCAGAGGAGGAAGTCACCTCAGAGCCTGCACCGCCACATCATCTAGCGCACCCTAGACCAGTGCAGACACTCGTACCTCGGTGGGTCCTCGTGTGTTATTAGAAACAGTGGCACAGGGTGACGCACATGTCACTTCAGAGCTGGAGGATTCGGGGCATGCAGAGTTGGCAGTGGCCAGTCCCCCTCCAGGCATAGAGGACAGGTGCAGCCCTGCTCAGCAAGGTTTAGATGCAATGCCTCGGGAGTCATAAAACATGCGGCTGTACCTGGAGAACCAGCGTGAGATGTGTGCCCACATGTTGGAGTGACCTGAGGCAGTATGGGGTCACAGATGATAATGGAGTAGTCCATTCATCTTAAGTGCTCCACAATGATTCAATGCTTTGAGCGCATGAGCTCCTCTCGAGAGTGGCCAACTTCTTAGACAGCTATATGTGGCATCACTGAGTGGATGCAGGAACAGCGCACTGACAGGTTGCATGCCAGACTCCGTAGCATTGACTAGTCAGTGGTGCAAATGGTTCAGAGGCATGGAGTCAATGCCAGCTGCAATCCAGCTGGTGGTCCCCTACAGCGATCAAGGGTGTCATGAAAGGGCTGAGGAGGCGACAGCTGGTGATAAGGGCGCTACCCTCATAGGGCTGTGTCATCATCATCATCCACCTCCAGGCCCCTCTGACAGACAAAGCATCTGTGGAGTCATGGCCTGTGACAGAGGCTGCCACACAGCGTTGCTGGTGTTTCGGAGGTATGTCCCCACCCCCTCCCTACCATCCTGGCACCTCCATGATGAGGATGGCATCTCTGACCCAGACAGGCACAAGTGAGCAACCTGCCTCCACCTTATCCTCAGTCACAATGGGAGCACCTCATAGAAGTGTCTCAGCAGAGGCCACTGTGTCGGTAATGTTACTTTGTGGGTCACTTGGGTCATCAGCCTGTTTCTCAGTATTATTCGAGACAACAACATTTTATTTCAATTCGGGCTGGTCCATGTGTAAAATGGTCCACATAAAACCACAATGAATCCAAAAGTATATGCTTGGTTAGAGTAGTTCATAATGCAACAGCAGGAAGAACATGACCTGTTGCAGTGCCCTGAAATAAGGCCAGGATTTTACTGGCTCAGGGCCCACAGGCTGGGAGGCAGGTGGGCTGGTAAATGTCGGGGAGCCACGTCGGGATAGCTTCCCGACACAGTCATGCCGCTGGGGAAAGTTCCCAGTGGCGAACTGCATGCCAGAACGGCTGCCCGACCCATGGAGACAGGCAACCAACTAGAATAGCTAAAGGCCCAATTAAGGTCAATTTTCTCGGGTCGCTGGCATTTTTCTGGTGCAAGAGCGGTCCCCCTTTTCCCCTGCCCCCACTGCATGGGAAAGCTGCCGGCTTCGTGGGGGGTGGGGTGTGGGGGGCATGGATACAGAAGCCCAACGCAGGGTTTCCCCTCCAATGGGGCAGGGCCAACCACCCTTAGCCATCTAATTTTTAAAATTTAATTCACCTTCTTGAGGGCACCTCCATGTTGAGGCACCCTCATATTCTCCAGCCTACTTCAGCGCCCAACTCTCCCAGTGCCAGAGCTGCTGGCCCTCTGGACCAGTAGCCCGCCCACCATCCTTAATAGGATGGCAGGCCTGGCGGCCAAATAAGAGGCCATCTTTGGGAAAATTGCCGATGCAGTTCTGCTGCCCACCCGTGTTGCCTCGGCATCCGCATATGGTCTCAATGTTAGGACTTACTGGCCCCCCCACCCCGATAAAATTCCACCCAAGGAATCAGTAATTTTGTACGAGTTAGCTGGAGTGTTTGACAATTATCCTTCACTGTCATCAAAGAGATCACTGCTGCTATACTTGTATTGTAAGGATTCAAAAGAGAACTCTGTTTCTGGAGGCTCTAATGACTTGATTCCCACCATGGGATAATAAAAACAGAAAATACAGGAATCACTCAGCAGGTCAGGTAGCATCTGTGAAGATGAGATATTGGAGAATGGAAAGAGCATGCATGTAGATGATAAGATTCTGAACACTGGCAGTGAAATACCAGCAAATGATTTGAACAGCATAAATGAATGTGAACTCTCAAGGGATCAAGATGAACCACTGTATCCCAAATGCCACTGCATAAAGTGGAAACAAGACAACTACAGAATTTGCTTAACTGTTCGGATCATCAGAGAGAGTCAATATTGAAGGCCTTAAAGGAATCTGGAAACTGGTTTTAAAATAAAACAGAGTACTCATATAGGATTCGCTAGGCTAAGCAGAAACTAATAAAGGGATTTTCTCCGAGGATTACAGGAACAGAACATTAGAACTGTAAGTCTATCAGCGACATTACTTTAAAGAATATTAGTGTATTTTTAGAACTTGGATAGTAAACTTGCAATTCGTATTACAATCTCTTTTTATAATACAGTAAATATTGCACTGTATAATTACAAATTTTTTTATTCAAACTTAGAGGTGCTGCAGTAAATAAGTAATGTATGCTATAAAATATTAAGGGGGTGAAATTAGTCTTTATCAGTAGCAGGCTCATAATGAATTGACAGCTCATTTTACACCTACGCATGATTTTATTTTCTTGGAGGCTATTCAGTTCACAATGTCTGTCTGTGCCAGCTGTTTGAAAGAGCTATCCAATTAGTCCCAGTCTCTTGCTCTCTCTCCCCATAGCTCTACAATGTTTTTCCTCTAAGTTTATATCCAATTCCTTTTTAAAAGTTACTATTGAATCTGTTTCCATTACCCTTTCAAGCAGTGTATTCCAGACCACAACAACTTGTATAATAAAAATTCTCAACTTGCCTCTATTTCATTTTGTCAGTTATCTCAAATAGTTTTCTCTGTTTGCTGACCTTCCTGCCAGTGGAACAGTTTCTTATTTAAACTATCAAAACCCTTCATAATTTTGAATATCTCTACTAAATCTCTTCTTAACTTTCTCTCCTTTTAAGGAGAATAATCCCAGCTTCTCTAGTCTCTTCTTATAACTGGAGTCCACCATCCCTGGTATCATTCTAATAAATATCCTCTGCATCTTCTCCAAAACCATGACATCCTTCCTGAAGAGTGGTGTCCAGAATTGGACACAGTAGTCCAGCTGAGGCCTCAAGTGTGGAAAAGAAAATCGGGCGTAGCATAACACAGGCTGCTGATTTGCTATGATCCCAATTAGCGCTTCTAGCAAAGACCATTTTCATTCACAAACACCTGTAATACAGATATACACATGCAAATTCTCAGTAATAGTCATTATTAGATGTAAACAATTGTAGCTATATGCTAGTTAATATGTGCATGAGCAACCAACCATACGGCAAATTCATCACTTAAAAAAAGTCATGGCTTTCTGTCAATATTTGGGAGGGTTGGGGAGTAATTCTTAATGATATTTGGGAGGCATGTCAGTGGGGATTAAACAATTATTCTGCTTTTTTCTTTGCATTCAGTCTCTTCTGATGGAAAAACAAAGCTCCCTCTAATCTGCTACAGCATTGTGCTTTAAAACACCCAGACATAGCTTCATATAATTGGGTCACTTCCGATATAAAAACACTATTATTAGAGCAACGCTATAGTATGAGCAAGCCAGCATTCTTGCTGCCAGAGGCAATTGAACTTTCTGGAACTGGGATTCTATGTTACAGCCAGCCTAGAGCTGAAAGGGCTGCATTGTAAAAGCCCGCCACTGAAATAGGCGGCGGGTGAAAAAATTTGCGGCCCACACACACAGGGTGCATGTCGCGGATCTGCCGCGATTCCAAACCCAGCGACTCATTAGCATAGCTGGGGCAGCTGCGCCACCAATGACGTGGAGGGGGCGGGCGAGTCATCCCCGGCAACGGTATCCGGCGCCAATGCGCAGTTGCTGGATCCATTTTTAAAGGACTTGCAGCCCTCAATGACCATTTAACCATTTAAAGCTTTAAAGAGACAGTGACTGTAAAGTTTATGAAAATGAATAAAATCTCAATCTCTCTCGCTCTCCCCACCCCTCCCCCACCGGAATACCTGCCGTGAATATTTGACCTTTCTGCCCTCCACCAAAGTAAAGTACCTCCTCTCCCCCATCTCTCCCACCCACCCCCCCCCCCACCCCACTCGTAGGTGTTGCGCCTCGTTTTCTCCGAACGGGGATTTGAAGGCGCGGCATTGCCGGCCGCAGGAATGAAGATCTGAACCTGATGTCATAATCGCTGTGGCCTGCATATTAATTAATGGTAAATACCCATTTCCATATTATAATGCGGGCCCCGTCACCGAGTGGCGGGGCGGCTGCCACGAGGCCTCGCCGCCGGTGTCGGTGGTGGGCCTCATCCGTTGCGATCTTCACGACCCCCCCGCCACAGTTCCTGGCATCAGCGACCCTTTAAAATCCAGCCCAAAGTGTCAGCGTCGCCAAACAGTTTGCATCAGTCTATCGGTTTTGGATTTTGGGTTGATCTCTCAGCCTCTTTGTGGTGTATCATTACAGACCTTTCTCTGATACTGAAGACAAATGTGAGTGTCATATATGGCAGGAGCTTTAAAAACACTAACAGTTTTGGAGCAACTCTATACACAGGAGAGATTGGGCACGACAGAAAATGACACAACGGCCCATTGCTTTGTGTGAAGACGGCAGGGGTGGTGTGACATTTTGGAAAACACCATCCATACTTTTCTCATGTCTTGCAGGTTGGAGGAGATGTTGGAACTCTGAATCAATGGCTTCCATTTAGAACTATCAGATCTGTCACCAAAGACTCCAAAACTGAGTGTCCCATGCACTGGACATGCAGGTGACCATATGGCCTATGGTTGACTGCATTGTTTTCATGGCCTTTGTAATGATCTAACGTAAGTTGGATGTGAACCCCTGCTCGCTGTTTGACATTGTGTGTAGGCTTGCGAGCAGGCAGTCCAATGCACTGAGACAATAGTGACGCACAGCTGGTGGTCTTTCATAGACTCATTTCTTGAAGTCGATATATACACTCTCCGCATCTGGCCCTTGTGTTCGGTAAACCTCCCAGAGCAGACTCCTCTAACGGACCCTCTAAACTATGCAGGGTGCCATTTTTTTACCTGGTACCTGAAAAGGCAAGGTCAAGTTTGTCTTCAGGAAGTCTGTTTTCATCTTCCTCTGCTGTGGCTGGCTCCATTACTTCTGATGGATGTAAAAGTGGAGAGAGGGACAAAGGTTAGCAGAGCCAGATGAATAGCAGCTAAAACCAGAATTTAGTGAAAAGAATAAAAGGAGGGTAAGATGACCCAACACCTTATGGAGCATATCGTTCCAAATTGCTGAGAAAGGTTGAACAAGGGAAATAGGAGCAGGAGCAGCCATGTGGCCTTTCAAGACTGCTCCGCCATTCAATACCATCATGGCTGATCTTCTGCCTCAACTTCACTTTCCCACCTGCTCCCATATCCCTTGAATCCCTGAGAGACCAAAAATCTGTCCATCTCAGCCTTAAATATACTCAACGATGGAGCATCCACAACCCTCTGGGTTAAAGAATTTCAAAGATTAACAACTCTCTGAGTGAAGAAATTTCTCTTCATCTCAGTCCTAACTGACTGACCCCTTTATGCTGAGACTGTGCCCCCATGTTCTACATTCGCTAGCCAGGGAAAACAATTGGAGAGTTTTGTGAGGCACTGAAGTTCATGACAAGGGGGTCAATGGACATTTGTGAGGTATCAGAAGATTGGAAACAAGCTAATGTGGATCTGTAGTATAAGGAGGTAAAGGGTTAACATGGAAGACAGTGAGAGAGACCCCTCCCATTGTAAGAGTGGTGGTGTAACTGGAGAAGAGAGAGCAGCACAGAGGATGCTAGCTTAGGAGGCTTGGGGAGAGCGTATGTAGTAAACGTTAAATAATAGAGTTGTTAGTTGACTTTTTATCCAGAGTTTAAGACTTGCTCTAGAATGCCCTCGCAATGCTACAAATACAACAACACACATTCAAAACAGACATGAACAACTGCAAAGCCATTAGTCTTACTTCATTCTATTTGTAAAATTATGTAATTAATTATTAGGAATAAACTGAGGATCATCTATGCAGCAACCTAATTAGCAGCATTCAGCATAGGTTAAGAAAACAGAGGAAAGAAAAATTAAAAAGAATAACTAAAGCAGTACAAGTAAATTTAAAAAGAGGATGATCCTGCCCTGAGGAAGTGACAACTCAAGTGGTCTGTGGTAAACACTACGATATAATTTATCTCAGCTTGAGAAAGGTTTTTGATAAAATTCCGCACAAATGCTCATTAATTAAACTCCAAGCTGTTGGTGGAGGGAGGAACGGGTGTTCAAGATAAATCCTGGAAATGGATACAAAGCTTGGTGAAGGATAGGAAGAAAGTGTTAATTAGAGGAATTATGTTAGAGTAGGGGTGCATTTGGACATGCTGCTAGAAATTAAAAAGTGCTCAACGTATGGAATAAACTTCAAGATAGAGGGCTGGATTTTACAGCTCCCCTGAAGTTGGGGGTCGTGGCGTGGGGCCCGGAAAATGCCTCCGGGAGAGGCCTGCTATGGGTCACGACGCCAGGAAGGCCCGGCCCCATATTGCCGGCAACAGAGAGGCCTCGTGGCGGACCCCCATCACTCGGCGACGGGAGCCATATTTACATATTTGTAAAAATGCAAATTACTGAATTAAATACATACCCACTCCCGCCGTCTGTTCCGTTACCATATTGCGGCTGGCACGCCCACTCCGTTGGATCTCTGTGCATTGTTGTAAGGCAGAACACTGGTGGCAAGGGGGGGAGCAGGGTAAAACTAACTTTATTGGTCAGGGAGATTGTAGGAAGGGTTCAAGATTAAAGTTTGTGAACTTTGGAGGGTGGGGGGGGAAGGTCAGGTGCACAAAGTAAGTATCTTGGGGGGCATAGGGCAAGGAATGAATTGTTTGGTCAAGGGGGCGTGGTGGGAGAGGGGCTTGAAACATTTATTTAATTTGTCTTGAATAAATTCTAAGTGACTATTTCTTTAAAAATTCAAATTAAATGTAAGGGTTTGAAGCCCTTTAAAAATGGTGTCTGGTCCTGAGAAATGGCACCAGGTGCCCTTGTCAGTGACGGACTGCTCACCCCCTCCATGTCATCGGGTGGGGGGACGGGGGCGGTGGGGGGTGGTCCTCCCCGGCCATATAAATGAACCGCCACATCTAGTATCACGGCAGCTTTGCGGAATAAAGCCATCGCATGCGGGCCACCATTTTTTACGGCTGCCTCCGATTATAGTGGCAACAACATAAAATTCAGTCCAGAGTAGTTGAGGCCCAATAATTTAAGAAACCATCAGATGCTACAATGGGGGGACATTAGGATCTGTCTGGATGAATGAAATAAGATGAAGCAAGTGTGCTGCTGCTGCTTCCATAGTTGTGTGATCTTATTCTTTTAGGTTTTTACCCCTCCCTCAAACACATATTTTGGGCCAACGGGCTCTGTCTGCATTACTGTTCATCAGAGATGCACAAAAACTGGATGGAGTGACTTGTAATGATTTATTTACTTATTTTAATTTTACTTTTTTTTTTCCTCCCTTTGTTGAAGAAGTGTCTTCACTTGCTGATGATCGTGAAATCAATTTGAGGAAAATCCCAGTTTCAAGCCCACATCCTGCCACTCAAGTAAATAGCCTGTTGATGTATCAGCTGGCTGTGTCACTGTATTGCCTGTATGTCAAATAGTCTGGAAGGATATTTTCTTGGAGGTGTTTGCATTTCAAAAATCAATAAATATGTTGGGTGTGGAGTCTTTATTACAACCTAAATAGGGCCTGGAATCATCTTCTCTTCTTCTTTGGCCTCCTTGTCTCGAGAGACAATGGGTAAGTGCCTGGAGGTGGTCAGTGGTTTGTGGAGCAGCGCCTGGAGTGGCTCTAAAGGCCAATACTAGAGTGACAGACTCTTCCACAGGTGCTGCAGAAAAAATTGGTTGTCGGGGCTGTTTCGCAGTTGGCTCTCCCCTTGCGCTTCTGTCTTTTTTCCTGCCAACTGCTAAGTCTCTTCGACTCGCCACACTTTAGCCCCGCCTTTATGGCTGCCCGCCAGCTCTGGCGATCGCTGGCAACTGACTCCCGCGACTTGTGATCAATGTCACAGGTCTTCATGTCGCGTTTGCAGACGTCTTTAAAGCGGAGACATGGACGGCCGGTGGGTCTGATACCAGTGGCGAGCTCGCTGTACAATGTGTCCTTGGGGATCCTGCTATCTTCCATGCGGCTCACATGGCCAAGCCATCTCAAGCGCCGCTGACTCAGTAGTGTGTATAAGCTGGGGATGTTGGCCGCCTCGAGGACTTCTGTGTTGGAGATACGGTCATGCCACCTGATGCCAAGGATTCTCCGGAGGCAGGGAAGATGGAATGAATTGAGATGTCGCTCTTGGCTGACATACGTTGTCCAGGCCTCGCTGCCGTAGAGCAAGGTACTGAGGACCTAAATAGGGCCTGGGATATGCTATCTAAAAAGAAAGCCATACTATGTTGTGTAGAAATGTACCAGGGGATAGAAAGTGATGACTGATTCCTCATTTGTGTTATTTTGTGTTCTTTAGAATGATTGAAGAACGTGGTAAGGGAGAAAATACCATGGCAGAAAGAAGGCTGTTGTTTGCAGAAATGCGTAAGTACTTTACATAACGTGTGGTGTGTGGGAAGATTGCGTATTGGTTAGCAATCAATATAAAAGACAGTTTTTCTGATGGGGAGGAATTGAGCAGTTTTCTTTTTATGCGGTCTTAACCAATTTGCATTGTTCCTTGAAATTTCTTCAGTGATTTAATACTTTACTTGGCTGTCAAAGCATATGATTTTTTTTATTATTTAATTCACTTCTAGCTTACTTCCCTTTAATGAACAATTATATTCTTTGGCTTTTTTTCAGTCAGCTGGATTTTTCACACGTGGAAACTCATCACTATTAAGACTGTTCAGGGCCATTTTATGCTCTTCCCCCACGCCGGTTTTGGAGACAGGGAGAGCATAACATCAGTTGAGATGGTGGGGAGGGGTTCCCGCTACCATCCCACCACGATCCCACCAGCACCAAAATTTAGTCTGGGGCGGGAAGGCCTGTAAAAGGCCTTGTCCTGCCGCCAATTGAGGCCTGTAACTGGACAATTAACTGAGAGCTTCCCTCTGCCCCGACCTTGCTGCCGATTATTTTTTTCCCCCACTCCCAGGAGACCCCTCCCACCCTGACCTACCTGTGGACTGGATCCAGTAATGCTGCTCAGCCTCCGCGGTGGCGGTGCAGCTGCTGGCCTCTGATTGGCTGGCAGCTCTCCAGGGCTGGACTTCTGGTGCTAGGGTCATCGATCCCATGGAAGGCTCACCACTGTCCACTTAAGTGCCTGATTGGCACTAGATTCAGTGGACCTTCGAGAGAAGATGCGACTCATGGATCTTGGCGTTGCTTTTTACGGATGTCAAGATCCCCGCCGCCAGAGTAAAATTCCCCCCCTTCAATTTCAAGATAGTGAAAAATCTAAACTCAAATGTAGAGTTTCAGTTGCAAAATGAAGTGTGCACACTCACCCTGGGAGACACATCCTATTTAGCTAGGTTCCAGAGCTTAGCTACAGGTTGGCAGAACCAGGGTTCCAGGGTACTGCTTTGAAATGAAATGAAATGTTGCACCATCTCACCAATTTTTATAATAGAATCATAGAATGGTTACAGCACAGAAGGCCATTCAGCCCATCATGTCTGTGCTGGCTCTCAGTAAGAGCTATTCAGCTAGTCCCACTTCATATCCCTGCAAATTGTTTTCACTTCAGATAATTATCCAATTCCCTTTTGAAAGCCATGATTGAATCTGCCATCACCAAGCACTCAGGCAATGCATTCCAAATTCTAACCACTTGATGTGCTTAAAAAAAAACTTTCCCTCATGTCACTTCTGGTTCTTTTGCCAGTCACCTTAAATCGATGTCCTCTGGTTCATGACCCTTCCGTCAATGAGAACAGTTTCTCCCTATCTACCCTCTCCAGACCCTTCCTGGTTTTGAACACCTCTATCAAATCAAATCTCAACCTTCTCTTCTGTAAGGAACTTAACTGCCTAAAACTGAGGTCGATCAGAGTAAGCTTTCCGCTGCAAGCTCAGCTAGGAAAGTGTACTGCTGTGCTTTAAAACATTAAAATTTTGGAGAAGAAACTCATAAATGTGTTATTTTAAATGCTACAAGATCAAGATCATTAATGGATAATGGACATGAAGTAAAAGCTGCATACCCCATTAAACGAATAGAACAAAGCTCTATATTTTTAATCCTTTTCTTAATTTATGAGATTGCCATTCGAGGCAACTCCAGTGTAAATGACTGAACACCAATATCATCAGTGCTGTTGACAGCAAAAGTAAATGGCAACCAGCACAGGCATGTGTCACAGTCCATTGTCTTGATTCTGGCTGGCTTTACAAGTTAACAATGTGTCTTTGGCATTGTTACCCTGTACAGGCCTTTAAGGGAGCTCATCAGCCAGAAGAACAAAGTTGTGAATCTGAATTTGCATTAACTGCATTAGCACATTTGCAAATTTTGTGCATGTTTAACTGCTCAATCCTATAGTATTCACGAATTAACATCTTGCATAAGCACATCCATTAAAAGACATAAGACCATGTTATTTTCTAAATTTCTATTCTAATTTCTTAATCTTTGCCTTCCCTTTTATCAAGTTCCCTGCCCTTTCCTCCATATAAAAACACAGATGCAAAGGAAGAAAAGAGAAGCATACAATTGCATAATGTAACTTATACTAGTTAGGTTTATACATTGAAACATTCCAAAAATATCTATTGCATTTCCAATATTAACGCAGGTTAATGCACCAAATAAATGATTTTGACTGCACGATGTATGTTCTCTGAGCAAAATACTCCTTTCCTAATTTTAAAGAGGACCACTTAGTCCTATGTTTTATTTAATTTACATATTTTCTCTTGTCTGCTTAAAAGACTTGATTGGAAATAATTGTACACCATGTTTAAATTGTATCTTTATTCCTTATTGATATCATAAAGCTTTCAGTACTGTACATGGTCCAGTTGTATATCATACAACATAATCAAACGACTTTGGTTTACAACTTTGATTCCAAAAGATCCGTTTCCAGTTCTGAGCATATCAACAGGCAAAGGGGCTTGGCAGTAGTGAGGCCAATTCCCCAAGAAGGTGACACAAGTTTGGAGAAAAGTTTTTCAGAGCATGACGGGCCCCCCATTTTACTTTTATTTTTAGTTATTTTTTATTTTTTTACATTTTTTACAATTTTTTTTATTTTGTTTATTTCATTTCATTGTAGTTTGTTCAGTTTGCTTACCCACTGTTTTTTTTCATGTTTGTACTTGCTGCTGTTCAATCTTCAGTTCGTTAACACCCTATCTGTACTAATGCTTTGTCTTTCAACACACCATTAACATATTTTTTGCCTTTGCTCCATGACCTCTTGGTCAGCTACATGGCCTTGTCCAATCTACACCTTCTCCTTTGTTATCTCTTGCCCCACCCCCGGCTCACTTGCTTATAACCTTTGACATTTCTAATATTTGCTAGTTCTGAAGAAGGGTCACAGACCCGAAACGTTAACTCTGCTTCTCTTTCCACAGATGCTGCCAGATCTGCTGAGTGGTTCCAGCATTTCTTGTTTTTATATTAGAGAAAAGTTTGCCTGATCAGTTCTGAAGTATTTCCCAGTGGATATTTCCAGAGCTGCATTGACACAATTCAGAAACAGAGCCAAGAACTTGAAAGATAATGGCTGGGATGTTGTGTTTATTGGATTATCACAAGTCTTCTTTAAAGATCTTTTTAATTCTATACAGTTATGGGGTCAAATGAATACCTGGCAAATAGTGTTCGATTTGAATATAACTGGTACTGTTTTAAAACAGGATAAACAAGGGAAAAGGACTTAAAACTTTTAATATAGTTTAGCAGAACTTGAAGGGTGGTAAACAGGATGATGAAAATAACATAAAGCAGCCAGAAGGGTAGAAAAGACGTTTGTAATCTGCATATCTTGGCATGTTAAGATTGCAAAAATGTAAATCAATAATCCAGGACTTGTCACAAAATTGAAGTTTTCAGCTGAGTCACCAAACAGGCAAAAGACAAGATAAACAATAGGATAGTAAAATAATAATTTATTACATGATGAAATATAAAGGGAATACTGGAACAATAGATGGCTTTAGTCAACTGAATAGAAAATGTCAATTCCTTAATAACAGTGATTGAATAAAACTAAAACTAGTCAAAGTGGTACATTATTGCTTTTTGACCCAAAGTGTTAAACACCCCACTAAGGTTAATGTTCCAATCAGATCAAGTTCTTAGAAGTGACTGGGATAGCATCCATAATAAAAGAAATAATTTGCATTTATATTCTCATGTCCTCAGGATGTCTCAAAGTGGTTCATAGTCAATTAATTATTTCTGAAATGTTACTACTGCTGTTTTGTAGGGAGAAACAATAGGCAGCAAGTGAGACAAATGACAGATTCATTTGTTTTGGTCGTGTAGAAGTATGGAAGTCGTAGAAGCTTAAGGAACTAATGAAAAACTCTAGGGACCAGTGAATGAAAGATAGTCTTGCATTTATATAATGCCTAACCACATTTCAGAAATGTCTCAAATGCTTCATATATAGTTAATTAATTTGAAGTGAAGTAACTTGTCAAATGCAGTGGCCAGTTTGCACATAGTAAAATTCCATGAACAGTACTTGGATAAATAACCATGTAATATGTTTCTGGTGATAGATAAGTGTGGGGTTCAAGGGGGAGGGGATGTGGTGCTGTTGACTATGAGCTGAGGCAGGACCAGAACAGTGTCATGGGATGTTTAATATCCACGTAAGAGGATCTCGGCTTCGGAACTCATCTCAAGGGCAGCATTTATGGATGTCAGCACTGCAGTGCGGTTTTAACATGTGTTAGACACTTAACTCCCAGTTCAGAACTTGAACTCTCAACCTGCTGATTCAGAGGTAGGAGCCAGACTGATGTATTATACCAGTTACCTAGCAATCAGCACCATTAGGACCTAGAATAAAAATGTTACTTTAAAAAAGGAAGTTACAAAGGAAGGGGAATTGGTTGGTACATATTGCTGATAGATACTCAATGGTATCTTTCCATTGTGATAAATTTCAAAGTATTACATCTATCCTCTTCATCAGCACGATTGCCTACTTCCACCTCTTTACTATTGCCCGTCTCAGTCCCTGCCTCAGCTCATCTACTACTAAAACCCTCATCCATGCCTTTGTTCCCTCCAGGCTCGATTACTCCAAAGCTAGTTAGTCTCCCAACTTCAACCCTCTGTAAACTTGAGCTTGTCGAAAAGTCTGCTATCTACATCCTAAATTGTACCAAGCCCCATTCTCCCATCATCTCTGAGCTCGCTGACCCACATTGGCTCCTGGTCCAATGTGTCTCAAATTTAAAATTCTCATTCTTCAGTACCCTCCGAGGCTTCGCCCCTCTGCATCTCTGTAACCTGCTCCAGCCTTGCAACCCTTCGTGAACTCTGCACACTCTTCCAATTCTAGCCTTTTGTGCATCTCCAATTTCCTTTGATCCACTTTTGGCGACAGTGCCTCCATCTGTCTTAAGTTGCAAGCTATGGAATTCCCTCCCTAAATCTCTCTCTCCACCTCTCTACCTTTAAGACGGTCCTTAAAACCTACCTCTCCGACCAAGCTTTTGATCAGCTCTCCTAACATTTCCTTATGTGGCTCGGTGACACATTTTGTCTGAAAACGTTCCTGTGAAGTGCCTTGGGATGTTTTACTACGTTAAAGACGCTAATGCAATGTAAGTTGTTGTTATGGATTGAAAGTAGGTGACATGAATGGAATTAATAGAGGAAAACTTAGAAGAGCACCAGGGAGTATATAATTTTCAGAGTTGAGATAATGTGATAAATGAACTAAAAAAGCTAGTAGAAAGCTAGGAGATACAGCCAGAAAATTAGAACACTGCTCCCTACAGAGTTCTGCTAAGGTTTTGAAATTCATCAGTCAGACATGCTTTTTTTTTTCTCAATATGTCAAAAATAAGGATTTACTTTTATTTGAAAGGATACCGAAAAATGTAGAAACATCAGAGCAGCCTCTCAAAGATTTTAAATTCCCTTGAGGGTCTGCCATACTCCTGTTATATCTCCAGTAGGAATCTGGTTTATGTCAGATTTTCACCAATACCTGTGATGGCTGGTGATGTTGGTGGGTGACATGGGGTGGAGCTAAAGGCAGGGACTGTGCACACTTGGAGTTCTCACTTCACCAGTTCAGTCATGACCCATGTCGGAGTGGAGGCTGGTAGGTTGAAAGGGTTGAGGTGTACAGATCTCCAGATAGGCCACGAGGATGGGAGTAGCATTTAGTCCAGTCCAGGGAAAAACAGATGAATATCTTGATAGCAGAATTAATTATTAATTAAAGGGCTGAGTATCATTGGGCTAAATTGGCCTTGGAGATGGCACAGAAATGTACAGATGAGGAAAGCCACTCAGTTCAACCAGTTCATCATTCTTTAGAAATCTATGTTCCCACCATCAGAGCATCCAACTGCCTCATGAATGATTCCAGAATTTTTGAAACGTGCACCCTACCCTAAAAACCATTCCAGGTGATCACTTTTTATGTGAAAAAGTGTTTTTTGACATCAGTCCTGACCTTGGCTTTGTACCTACTTCTTCCACACGTTGAAGATTTTCCTCTTCTATTCAACTTTGTATCTTATAAGGCCACTTCTCATTCGTTCATTTCAAAGCTGAAAATTTGGGTTTTCCCAAACTCAGTCATCTGATTTTAGCAATCATTTTCTTGGCTTCTGCGCTTGGCTATTTCCCTTTTGCTTTCGTGACCAGAACTGAACGAGTACTTAAGATTCAGCATGACTGCCTCAGACATACTCTACTGATTTGGCAATACAGCTCAGTATTCTGTTTGCTTTGTTGATTGTTGCTCGATTTAGTTAGCTTTGATTTCATATTACTCCTAGATCTCTCTCCTTTCCTCTATTCAACACCATTCATTCTGTCAGTCTGCTTCCCATTCTTTTTTCCAAAGTGTAATAAGTTATGCATTGAATTTCATCTTCCATAATTTGGCCTGCTTCTACGTTTTTCTACAATTCTTTGGCTGTCATCAGACTCTACTACCTTCCACTTTAGCCTCATCTGTAAATCTGACCAATGTGCACTACGTTTCTGAATCAAGGTCCTTTTTTTTTTGTTCATTCGGGGGATGTGGGCATCACTGGCTAGACCAGCGTTTATTGCCCATCCCTAATTGCCCTTGAGAAGGTGATGGTGAGCTGCCTTCTTAAAGCGCTGCAGTCCATATCGGGTAGATACACCCACACTGCTGTTAGGAAGGGAGTTCCAGAATTTTGACCCAGCGACAGTGAAGGAACGACAATATAGTTCGAAGTCAGGATGGTGTGTGACTTGAAGGGGAACTTGCAGGTGGTGGTGTTCCCATGCATTTGCTGCCCTTGTCTATCATGTTGGTAGCGGTTGTGGGTTTGAAAGGTGCTGTCAAAGGAGCATTGGCGAGTTACTGCATTGCATCTTGTAGATGGTACATACTGCTGCCACTGTGCGTCGGTGGTGAAGGGAGAGAATGTTGAAGGTTATGCATGGGGTGCCAATCGAGTGGGCTGCTTTGTCCTGGATGATGTTGAGCTTCTTGAGTGTTGTTGGAGCTGCACCCATCCAGGCAAGTGGAGAGTATTCCATCACACTCCTGACTTGTGCCTTGTAGATGGTGGACAGATATTGGGGGAGTCAGTTACCTGCCGTAGAATTCCCAGCTTCTGACCTGCTCCTGTAGCCGCAGTATTTATGTGACTGGTCCAGTTCAGTTTCTGATCAATGGTAACCCCCAGGATGTTGATAATGGGGGAATTCAGCAATCGTAATGCCAGTGAATGTCAAGGGGAGATGGTTAGATTCTCTCTTGTTGGCGATGGTCATTGCCTGGCACTTGTGTGGTGTGAATGTTACTTGCCACTTATCAGCACAAGCCTGGATATTGTCCAGGTCTTGCTGCATTTGTGCACTGACTGCTTCAGTATCTGAGGAGTCATGAATGGCGTTGAACATTGTGCAGTCATCAGCGAACATCCCCACTTCTGACCTTATGATTGAAGGAAGGTCATTAATGAAACATTTGAAGGTGGTTGGGCCTAGGACACTACCCTGAGGAACTCCTGCAGTGATGTCCTGGGACTGAGATGATTGACCTCCAACAACCACAACCATCTTCCTTTGGGCTAGGTATCACTCCAGCCAATGGAGAGTTTTCCCCCGATTCCCATTGACTCCAGTTTTTCTAGGGCTCCGTGATGCCATACCCGGTCAAATACTGCCTTGATGTCAAGGGCAGTCATCTCACTTCTTGAGTTCAGCTCTTTTGTCCAATTTTGGGCAAAGGCTATAATAAGGTCAGGAGCTGAGTGACCCTGGTGGAACCTAAACTGAGCGTCACTGAGCAGGTTATTGCTGAGCAAGTGCTGCTTGATGGCACTGTTGATGACACCTTCCATCACTTTGCTGATGATCGAGAGTAGACTGATCGGGTGGTAATAGGGCTGGGTTGGATTTGTCCTACTTTTTGTGTACAGGACATACCTGGGCAATTTTCCACATTGCAGGATAGATGCCAGTGTTGTAGCTGTACTGGAACAACTTGGCTAGGGGCATGGCTAGTTCTGGGGCACAGGTCTTCAGTACCATTACTGGAATGTTGTCAGGGCCCATATCCTTTGCAGTATTCAGTGCCTTCAGCCATTTCTTGATGTCACATGATGTGAATCAGACTGGCTGAAGACTGGCATCTGTGTTGCTGGGGACCTCAGGAGGAGGTCGAGATGGATCATCCACTTGGCACTTTTGACTGAAGGTGGTTGAAAATGCTTCAGCCATGTCTTTTGCACTGATGTGCTGGGCTCCTCCATCATTGAGGATGGGGATATTTGTGGAGCCTCTTCCTCCTGTTAGTGATTTAATTGTCCACCATTCATGACTAGATGTGGCAGGACTGCAGAACTTGGATCTGATCCGTTGGTCATGGGATTGCGTAGCCCTGTCTATTGCATGCTGCTTCCGCTGTTTGGCATGCTAGCAGTCCTGTGTTGTAGCTGACACTTCATTTTTAGGTATGCCTGGTGCTCCTCCTGGCATGCCCTCCTGCACTCTTCATTGAACCAGGGTTGGCTCCCGGCTTGACGGTCATGACGGAGTGGGGAATATGCGGGCCATGAGGTTACAGATTGTGGCTGAATGCAGTTCTGCTGCTGATGATGGCCTACAGCACTTCATGGATGCCCAGCTTTGAGTTTCTATATCTGTTTGAAATCTATCCCATTTAGCACAGTGGTGGAGACACACAACACGATGGTGGGTATCCTCAATGTGAAGATGGGACTTTATCTCCACAAAGGCTGTGCGGTGGTCACTCCTACCAATTCTGTCATGGACAGATGCATCTACAATAGGTAGATTGGTGAGGACGAGGTCAGGTTGGTTTTTTCCCTCTTGTTAGTTCCCTTGCCACCTGCCACAGACCCAGTCTAGCAGCTATGTCCTTTAGGACTTGGCCAGCTTGTTCATTCATGGTGCTACCGAGCCACTCTTGGTGATGGACATTGAAGACCCCCACCCAGAGTCCATTCTGACTCCTTGCTCCCCTTGGTGCTTCTTCCAATTGGTGTTCAACTTGGAGAAGCACTAATTCATCAGCCGAGGGCGTGGAGGGGGGATAGATGGTAATCAGCAGGAGGTTTTCTTGCCTGTATTTGACCTGATGCCATATATAATAAAAAAACAAGGAGGTAATAAATTTATATAGATCACACTTGGAGTACTGTATGCAGTTCGGGTCTCTACAGTACAAAATGTATATGAAAGCACTGGAGAAAGTGATGAAAACATTTACAAATATGTTATCAGAAATGAGAGGATACAACTTTCAGGCAAGGTTAAGTAGACTGGGACTTTTTTCTATGGGGGGAAAAGAATGGAAAATTTAAGAGGAAACCTGCTAGAGGCCTTTAAAATTATGAAGGAACTGACATCAAGGGATATGGGGATAGCATGGGAAAATGGCGTTGAGGTAGGTGATCAACCATGACCTGGTTGAATGGTGAATCAGGCTCGATGGCTGGCCTACTCCTGCTCCTATGTTCATATGGTGGATGTTTGGAAACTGTTTCCACTTGGTGAATCCATAACAAGAGGCATAAATATAAGAATCATTTACAGATCAAATAAAGATATCAGAAGGGATTTCTTTACTCGAGTGGTGAGAACGCAGTGCCACATGGTGTAGTTGAAGCAGACAGCATTGATGCATTTAAGGGAAGTTTGCTGGAAACATGAGGAAGAAAAGAATGGAGGAAGAAAAGAATGGAGGGAGTCAGGGTGGAAGAGGTAGTTAGAGTGGGAGAAAGCTTGTGTTGAGTACAAACTCCAGCATTGTCCAGTTGGGCCTAATGGCCTATTTCTGTCATACAGCGTTTTGTTAAAAGGCCCTCAGGAAGTCTTGTTATGCAATATTTATATAGTGCTTTCCACTGTCCATTTGGAATGTCATATCCTCAATAAAAGCTAAGAAGTTGGTCAGGCAGGATCTCTCCCTTCTGAAATCACATTGGTTGCCATCTATCAGGTTATTTTCATGTAGGTAGTTCTCAAGTTTCTTCCTAATGATCCATTCCATTATCTCACTGCGTATTGATATACAGCTAATAGGCCTGTAGTAACCTGGGTTTGTTATTTCCTTTTTTTTTAAACTAGTTACTACAGTGACTTGATTCCAATCTGTTGGTATTTATAGAAGATAATTTGTAGTTATTGCCTTTTTCATGATAACTGTCAGCAGTTTAGAGATTCTATCCCCAGTCTCACTTCGAAACTTAATGTATGTACTCCATATCCGTAGGGATTTATTGGCTTGTGAAACCTCTTGAGCCTGTCTAGAACAAATTAGTTAATGCACATGCATTTAGATAGCACCAGAAAGTGTCATCATTATTCTAATGTAGGAACACATTACAACCAACTTGTAAACAGTGGAGAATATTTAAAGAAACATTTAACGAAATACAGAGCGAGTATGTACCCCTGAGAGGAAAAAGCTCCACTTCACAGAAAAAACAGCCATGGACAACTAAAGAGATTAGGGATAGCATAAAGCAAAAAGAAAGGGCTTACAAAAATGCAAAACGCAGCACAGATCCGGCCGAATGGGATCAATACAAAGACCAGCAAAGGGTCACAAAGCAGCTTTAAGAGCTATTAAAAGAGATTATGAAAGGAAACTTGCAAGGGACATCAAAATCAATAAGAAGAAATTTTACAGTTACATAAAGGGAAAGCGGGTGATCAAGAGCAATGTAGGCCCACTAAAAGCTGAAAGTGGAGATATTGTCGTTGATAATGGGGAAATGGCAGACATGTTGAACAATTATAATATATATAAAAACAAGAAATGCTGGAACCACTCAGCAGGTCTGGCAGCATCTGTGGAAAGAGAAGCAGAGTTAACGTTTTGGGTCAGTGACCCTTCTTCGGAACTAGCAAATATTAGAAATGTCACAGGGTATAAGCAAGTGAGCCGGGGGTGGGGTAAGAGATAACAAAGGAGAAGGTGTAGATTGGACAAGGCCACATAGCTGACCAAGAGGTCATGGAGCAAAGGCAAACAATATGTTAATGCTGTGTTGAAAGACAAAGCATTAGTACAGATAAGGTGTTAACGAACTGAAGATTGAGCAGCAGCAAGTACAAACATGAAAAAAAACAGTGGGTAAGCAGACTGGACAAACTACAATGAAATGAAATAAACAAAAGAAAAAAAAATTGTAAAAAATGTAAAAAAGAAAAAATAACTAAAAATAAAAGTAAAATGGGGGGGCCCGTCATGCTCTGAAATTATTGAACTCAATGTTCAGTCCGGCAGGCTGTAGTGTGCCTAATCGGAAAATGAGATGCTGTTCCTCAAGCTTGCGTTGATGTTCAGTGGAACACTGCAGCAAGCTCAAGATAGAGATGTGAGCATGAGAGTAGGAGGGAGTGTTGAAATGGCAAGCAACCGTAAGCTCAGGGTCCTGCTTGCGGACTGAGTGAAGGTGTTCCTCAAAGCGGTCACCCAGTCTGCGTTTGGTCTCCCCAATGTAGAGGAGACCACATTGTGAGCAGCGAATACAGTATACTACATTGAAAGAAGTACAAGTAAATCGCTGCTTCACCTGAAAGGAGTGTTTGGGGTCTGGGATAGTGAGGAGAGAGGAGGTAAATGGGCAGGTATTACACCTCCTGCGATTGCAGGGGAAGGTGCCATGGGACGGGGACGTGGTGGTGGGGGTAATGGAGGAGTGGACCAGGGTATCGCGGAGGGAACGATCCCTTCGGAATGCTGACAGGGGAAAGGAGGGGAAGATGCGTTTGGTAGTGGCATCACACTGGAGGTGGTGGAAATGGCGGAGGATGATCCTTTGGATATGGAGGCTGATGGGGTGGAAAGTGAGGACAAGGGGAACCCTGTCACGGTTCTGGGAGGGAGGGGAAGGGGTGAGGGTAGAGGTGCGGGTAATGGGCCGGACACGGTTGAGGGCCCTGTCAACAACAGTGGGGGGGAATCCTCGGTTGAGGAAAAAGGTCATATCAGAAGCACCATCATGGAAGATGACAGGGGGATGTCTATGGATGTTATTTATATGGACTTCCAGAAGGCATTTGATAAAGTCCCACATAAGAGACTGTTAACTAAGGTAGAAGCCCATGGAGTTGAGGGCAAATTATTGACATGGTGAGGAAGTTGGTTGAGTGGTAGGCAACAGAGCGTGGGGATAATGGGTAAGTACTCTGATTGGTGAGATGTGACTAGTGGTGTCCCGCAGGGATCTGTGTTGGGGCCTCAATTATTCACGTTATTCATTAACGACTTGGATGATGGCATAGTAAGTCATTTATCCAAATTTGCTGATGATACAAAGTTAGGCAGCATTGTAGACAGTCTAGATGATAGCATAAAATTACAAAGAGATATTGACAGACTAGGTGAGTGGGCAAAACTGTGGCAGATGGATTTCAGTGCGGGCAAGTGTGAGATTATCCATTTTGGACCAAAAAAGGATAGAGTAGGGTACTTTCTAAATGGGAAGAGGTTAAGTACAGTGGATGTCCAAAGAGACTTGGGGTTCAGGTGCATAGATCTTTAAAATGCCACGAGCAAGTGCAGAAAATAATCAAAAAGGCTAATGGGATGCTCGCCTTTATACCGAGAGGATTGTATTATAAAGACAGAGGTTATGCTGCAGCTGTACAAAACCCTGGTTCGGCCCCACTTGGAGTACTGTGAGCAGTTCTGGGCACCACACCTTAGTAAGGATATATTGGCCTTGGAGGGAGTGCAACGTAGATTTACAAGAATGATACCTGGACTACAGGGGTTAAGTTACGAGGAGAAATTACACAAATTAGGCCTGTTTTCGCTAGAATTTAGAAGGCTAAGGGGTGATCTGATCGAAGTCTTCAAAACATTAACAGGAAAAGACAGGCTAGATAAAAAAACTATTTCCACTGGTTGGAGATTCTAAAACTAGGGGGCATAGTCTAAAAATTAGGACCAGACAGTTCAGGAGAGATGTTAGGAAGAACTTCTTCATGCAAAGGGTGGTAGAGGTTTGGAACTCTCTCTCACAAACTAGAACAGTTGTTAATTTTAAATATTGAGATAGATAGATTTTTGTTAAGCAAAGATATTAAGGGATATGGGCCAAAGGCAGGTATATGGAGTTAGGCCGCGGATCAGCCATGATCTCATTGAATGGCGGGACAGGCTCGAGGGGCTGAATGGCCTCCTCCTGTTCCTATGTTGCTGCCAACGGCAGCAAGGTCTCGCAAACAGCAATGAGATAAGTGAACAGATTTGTTTTGAGTGATGTTGACTGAGAGCTGAATATTGGCTAGGATACTGGGAGAACTCCTTTGTCGAATCTCTATGCAGTGATGTCAAAAACAGTAGATTTAGTTGTAGAATTTCTGTGATGGATGGCATGCTACTGGTGCTGCCGCCAGTATTTTCTAATTGGAACATTCATCTGTCTCCACATACTGTCAGGAAATACTTTTGTGTTGTCGGGAAGATCTAAAGATGGAGAGAAAATACTAAGAAACTGGAGTTACAACATATAAAGAAGAGTGCCAGAAAACTGTGGCCTTTCTGACACTTTCCTGTTGTAAGTCCTACCTTCCCTGGTGAAATGTGCGGGCACTTGTTTGGAGCACAGTTTCCATCCACCCCAAACAAGATCACTGTGCCAGAAGTGGCATGGCTAGTGGTGAGAGCTTCTAGGCCAGGGGTTTCCTGATCCCCAACCTGATAGATGAGTATCCCCAGAGAATACAGGTGTATAAACCTGTTGGCCGGTGTATGCCAAACCTAACTACTTGGGGTCATTGTCTGAATCTCAGAAGATTTTAAAAGTTATTTTTTCTAATATTTTCCATCTCCCTTATAAAGCCAAAGGGCTACTATTGGCATCTTTCCAGGTGCATCCCAGCTACCGCCACCATTTCCACACCCCTCCCTGCACCCCCCCCCCCCCTCCAACTTCTGGAGCAAACAGCTACTGCCTCCACCCACTGCCAGGCACCTAACAACATGTGCCCCCAGTGGGGCAGGTGCCAACTCAGGTTATTAAAATTAGGACACCTCCACTTGGCAAACTCCAGCGGAATGAGCACCAGAAGTTCCCTCTAAGGTTATCAATCCTCCTGGTTTGCCCGGGAATGGATTGGAATGGAAGGTTGATCTACTAAGCACTGTTGCGAGCAACCTGAAAGGAAAGAACTTCACATTTGCCTTTCCACATCTGCTCACTTTCATTTCTCCAGCTGCCTCAAGCATTACCTGAAATGAGTAGAGATGCAGTGGGCATGCTGCCACCAATGACGTGACTTCATCAGCAAGCAGGGCAGGCTGATGCCCTAATTTTAATAACCTGAGTTGGCACCTGCCCCACCAGGGGTACCTCAGGTGCCTGGCAGTGGATGGAGGCCATAAACTGTGGCAGTGGCTGCTTGTGGTGGTGGTGGAGGGGGTGGTGTGGAAATGGTGGTGGTAGCTGAGGTCGACTTGCACAATGGTTAGTGCATTGATGGGTCATTCCTGAACTTCACCAAGGTGGTGCTGATTTTCCCTGTTGCTCAGAGATTAGAGAGGATTCCTGGGGCTGGCCTTCCATCTACTCAGTCTACATGGAGGAAGTTTCTGAATTCGTGTGTCTCAGCTCCTGACGAACAATATGAACACTTTGGACCACACTCCAGAAAGGCAACACAACTCTTCTTAAAGGGACAGTGGATATATAAATAGCCCAGTATTTAAAGGGAAATTCCTCTTCCCCAATATAATAATACAGCTTGTGAAGAGAACTGTTGCTTGTTTTTTCTCCTCCTCTCCCAAAGTCACTGAGGTATGATTCCCCTGGTGACAACTCCCGCTGTGATGTGGTTCCCCTGGCACTGATCTTTGCTGTGGTACAGACCCCTCTACCCACTGAATATCACTGGGCTGTGGTTCTCCAAGCACTGACTCTCATTTGGATACAGTTACACTGGCACTGACTCTCACTGAGGTATGATTCCACAGGCGCCAGTTGGCTCTGAGTGGCTAGTCTTCATGTGTGAGCCATGATTGAATGTCCTGTGATCGAATTTCCAAGAATACCTTCAACTAGAGTTCACAACCTTAGTTTCTTCCCAGCAAAATCACCCCTGCATCTATGCCAGGATGTTGGCTCCTGCAAATTCTTGGGGCTGAGTACTACCAGGAAATGAACACCTTCTTAAATCTTAAAAATTGAGAAAAAAAAAGAGGACTTTGTTGGTACCCATGTTCAAACAGTAGTACATGAAGTAATGAAATGATTGTTTGCTCTCCCATTCAGTAAAGATTGAACAGGCTGGAGCTAGTTTCTCTAGAAAAGAGAAATATAAGAGGTGACCATTTAGAGGTCTTCAAGATTATGAAAGAGTTTGATAGGGTAGATGTAGAGAAGATGTTTCCACTTACAAGTGAGACCAGAACTTGAGGCCATAAATATACGATAGTCACTAATAAATCCAAAAGGGAATTCAGGAGAAACGTCTTTATTCAGAGAGTGCTTAGAATGTGGAATTCACTACCACACGGAGTATTTGAGGCAACTAGCATTGATGTATTTAAGGATAAGCTGGATAAACACATGAGGGAGAGAGGGATATGCTAATGGGGATATATGAGGAAGGGTGAGATGAGGCTTGTGTGAGCATAAATACTAACATGGACCAGTTGGGCCAATTGGCCTGTTTCTGTGCTGTAAAAATATTCTGTAATACCATAACATTCTTATCCCCACGCAGAGGTGGCAACCTTCCTGTAGAATGCCTTCTTGGATATCTACACTGATTCTAAACGCCTGTTACTGTTTGGAGAAGGGAGGGAACAGAGGACTGAGGGGCTGTAAGGTACTTTAATGACGTAATTTAGTTATACAGATATGTGCTATTTCTTCAACAGCAAAACAAACTTGGTGATGTCTGGAGACAGTGGGCTGTGATCGCTAATTGTGTCAACAATTGTCTAGACCCCAGACTTATTACGCATGGTATTTTTTAATGCAGAGTGATGCAATTTATACAAAAGTGCCTTTCAAAGGTACATCCCAGCTGCAGCTCTGTTCCTACCACAGACAGAGATGACAGATGCACTTCATCCAGAAGAGCTGTCTATAATTATCAATGGTTTTCAATAATTGGTCACTTCAATTACAGCAGAAACTCTTCTGCCTGATTAAACTAAAACCAGGTAATTATCATTCTCAAGATTCACTTCTGACATCTGTGAGTTTGTTGAAATATTGGACAGCACTAGCTTACACAGAGAAGTTTAGTTGCAGGATAGCACTTCTCCAGCCAGAGTTGCATATTCGAGTATGGACTGAATCACAAATAGACAGTATCTGACCTGATGATTTGTGATCAGCTCCTATTTTAAATTTGATAAAGTTTCAATGGTTTTCTTTATCTTTTTATCATTCATTATTTGTGTACTCTTCTAGTTTTTTTCCCCCCCTTTCACTACTCTGAGTATGTGCATCTAATCTTATGCATGTACAACAGACCAATGATTAATGGAATAGCAGAAAATATTTCATATTCTTGGTGCAATATATATATCAATAGATATGCTTTTAAAATGTTTGTATGTGAGAAAAAATATTGGTTTATGTAAGTTGGGTGGCAGAATAAATTGTAATTCGACAAAACTGGAGCAGATGGAGTTCAGTGTGGGGAAGTGTGAGGTCGTTCACTTTGGTTCCAAAATAGACAAATCAGCATATTTTCTTCATGGAAAGTGTCATGCAGGCCCCCATCTGCCAAGAATGAGGCACATTAATTTCACCACATGGGCATTAAACTTCAAATTGTTGCCGGGAAGGAAAGAGGGCCTGTTACAAGGAATTGCCAGGCCCTTAGAAAGACATTTTTTGCATACTAGCAGACAATGTTGGAACAAAGGAACCAGTCCCTGCTCCCAATACACAGAAGACATGGGCAGACCAGTTTAGTCACATGACTAACTGGCTGTTGCAGAGTTTTGAACTGAGAGTTTTAAATTGGAGAAAATAGTGTTTGAAGATAGAAAGCTCCTGGATTGAGAACATCTCTCTCCTGTCGACTCCCATCTCTTTCTCATCAGCTTTGGAATCCATTGAAGACACAGGAACCCCAAGAGAGAAAAGTCTCCTACAGTGAACAAGATTTAAGAAGAATACTGGGCCCCAACGAAAAGCAAGATCCATCTATATGCAAGGAATACCTACAAAAGGACTCTGTGAGCTCGAAACACAGTAACAAGAAACTCTTCAGTTATTGCCTCAAACCTCTCCACTTTATTTTTTTTCTTCTCTTTTTTTTCTATTTGCATGTGCATATCACATATGCATGCTAGCGTGGGGCGCGGTGTGTATCGTAGGCGTTAACCGAATTGGAGTTTAAGTTGTAATAAATTTCACTTTTCTTCTTTAAACCTAAGAAAGCTTGTTTGTACTCATTTCTTTGCCTTATAATTGGAAAGCGGTGAACATGGATTCACCAAGGGGGAGCTCAAAACATGGTATGTTTAAAATTAAATCCTGTTACAGTAAAACCAGGTGATGGCTGAAAGGAACCCCTAGACACCTTTCTCACCTGGTCGTTACAGCAAGAAACTAAGAATTATGGAGGAGCAGAGGGCTTTGGGTGTCCAGGTACACATCACAAAAAGCTACTGCACAGGTACAAAAAGTAATCAAAAATGTTAATGTAGATTTGGCCTTTAATTTAAAGTGGCTGATATGTAAAAGGAAGGAGGAGGAGTCATAAACCCCTCACCCTGTCTCCTCCACCCTCACCTCAAATAATAAGAGCGACTGGCTCATGGACCTCTTTTGTCAGTAAGATCGAGACCATCCAATCAACTGCCTCAGTCGCGTCCGTCCCTTCCACTAGTCTACCAGGCCAGCCTTCCTCTTAAGTTCCCCGTTGCCCTTGCCCTGAATCTCCCCTATCGCTCGTCATGCCTTCTCCAAGCTTATCTTGTCCATGCAACCTACCTCCTGCTCCCTCGATGCTAGTCCCATTCTTAGGTAGTCCCTCCGGAACGAGGCTGTCTTTCTTCCACTCCAGGGTTGTGGGTCCTTATGGACTGAATAGTCCAATTCTGGATCCGCACACTCTGCCACAGGTGGGACAGGTTGTGTTTGGTGAGGCGAATGAATGGGATGCTCGAATTTCCAAACACTCCTTCCGCTGTTTGCACTTGGTCGCTGCCCGGGCATTTCAGCGTTGTTCAAACTGGCTGGCACCGTCACAGATGCTTCTTCTCCATTTTGGGCAGTCTCAGGCAAGAGATTCCTATGAATCTGTGGAGATGTCACATTTTTTCAGGGAGGTTTTAAGGACATCTTTGTAGTGTTTCCTCTGCCCTCCTCATAACCTCTTGCTGTGACGGAGCTCAGAGTAGAAAACTTGTTTTGGGTGTCTTGTCAGGCATGCAGATGATGTGGCCCGCCTAGCGTAACTGACTAGCCATGACCAGTATCTCGATACTGGGGATGTTGGCCTGAGAGAGGACACTGATATTGGAGTGCCTGTCCTGCCACTGAATTTGCAGAATCTTGCAGAGGCACCGCTGGTGATATCTCTCCAGGGCTTTGCGATGTCTGCTGTACTGTGTCCATGTTTCAAACGCATACGGGAGGGCAGATAACACTGCAGTCCTGTAGGCTATGAGCCTGGTGCCAGGTTTGAGGTCCTTGTCGTCAAACACTTTCTTTTTCTCAGACAACCGAAGGCTGCATTGACACACTGGAGGCGATGCTGAGTTTCATCATTTTTTTTTTGTTTGTTTTTCTGATGACTGTGAGCTGTGGAAAAATCTAGTTCTATTCCCACTAAACTGCTGAACACCCAACATTCCTTCCTAGTTCCCATGTTAACTGATATTGTTAACGGTTCTCTCTCCTCAGGTGTTGTCCCTCTCTCCTTTTAAATCTGCCGTCATCACCCTCTCTTTAAAAAAAACCTTGACCCACCGTCCTTGCAAATTACCACCCCATTTCCAACCTCCCTTTCCTCCCCAGAGTTCTTGAACGTGTTGTTGCTTCCCAGATCGATGCCCATCTTTTCCGGAACTCCATGTTTGAATCCCTCCAATCAGGTTTCTGCCCCTGCCACAATACCAAAACAGCTCTTAAAGTCACAAATGACATCCTATGTCACTCTGACAAAGATAAACTATCCCTCCACATCCTCCTTGACCCGTCTGCAGCCTTTGACACAGTTGATCACACCATTCTCCTCCAATGCCTTTCCACTGTCATCCAGCTGGGTGGAATTGCTTTCACCTGGTTCCATTCTCGTTATCTACTCGTAGTCAGAGTATCACTTGCAATGGCTTCTCTTCCTGTTCCTGCACAGTTACCTCTGGTGACCTCAAGGCCCTTGGCCCCTTCTATTTCTCATCTACATGCTGCCTCTCGGCAACATCATCTGAAAGTACAGCGTTAGTTTTCACATTTATGCTGGCAGCACCCAGCTCTACCTCGCGAACACCTCTCTCAACTGTTGCTAAATTATCAGACTGCTTATCCAACATCTGGTACTGGATGAGCAGAAACTTCCTCCAATTAAATATTGGGAAAACTGAAGCCATTGTTTTTGGTCCCCACGCCAAACTCTGTTCCCTAGCGACCAACTCTATCCCTCTCCCTGGCAACAGTCTGTTTACAATCTTAGTGTCATAATTGACCCCGAGATGAACTTCCGACCACGTATTTGCGGCATCACTAAGACTACCTATTTCAACTTCCGTAACTTTGCCTCTGTCTCAACTTCTCCACTGCTGAAACCCATATTCATTTCTTTGTTATCTCTAGACTTGATCATTCCAATGCACCCCTGGCTGGTCTCCCACATTCTATCCTGTGTAAACTTAAGGTCATTCAAAACTCTGCTGCTTTAACTTGCCCCAACAAAGCGATGAACTGTGTGGAACCAGACTATAACAACAACTTAAATTTATATAGTACCTTTAATGTAATAAAACATCCCAAGGTGCTTCAGATGACCAAAAGTTTGGTCAATGAGATAGGTTTTAAGGAGTGCCTTAAAGGAGGAAAACAAGGTAGAAAGGTGTGGGGAGAGTTGCATCACGTCTCCCTATCACCCCTGTGCTTGTTGACATACATTGGCTCCTGGTCAAACAATGTCTTGATTTTAAAATTCTCATCCTTGTTTTCAAATCCCTCCCAAGGCTTTGCCCTCCTTATGTCTGTAATCTCCTCCAGCTCCACAACCCTCCAAGATATTTGCACTCATCTAATTCTGGCTTCTGAAGCATCCCTGATTTTAATTGCTCCACTATTGGTGGCCGTGCCTTCAGCTGCCTAGGCGCGAAGCTCTGGAATTCTCTCCCGGCATCTTTTCCTCCTCTGTACCTTGTTTTACTCCTTTGAAAGCATTCATTTCCAGTCAGCCTCCAGTTTCCCAACTTGAAGGGGGCAGTTTAACTGCCTGGAAGGGTGCACCCAGCAGCAGGCCGGGGTTGGGGGGTGGTGGGCCAGTACACCAGGCAGGCCTACAGGCCTTCCCTACCTGGGCACACGTGCAGCCAAAAGCCACCCTGTAGAGGGATTCTCCCCCCACCACCGCCCTCCATTTTCTGTTCTTTACTTAAACTTTTTTTAAAAAGTTGGTCATTGGGCGCTTCAACGTGGAAGTGCCCTCAGTTACTTACCCTCCACTGCAGCCTGCTGATCCCTTCAAGTTGGAAGGCCTCTGACCCCGCCTGCCACCCTTAATTGGACAGGGAACCTGTCTCCTTGCCAATTAAGGGGCCACCTCAGTTAAAATCCCAAAGAGTGACTGCTTCCCCCTCCCAGGACGGGTTTGGGACCCAGAAACAGTCCCGACTCCTGTTTCCCGTCCCCATATAGTTGAAGCTAGGGGGAATATTACAGCCCTTCAAATTGTAGGAAAGAAATAGAAGAGGAAATCTGCAGTCAGGTTAGAAAGATGAATAGGAAAAACAAAATTACTGTTCTGGGACATTTTAAATATCCATTCATTGATTGGGACAGAGGGAGTAAATCTAGAAAAGGGAATGTAATTCCTAAAATGTATACAGGATTGCCTTTCTTAAGTATGTTCATAGACCTACAAGAGTGGAGGTATTGCTAGATCTGGTTATAAGTAATGAAATACATCAGATTGTTGATATAAATGTGGGTAAGCACCACTCTGATTGGCCAGCAGCTTTTGGAAGCAGGATCCCTGCCTTTAAAAGGGATGGGGACCTGGCGCAGGACACTTAAACAAAAAATGGAAGATCGCACTGGGGAAGCACATAAAGGCTGAGGCAGGGTTCACCCCACTGCTTCAGCCTACTGCCAGGAGCCCCGCCTCCTCCACAAAATGCAGCCCTCTAAGTTGAGGTGAGGTTAAAGGAGAAAATGACACACTGCTGTAGATCAACAGGGGGATGCTTTTAAATAAGAGGTTGCATGAGTATAGAATAAACATATTCCATTAAAAAGAAGAAAGCTACTAATTTTGGAATGCCATGAATAAATAGAGCTTACAAACTAATTAAAATTGAAGAAGAGTGCCTAAGAATAATAATGATGAAAAAACCTAAAGGAGATTATGAGAAAATAATAGATTCAGAGTTGGATCAGGAAAATGGAAAGAATGCGAGGGGGAACAAAACTCAAAAAACATCAAAAGGAGCAGTAAATTATTTTACAAATATATCATTAAAAAGGATAAAAGCAAAATACTGCGGATGCTGGAAATCTGAAATAAAAACAAGAAATGCTGGAACCACTCAGCAGATCTGGCAGCATCTGTGGAAAGAGAAGCAGAGTTAACGTTTCGGGTCAGTGACCCTTCTTCGGAACTAGCAAATATTAGAAATGTCAAAGGTTATAAGCAAGTGAGCCGGGGGTGGGGCAAGAGATAACAAAGGAGAAGGTGTAGATTGGACAAGGCCACATAGCTGACCAAGAGGTCATGGAGCAAAGGCAAACAATAGGTTAATGGTGTGTTGAAAGACAAAACATTTGTACAAATAGGGTGTTAACGAACTGAAGATTGAGCAGCAGCAAGTACAAACATGAAAAAAAACAGTGGGTAAGCAGACTGAACAAACTAAGATGAAATGAAATAAACAAAAGAAAAAAAATTGTAAAAAATGTAAAAAAGAAAAAATAACTAAAAGTAAAATGGGGGGCCCGTCATGCTCTGAAATTATTGAACTCAATGTTCAGTCCGGCAGGCTGTAGTGTGCCTAATCGGAAAATGAGATGCTGTTCCTCGAGCTTGGGGCGGACACATTTTCCGCACCTCTACCCTCACCCCTTCCCCTCCCCCCCAGAACCGTGACAGGGTTCCCCTTGTCCTCACTTTCCACCCCATTAGCCTCCATATCCAAAGGATCATCCTCCGCCATTTCCGCAACCTCCAGCGTGATGCCACTACCAAACGCATCTTCCCCTCCCTTCACCTGTCAGCATTCCGAAGGGATTGTTCCCTCCGCGACACCCTGGTCCACTCCTCCATTACCTACACCACGTCGTCCCCGTCCCATGGCACCTTCCCCTGCAATCGCAGGAGGTGTAATACCTGCCCATTTACCTTCTCTCTCCTCACTATCCCAGGCCCCAAACACTCCTTTCAGGTGAAGCAGCGATTTACTTGTATTTCTTTCAATGTAGCATACTGTATTCGCTGCTCACAATGTGGTCTCCTCTACATTGGGGAGACCAAACGCAGACTGGGTGACCGCTTTGCAGAACACCTCCACTCAGTCCGCAAGCAGGACCGTGAGCTTCTGGTTGCTTGCCATTTCAACACTCCCTCCTACTCTCATGCTCACATCTCTATCCTGGGCTTGCTGCAGTGTTCCACTGAACATCAACGCAAGCTCGAGGAACAGCATCTCATTTTCCAATTAGGCACACTACAGCCTGCCGGACTGAACATTGAGTTCAATAATTTCAGAGCATGACGGGCCCCCCATTTTTCTTTTATTTTTAGTTATTTTTTATTTTTTACATTTTTTACAATTTTTTTTCTTTTGTTTATTTCATTTCATCTTAGTTTGTTCAGTCTGCTTACCCACTGTTTTTTTTTCATGTTTGTACTTGCTGTTGTTCAATCTTCAGTTCGTTAACACCCTATCTGTACAAATGTTTTGTCTTTCAACACACCATTAACCTATTGTTTGCCTTTGCTCCATGACCTCTTGGTCAGCTATGTGGCCTTGTCCAATCTACACCTTCTCCTTTGTTATCTCTTGCCCCACCCCCGGCTCACTTGCTTATAACCTTTGACATTTCTAATATTTGCCAGTTCCGAAGAAGGGTCACTGACCCGAAACGTTAACTCTGCTTCTCTTTCCACAGATGCTGCCAGACCTGCTGAGTGGTTCCAGGATTTCTTGTTTTTATTTCATAAAAAAGGATATTTTTTAAAAGTGAGGTGGAACCCCTGAGATGAGAGGATTGTCAATTTGTAAATAATGATCAAACATGGTAGAAGCACTGAATAAGTACTTTGGATTGCTCTTTACTACAAAGAAGGAAGTTGGAGAAGAGCTGAATCCTGAAGTGTTTGAGAGCAAGATGAGCGATAGTCTGATGGATGAAAGGAAAATTTCAGTTACATTAGTCAAAGTGAGAAAAAGTACCAGAACTCGAAAGGATACATCCTGAGGGAGATGAGAAATGAAATTTACCAAGGCCTCAGAAATGATTGAGGTGGGGGTGCAAAACTGAAGGTAGCAGATTGGCTGTCCATAATACACCATTTTTTATTTTCCCTTCTGTTGAAATCCCTGCTGCCACCAATGTTAAATTTAACCGCGATATTTCAGGGTTCTACTGAGTATGAATGTCTCAGAATCACAGAATAATACAGTGCAGAAGAGGCCTTTCGGCCCATCAAGTCTGCACTGATGCATTAAAACACCTGACCTGTCTACCTAATCCCATTTGCCAGCACTTGGCCCATAGACTTGAATGTTATGACGTGCCAAGTGCTCATCCAGGTACTTTTTAAAGGATGTGAGGCAACCTGCCTCTACCACCCTCCCAGGCAGGGCATTCCAGACCATCACCACCCTCTGGGTAAAAGAGTTCTTCCTCAAATCCCCCTTAAACCTCCTGCCCCTCACCTTAAACTTGTGACCCCTTGTAACTGACCCTTCAACTAAGGGGAACAGCTTCTCCCTATCCACCCTGTCTATGCCCCTCATAATCTTGTACACCTTGATCAGGTCACCCCTCAGTCTTCTCTGCTCCAGTGAAAACAACCCAAGCCTATCCAACCTCTCTCCATAACTTAAATGTTCCATCCCAGGCAACATCCTGGTGAATCGCCTCTGCACCCCCTCCAATGCAATCACATCCTTCCTATAATGTGGCGACCAGAATTGCACACAGTACTCCACCTGTGGCCTTACCAAAGTTCTGTACAACTCCAACATGACCTCCCTGCTTTTGTAATCTAAGCCTCGATTGATAAAGGCAAGTGTCCCATGGGCCTTTTTCACCACCCTATTAACCTGCCCTTCTGCCTTCAGAGATCTATGGACAAACACGCCAAGGTCCCTTTGTTCCTCGGAACTTCCCAGTGTCAGGCCATTCATTGAATACTTCCGTGTCACATTATTCCTTCCAAAGTGTATCACCTCACACTTTTCAGCGTTAAATTCCATCTGCCGCTTTTCTGCCCATTTGACCATCCACCTATATCTTCCTGTAACCCAAGACACTCCACCTCACTGTTCAGCACTCGGCCAGTCTTTGTGTCATCTGTGAACTTACTGATCCTACCCCCCACATAGTCATCTATGTCGTTTATATAAATGACAAACAATAGGGGACCCTGTGGTACGCCACTGGACACTGGCTTCCAGTCACTAAAACAGCCGTCTGTCATCACTCTCTGTCTCCTACAGCTAAGCCAATTTTGAATCCACCTTATCAAGTTACCTTGTATCCCATGTGCATTTGCTTTCTTGATAAATCTGCCATGTGGGACCTTGTCAAAGGCTTTGCTGAAATCCATGTAAACTACATCAGCTGCACTACCCTCATCTGCACACCTGGTCACATGCTCAAAAAATTCAATCAAATTTGTTAGACATGACCTCCCTCTGACAAAGCCATGCTGCCTATTCCTAATCAAATTTTGCCTCTCCAAGTGGTGATAGATTCTCTCCTTCAGAATTTTCTCCAATAGTTTCCCTACCACTGACGTGAGACTCACTGGTCTGTAGTTCCCTGGCTTATCTCTACAACCTTTCTTAAATAGTGAGACCACATTGGCTGTTCTCCAGTCCTCTGACACCTTCCCCGTGGCCAGAGAGGAATTAAAAATTAGGATCAGAGCCCATGCAATCTCCACCCTCGCCTCCCACAGCATCCTGGGACACAAATCATCCGGACCTGGAGATTTGTCCATTTTTAAGCCTCCCAAAACCTCCAATACCTTGTCACTCCCTATGACAATTTGCTCAAGAACCTCACAGTCTCTCTCTAAGTTCCATATCTACATCCTCTTTCACGGGTGAAGACAGATGTGAAGTATTCGTTCAACACCCTACCAATGTCCTCTGGCTCCACCCACAAATTTCCCCTTGGTCCCTAACAGGTCATACTCTTTCCCTGGTTATCCCCTTCCCATTGATATACTTATAGAATATCTTGGGATTTTCCCTACTTTTACCAGCCAGAGCTTTCTCATATCCCCTCTTTGCTCTTTAATTGCTTTCTTAAGCTCCATCCTACACTTTCTGTACTCCACTAATGCTTCCATTGATTTGCTCACCTTGTATTTGCTAAAAGCCTCTTTTCCTTCTCATTGTACCCTGAATGTTTCTGGTCATCCATGGTTCTCTGGGCTTGTTGCTCCTACCTATTACCACCCTAGAGGGAACATGTTGGGCCTGTACCCTCCCCATTTCCTTTTTGAATGCCCCCCATTGCTCTTCTGTAGATTTCCCGACAAGTAACTCATTCCAGTCTACCTTGGCCAGATCCTGCCTTATTTTACTAAAATTCGTTCTCCCCCAATCCTAAACCTTTTTTTTGCAACTTGTCTATTTCTTTCTCCATAACAAGATTAAATTGTCCCATGTTGTGGTCGCTATCACCAAAATGCTCCCCCCACCAACACATCAACCACCTGTCCGGCTTCATTCCTCAGAATTAGGTCCAGCACTGCACCCTCCCTTGTTGGATCCTCTACATATTGAGCACAAAAGTTCTCCTGTATACATTTTAAGAACTCTACTCCATCTAAGCCCTTAACACGATGACTTTCCCAATTAATGTTGGGAAAGTTGAAATCACCTAATATAATTACCCTATTATTTTTACACACCTCTGCAAATTGCGCACATATTTGCTCCTCAATTTCCCACTGACTATAATAAACACCTAGCAATGTGGCTGTCCCTTTTTTTTATTCCTAAACTCTACCCATAAAGCTTCATTTGATGCCCCCTCCAAGATATCATCTCTCCTTACTGCAGTAACTGACTCCTTAACTAATATTGCAATGCCCCCTCCTCTTTCTCGCCTGAAGATTCTATATCCCGGGATATTGAGCTGTCAATCCTGCCCATCCCTCAACCATGTCTCCGTGATGGCTACTATATCACAATTCCACATGTCAATCATTGCCCTTAACTCATCCGTTTTACCTGCAATACTCCTGGCATTAAAGTAGAGGCCTTCCATCCTGGTCTTACTCCCTTGAAACTTACATCCACTGTATTCCCTCTGACTTGTTTGCTTTCCTGTGTTTAGCTGTGTCCCTATTCTGCTAGGAGTTTGCGTCCCCTCCCCCTGCCAAATTAGTTTAAACTCCTCCCAACAGCACTAGCAAACCCGCCAGCAAGGATGTTAGTCCCCCTCTGGTTCAGATGTAGACCGTCCCGCTTGTACAGGTCCCACCTTCCCCAGAAACGGTCCCAGTGGTCCAGGAATCTAAAACCCTCCCTCCTGCACCAACTCTTAAGCCACGCATTCATCTGTGCTATTCTCCTATTTCTATACTCGCTAGCACGTGGCACTGGGAGTAATCCAGAGATTACAACCCGAGAGGTCCTGCTTTTTAGTCTACTGCCTAATTCCCTGAATTCTTGATGCAAGACCTCATCCCTCTTTCTACCTATGTCATTGGTACCAACATGTACCATGACCTCTGCCTTAGCACCCTCCCCTTTCAGGATGCCCTGCAGCCGTTCAGTGACATCCCGGACCCTGGCACCAGGGAGGCAACACACCATCCTGGAGTCATGTTGATGGCCACAGTAGTGCCTATCTGTTCCCCTGACTATAGAATCCCCTATTACTATTGCTCTTCCTCTCTTTCCCCCTTCCTGTGCAGACAGGCTGCTTGCGGTGCCAGAAGCTTGGCTCTGACGCACTCCCTGGAGGAACCAGCCTCATCAGCCTCCAAAATGGAATACCAATTTGCAAGTGGGACCCCAGGGGACACCTGAACTATCTGCCTGATTCTCTTGGACTGCCTGGTGGTCACCCATTCCCTTCCTTCCTCAAGTCCCTTCAGCTGCGATGTGACCACCTCTCTATACGTGCTATCCACAATGCTCTCAGACTTGCGGATGCTCCACAGTGTTTCCAGCCGCCGTTCCAGCTCTGAAACCCGAGCTTCCAGGAGCTGCAGCTGGACACGCTTCCTGTGCACATGCTGGTCCCGGGGACTGGAAATGTTCCCGGATTCCCACGTGCAGCAAGAGGAGCAAACCACGGCTTCAAGCTCTCCTGCCATGACTAAACCCTTTAAACTTAAAACTTTAGAAGATTATAATTTTTTAAAAAACAACGAAGTCTTGCTAAAAACAATGACTTACAATTCAATCCACTTTGAAAAATACCCACCAGGACTGCTCTTTGGAGACTCTCAGCTCCCCTCACTCTGAGGACCGGTGGGAAATGAAAGGAGCTCCTTGCTCTCTCCTCACCAAACTTCCTCAGTCACCAAACTTCCACTTTAACACTCTAATGCAACCTAAGTCAGCACTCCAATGCAAACAAGGTCAGTACTGTAAGAGGGCCCACTTTTATACTGACTGACTCTAGCCCCTGAAAACTGGTTTCAGCCAATTCTCTAATTAACAAGGTGCAGCTGCAAGCCGAGCCTGAGTGAACTCTGTTTAAAGCTGGTCTAAAACTCACCTTCTCCAACCCAAACAGCAACTGTTAAGTTAATCTGCTAAATAAAAGACAGACTAGACTTAAGATGAAATTAACCCTTAATTATCCTCAGTCACCAAACTTCCACTTTAACACTCTAATGCAACCCAAGTCAGCACACCAGTGCCAGAGGACTAGAGAATGGCCTGTATAGTACCTATTTTTATAAAGGAACACAGAGCTAATGCAGGTAATTAATGAGAAGTTTGCTTAACATCTATTGTACAAAATGTTTGAGTCTTTAAAGATGAAATTACCACAGATCTAGATAAAGAGAAAATAGAAGTCGCCAGCATACGGTCAAAGGGGATAATTGTGCTTGGCTAACCTTTGAGGAGGTAACTAACAAAAGAAGACTTGAAAAATTGGATCTTTTTACATTAGAACACCGCAGATTATGGGGCAATCGGATAGAAAATTTTTACATTATGAAAAGATGGGATAGGGAGATAAAAACAGACTGTTTCCAGTATTTAAAGGTTCAAGAACAAGGGGTCAAAGAAACAAGATTAAATATAAGAAATTTATAACAGTGAGCAGGAGAAATGTCTTTGCACCGAGAGTTGTGAGGTTGTAGCATGCACGTACAGAGTTATTGGTTGAAGCAGAAAATATGTCAACTTTAAAGATTAAATTCGATCATTTGATGAAGGAAAGGGGAAAAGGCAAATGGGAATAGGCTGGGTAGATCTACTGCAGGGTGAACACTGATTTGGATTGGTTGGGCCAAATAGCTTTTTCGTGTTGTAACTTCTATGTATTCTATGAATGACAACGGGCTGGACATGAAGCTGTTGAAACCCTTAGACCCAACACAATGGGATCTGATGTTCATCTTAGGTTGTAAAGTAAAATTGCCAACAGCGAATCGGCAGTCCGTTTTACATTCCGGCACAGTAGCGCAGTGGCTAGCACCGCAGCCTCACAGCTCCAGCGACCTGGGTTCGGTTCTAGGTGCTGCCTGTGTGGAATTTGCAAGTTCTTCCTGTGACCTGCTTGGGTTTGCTCCGGGTGCTTCGGTTTCCTCCCACATGCCTAAGACTTGTGGGTTGATAGGTAAATTGGCCATTGTAAAAATTGCCCCTAGTGTAGGTCGGTGGTAGGAAAATTGAGGGAAGGTGGGATATGAGAGGGAACAATGGGATTAATGTAGGATTAGTTCAAATGGGTGGTTGATGGTTGGCACGGGCTCGGTGGACCAAAGGGCCTGTTTCAGTGCTGTATCTCTCTATGACTGTACTTTCTTTTCCAGTGGATGTGCTGATTGCTCGGTGTGCATTACAATCCAAGATAAATTTCTAATTCTGTGGGGTTGCTTTTGCATCTACAAACAGGAATATTTCATCTTTGGCAGATCTTTTAATTATTTTATACTGTTTGAGGATGGAGTTAGTACTTCAGATTACACTTTATTAAGTGTTAGTGACTTAATTAGGAAACGAACCAGGGAGAATTATCTTACACAGCAAGTTGTTACAATTTGGAAAGTACTGCCTGAAAGGGTGGTGGAAACAGATTCATTAGCTAATTTTAAAAGAGAATTGGGTATATACATGAAAAGAAAAAATTTGCATATCTGTGGGAGAGGAGAATGGGACTAATTAGAGAGCTCTTTCAAAGAGCTGGCAAAGGCACGATAGGACAAATGGGCTCTTTCTGTACTATACGATTCAATGATTCTGTGACAATACATTTTTAAAAAATGACTTTTTTCCTTGAATATTTTTTGTCTTTAAATCAGGAGCCCAAGACTTGGATCGCATTCGTTTATCCACCTACAGGACAGCATGTAAGCTCCGGTTTGTACAGAAAAAGTGCAACTGTAAGTATGCCTCATTCCACAGGATAATAAGTGTGTAGTATTGTTTGATTATCTGTTCAGGCCACTGCCAAGCCACTCTTAAATTGACTAACTGAGATGCAGGAGAGAAAGTTTGGTTCATCCACATTAAGATAATTATTATAAATTTCTACTTCTGTTTGGTATCTACTTCTGGTCCAGGCAAGATCAAAAACTTCATGAGTGGGGAATTGTAGGTACAAACCCACATCCTGTCATTCTGTAGCACAGTAGTTTTCTACTTCAACACAACACCCCTCCAACAACTTGCATTTATGTGAATACTTTAACGTAGTAAACGTTCCAAGGTGTTTTACAGAGGAGAAATTAATAAATGAAATAGGAGAAGAATCAAAGGAGGTGACGAAAGACATGGTCAAAGAGATAAGTTTTAAGGGGATATTAGAAAGTAACGACAGAGCAGATGAGGCTGTAAGGTTTAGATGGAGATTCCCAGACTGTAGCTGAAGGCATTGGCCTGGATTTTGTGGTCTGTGGTGAAGTGGTTGACTTCGAAGAAAGCTTCCCACAACAATCTAGCGATCTCTGGAAGGAATTTTCCCTTTTTCCCCATGGTAGTTTGTATTTGGAACGAAATTAAGGGACTTGTGACTCTGGCTTGGCGTGCAGCAGCAGTGATGTTAGCAAGCAGGTGGGCAATCAATCAAATTGAAATATTCACACACAGCAAACCAGCAAGTTAAGAGCACTTAAATCTTTCACCTTTTAATTTAAATTTTCAGATAGCGAAATAATTGTATGACTGTATTAAGATAGGAGCTAAAATAAAGATAAACAGATCTTTTTTTTAAAAAGTTTTTAGAAATATGTGAATTTTTAATTATTGTGGAGAAATTTGACATTTCACAAATATAAAATTAGCTTTTCCTGGCCAATTCGAATGTTCAGCAGTAATTATGAAGTTAGTAGACAGTTAAAATCTAGTTACACCACATTCTACAAGGTGTAACTTTTTCCAGAGTTTTACAGCAAGATCAACAGTGTTAGAGTGCAAGTTCTTGTCAATTCATGATTGCAAGGGAGATAGCAGCCTGTGGAAACCTCTTCGGCACACCCTGTGGAGAAATGTAGACTCACCTAACAGCAACTTCTGGATTTCCACATTATTCTGCGCGTGTCTGAACTCCTGAAGTTGTTGTCAGTTTCAGTGGAGTAATGTCGGGAAACGCTGACAGTTTCACTGTCATTAACACAGCAAAATCCGGGCTAATGAGTTAGTGAAGGTGATGGGGAGGGTGCCAGAGTCATGAGAGCAAAGAGCGTGTGTTGTTGTGTAAGATTGGAGGAGGTTGCAGAAATAGGGTGAGGTGAAGTTGTGGAGAAATTTGTAGAGAATTTTGAATTTAATGAAAGGCATTTGATAAAATTCCCCACAAAAGCTAAATTGCTAGAATACAAGGGAAGACAGGTTCAAGTTTACGAAAGGCAGATTAGAATTGATGCCAGGAAATTCCTGTTCACATGGAGAGATTAACATACAGCACAAACTTCCAAGATGAGTATTGGAGGTGAATATTTTAAGAAACAATTGGATACTTAAATGGGGAATTGAAAATCTCTCTGAATTAATTGCAGTCAGCTAAATTACCTTCTTCTGTAATTATCTTGTGATTTTGTAGTAGTGGATAGAGTGCTAGTTGAGGTCAGCAATGGTAGGCGAGTGGGACTTAGTGCAACATAGAATGCAGGCAGATGCATTTTGGATCTAATGAACTCTATATAGGGTGGAGCTCAGGTGAAGAGCAAAGGAGAAGTCCAGCTTTGACGTGACAAAGTTCTACATGGGGTTTCAGTGGAGATGGGGCTAATGTAATTGGAGAGGATGGGTGATATTGCAGAGCTGAAAATTTGAGGTCTTGATGATGGACGACATTTGGTGTTTGAAGCTCAGCTCAGAGCTAAACAGAACACCAAGGCTGTGCACTGTCAAGTTCAACCTAAAAATGCAGATTGGGGAAGAGGATGAAATTGGATGCTAGGGTGTGAAATTTTAGCAGAAGCCGAACAGAATGATTTGTTGCCAGTGTCAAGCTTCGTGTCAGCCAAACAGCAAAGTAGTGGTTCTGGAACCAAGCATAATGGTGGAATGGTAGAGCTGAATGTCGTCAGGGTACATATGGAAGCAGACCTTGTGTCCAGAGATAATGTTGCCAAAGGGCTGCATATATGTAAAGAATAGGAGAGGGCCAAGAATGGAACATAGGGGTACTCCCAAGACAAATGCGTAAGCAGGCAGGAGGAGAAGCTATTTTTTGGTGTGTTAATTGGAAGAAGGTCAAGAATGCGGGAGCTATGTCTTGTGGAGGACATTAGCCTGATAAAGGAGGATGGAACTCTGGGCTACTCCCGACCTTATTATAGAAGAGCAGTAAGGAGGAGCTGTTGCAGTTTATGTTGGCACAGATAGGAGTTAAACTGAGTGAAGACGGGGTGCTACAGGAGTGAAAAACATTGAACAGAAAGGTTGAGGTGTACAAGAAAGGAGAGTGCACCATAATCGTGTCACAAAGGGAACCAATGGTGATTTTGGTTAGGTCAATTATGGTGCTTTCAGCAGGGTGGAAACTGGTCATAATGGAGGAGAAGCTACAGAGTGATACGGATTCAGAAGAGAGGTAAGAAGAGGCCTGCGAACAGTCAAGAATGGAGGATGAGACAACCAGGCTGAGCTGCTTTGATGAAACTTACCCATCTTTTTTTGTTTTTCACTTGTTTAGTGCACTTGGTAGACGTTTGGAATATTATAGAGGCATTCAGAGAAAATGGGCTAAATACAATGGATCCAAATGCTGAACTCAGTGTGGCTCGCTTAGAAGCTATCATCTCCACAATACTTTACCAGCTGAACAAACGATTGCCAACCACCCATCAAATAAATGTTGAACAGTCCATTAGTTTATTGCTGAACTTTCTGCTTGCTGCCTATGATGGGTAAGATTTAGAGCAGTTTCTCTTTGCACATTTATCTTGGTTTTTGAACTGTATTGGAGCTCTAAACTTGACTGTCATTGTCCAGACTCGGTCTCAGAGGCTTGCTTTTATACAAATGTTAAAAGATTCACTGAGTTGGATTTTTTTTTTGTCCTATTCCAGCCTTCTATTGATTTGTGACGTTCAAACTGAAGAAAATTGAGCATAAGATGCGTTTTAAAATAAAAACAGAAAATGCTGGAAATACTCAGCAGGTCACACAGCAATTGTAGTGAGAAAAATAGAGGTAATGTATCAGATAGATGACCTTTCATTAGAATTAGGAGCAGTTAGAAATGTGACAGATTTTGAGCAAGTGAAATAGAGGTAAGAACAAAAGGGAAGGTCTGTGATAGGGTAGAAGAGAGGAGAGATTAAATGACAAAAGAGTTTGTGGTGCAGGCCCAAAGGGAGTGGTAATGGGACAAGTAGAGAAACAAAAGATGTGTCCAGAGGAGGTGAATGTCGGAATGATGAACTGTTACCATCCGGAAGCAAAAACAAGAGAAAAACTAGAGTAAAACCAAACCTGCAAAGGAAAAGGAAACAAAATGGGGGCAGAGGTTAAGGTCTGACATTATTGAACTCAAGTTGAGTCTGGAAGGCTTTAAAGTGCCTAATTAAAAGATGAGATGCTGTACCTCGAGCTTACATTGAGCTTCATTAGAACACAGCAGCAGGCTGAGAATGGAGGTCAGCATGAGAGCAAGATGGAGAAGTAAAATGATAGCAACTGGAAGTTCAGGGTCACGCTTGGACTGAATGGGGGTGTTCCACAAAGCAGTCATCCAATCTGTGCATGATCTCCCCAGTGCAGAGCAGACTGCATTGTGAGCAGTGTATATGGTATATTAAATTTAAAAGTACACATAAGTTGCTGTGTACCTGGAAGGTGTGTTTGGGGCCTTGAACGGTGAGGAGAGAGGAGGTAAACGGGCAGATGTTGCATCTGCTGCGCTTGCCTGGAAAGGTGCCATGGGAAAGGGAGGAGGTGTTGAGAGTTATTGAGGAGTGGAACAGGGTGTCATAGAGGGTTAGGTCACGACGGAATGCTGAAAAGGGAGAGAAAGATGTTTTGGTGGGGGCATCATGCTGGATGTAGCAGAAATGACGGAGGATGATGCATTGAATACGGATGCTGGTGGAGTGGAAGGTGAGGACATGGAGAACCCTATCATGATTCTGAGAGTGAGGGGAAGGGGTGAGAGCAGAAGAACAGGAAATGGGATGGATATGGTCAAGGGCCCTGTGAACCAAATGGGGGGGAATCCTCAGTTGAGGAAAAAGGAAGACATATTAGAAGCGCTGGTGTGAAAGATTGCATCAGAACAGATGCGCTGGAGATAGAGAAACTGGGAGAATGGAATGGAGCCCTTACAGGAAGCAGGGTGTGATGAAGTGTAGTCGAGGTAGATGTGGCCGTGAAAGTGAGTTTTAGTAAATGACTGATCAAAGACGAGAAAGGATATTTAAAGCAATGAAGGTGAATAAAGTAGAAGAGACAAATGGAAATACAGTTGGAGAGAAGAGCAGAACTTCTTCAAAATGGGCATTCCTGGAAGAGAAGTGGCAGTGAATTAAACTCTCTCTCCACGGATGCTGCCTGGCCTGCTGAGCATTTCCAGCATTTTCTGTTTTTACTTCAGATTTACGGCATCCGCAGTGTTTTTCTTTTGTATAAGATGAGTTTATTGTATGTATTTGTGATTTTATTCTCTGTCCTCAGAGAAGAATAAAATGAAGACTGGCAGAACTCCCAGACTTTGTGCAATTTCCGTTAGTGCCAAATGGCATGAAATAACAGTGCCAAAAGCAGTGAACAATCTCTTTGTACGATCACTGAATGGTTGCTGTCAGTGAGTGGAAAATATTCACTCTGAAATGTGTTCCCTGTTTTCTGCTGAAATTGTAACAGAGTTTGTGGGAAAAGAAGTTTCTCACAAGACTCATTTGTGGTATGATAGAGAACAAATCTATTGAATTTTCATTGTAACTTCCAAAAAATTTTTCTGTGATATAATGGTACATTTTCTTTAATACCGGCAGTTTCAAAGTAAGATCAGAAGAATGTATAAAACCATAGAACATTCTGAATGAGGTGAAATGTGATTTATTTTTAAAGCAGAAATGATGCTCGTTTCTAAGAAAATTTACAAGTCCTAAAACAGAGTCTGGCCAATTTTCATATATATCATACATTGGGTGGACGATAGGCAAAGTGATCGCAGCAACCACTCAATGGCATTAGTAATAGTCCAAAACAATTTTCATGGTGAAACCTCACTTTAGTTATTAGAAGTGTGTGTTTGAAGGAGGAGGAAGGCATCCTGTGGGTGGACAAGTTATCCAAGGGATTGTATTTTGTGCATGATTTAGAATGTTGCAATCTTTTGTGTGATTATTGTACAAGGACAGCTGAGCGTAAACAACAACTTGTATTTATATAATGTCTTTAATGTAATAAAACATCCCAAGGCACTTCACAGTAGTGTTATGAAGCAAAATTGGACACCGAGCTACATCGGGCCAGATGACCAAAAGCTTGGTCAAAGAGGTAAATTTTAGCAATCATCTTACAGGAGCAAAAAGAGGTGGAGAGAGATGTAGGGAGGGAGTTCCAGGAAGGATAATATGTGGGAGGCTGGCTAGGAGTGTGTTGGAATAGTTAATTCTAGAGGTAATAAAGGAATGGATAAGGGTTTCAGCAGCAGATGGTCTGAAATGGGGTGAAGTCGGGCGATGTTATGGAGGTCGAAATAGGTGGCCTTAGTGATGGTCCAGATATGTGGTCTGAAGCTCATCTCTGGGTCAAATATGACACCAAGGTTGCGAACAGACTGGTTCAGCCTCTAAAACAGTTTGCAGGGAGAGATCATAAGAAATAGGAGCAGGAGTAGGCCAGTCAGCTATCTGATTGTGGCCTTAACTCTACCTTCCTGCTGACCCCCTCATAACCCTTGACTGCCTTGTAGATCAAAAATATGTCTAATTCAGCCTTGAATATATTCAATGAACCCGCCTCCACTGCTCTCTGGCGAAGAGAATTCCAAAGATTAATGACCCTCTGAGAGAAGAAATTCCTCCTCATCTCTGTTATCGAGACCCCTTATTTTGAAACTGTGCCCCCACGAGGGGAAACATCCTCTCAGCAACAAACCGCTCAGAATCTTATATGTTTCAATAAGATCACCTCTCATTCTTCTAAACTCCAATGAATATAGGCCCAACCTTTTTTTTCCTTCTTTCATGGAATGTGGGCATCACTGGCAAGGCCAGCATTTATGGCCCGTCCCTAATTGCCCTTGACGAGTGAATGGCTTTCTAGGCCATTTCAGAGGGCAGTTCAGAGTCACCCACATTGCTCTGAGTCGGAGTCACATGTAGGCCAGACCAGGTAAGGACTGCAGATTTCCTTCCCTAAAGGACATTAGTGAACCAGATGGGTTTTTATGACAATCGATGACAGTTTCATGGCACCATTACTGAGACTAGCTTTCAATTACAGATTTTTATTAATTGAATTTAAATTCCAGCAGTTGCCATGGTGAGATTTGAACTCATATCCCCAGGGCATTAGCCTGGGCCTCTAGATTACTAGCTCAGTGGCATTACCACTATGTTCTGCCTTTCCTCATAACACAATCCCTTCATCCCAGGAAACAACCCAGTGAAACTGCCCAGTAACTGCTTCCAATGCAAGTATATCCCTCCTTAAGCAAGGAGACTAAAACTACACAATACTCTAGATGAGGTCTCACCAATGCCCTGTACAGTTGTAGCAAGACTTCCCTACTTTTATATTCCATCTGCCTTGAAACAAAACCAACATTCCATTTGCCTTCCAAATTACTTGTGTTACAACCAGGTGTGAAAGGTGTCCAGGGGTCTTTTACTGTCTTCCCCTGGTCTTATTGTAACCGGATTTAATTTTTAAACAATGTTTCAAGCTTTCCCACCCCGCCACCCGCCCCCCCGCCCCCACCCCAGGTGAATCCTTATTCACTACTTTCCAATTATAAGGCAAAGAAATGAGCACACTAGGTTTTCTTAGGTTCAAAGAAGAAAAGTGAAATTTATTCGAACTTAAACTTTAATTCGGTTGACGTCTATGGGTATATGCGCACTCATGCTAGCATGCACATGCGATACACACATGCAAATAGGGACAGAAAAGAGCAGAAGAAAAAATGAAGCAGAGAGGTTTGAAGCAGTCTCTGAAGGGGGTTTCTTGTTACTGTTTCTGTGTTTCCAGCTTGCCGTAGAGTCTTTGATTGTAGACAGCTCTTACTTTTCGTTGGGGCCCAGTATTCTTCTTAAACCTGGTTTACGTAGGAGACTTTTCTCTTTGAGTTCATGTGTCTTCAATGGGTCTTCCGTTTCATGAGAAAGAGATGAGAGTAGACAGGAGAAAGGTCTTTTCCAGTCCAGCAGCGAACTGCTTTCTGAGTTATAACCCTGTGGCCAGTTCAAACTCAAAAAACTCCAGCAGTCAGCCAGTCATGCGACTAAACTGGTCTGACCATGTCTGTTTGTGTATTAGGCCATTTTAGTGGTTAACCTGGAATGCTTCAACATCTGGTAATCAAAAGTCCATTGTGGATTAAATTGGAGGAGGGAATAGCCCCTTTGTCCTTTGAAGTACTGTCTGTTGATATGCTAATGTCTCTCTCCAGCCTAAGTCTCCACTTGTTTTTTAAAGAAAGTTCTTTCTTCACCAACAACAGTTTAAAATGAAGGTTCATGTGGCAAAATTAAATTTCCTCATTCTTGGCAGGTGGGGGGCTTGCCTGACACTGGCTTCACCTGCATGCTGACTTCTCTTGATTCATGTACAAGGACACCCAGAGACCTATGTACCACAGCATTCTGCAGTCCCTATCCATCTAAATAATCTGCTTTTCTATTCTTCCTGCCAAAGTGAACAACTTCACATTTTCCTACATGATACTGCATCTGCCAAATTTTTGCCCAGTCACTTAACCTATTTATATCCCTTCGCAAACTTCTTGTTTCCTCCTCACAACTTGCTTTCCCACCTATCTTTGTGGTCAAATTTACTGATGAGACAATACACTCGGTCCCTTCATCCAAGTCATTGTTATAGGTTGTAAATAGTTGAGGCCCCAGCACTGATCCCTGTGGCACTCCACTAGTTACAATTTGCCAACCTGAAAATGCCCCATTTATCCTGACTTTTTTTTTCCTGTCAGTTAGCCAATCCTCTATCCAAGCTAATATATTACCCCCAATACAATGAGCTCTCAGCTAGTAACCTTTGAATGCCTTTTGGAAATCCAAATACACTATGTCTACTGATTCCTCTTTATTCACCCTGCTTGTTACATCCTCAAAGAACTCTAATAAATTTGTCAAACATGATTTCCCTTTCATAAAGCCATGTTGACGCAGTCTGATTGTATTATGATTTTCTAAATGTCCTGCTACTACTTCCTTAATAATGGGTTCTAGCATCTTCCCAATGACAAATATTAGGCTAACTTGCTTATAGTTTCCTGCTTTCTGACTCCCTTATTTAATGATTAGAGGTGTTACATTTGCTGTTTTCCAATCCGCTGGGACCTTTCCAGAATCTAGGGATGGAGCAGGTAGCTAGGGAACACAGTTTGTAGCAGGCACCAAAGACAATGGCTTTGACAGATCCAAGGTTTAATTGGAGGAAATTTCTGCTCATCCAGTACTGGATGTCAGATAAGCAGTCTGATAATTTAGCAACAGTGGAGAAGTCGAGAGAGCTGGTGATGAGGTAGAGCTGGGTGTCATCAGTGCACTAATGCTATGTTTTCAGATGATGTTGCTGAGGGGCAGCATTTAGATGAGAACTAGGAGGGGACTAGGGCTAGATCCTTGGGAACACCAGAGGTAATGGTGTGGGGACGGGTAGAGAAGTCATTGCAAATGATATTCTGGCTAAGATTAGATAGATAAGACTGGAACCAGGTGAGTGCAGTCCCAAGAGCTGTGGCTTTTGGTACTGTGGCAGGGGCAGAAACCTGATTGAAGGGATTTAAACATGGAGTTTCGGGCAAAATGAGCATGGATTTAGGAGGCTTTAGAGAGGAAAGGGAGGTTGGACATGGCACGGTAGTTTGCAATGAAGATGGGGTCAAGGATTGTATTTTTGAGAAAATGGGTGATTGCGGCAAATTTAAACCAAGAGGAACAGTGCCTGAAAAGAGAGAACCGTTATCAGCTAACATGGGGACTAGAAAGGGAGTTTAGGTGGTTAGCAATTTAGTGGAAATATGTTAAAGAAGCAGGAGGTGGGTCTCATGGACAAGATGAGTTCATGGATGGCATGAGTGGCGATAGGAGAGAAACTAGAGAGAGATGCAAGCTCAGGGCTAGGGCAGGGGAAATGTTAGAGGATGTTTGGCCCAGTGAGCTAGTGGAAGTGAGGGACGCAGCAGAGGCAGCCAATCAGATGGTCTTGATCATAGTGACAAAGAAGACCAAAAGCACCTTGCACTTTCTTTTGGAGGTGACGGTGGAGGAGACATGGGTGAGGGGTTTAACCCTACCCACCTGGCAGATACTAGCCATTGGGGAGGGTGGTGGGGAACGGTGGGCAGTTAAAATCGTCCAGGTTACTAACCTGCCCTGGAGCAGCTGAGAGCTGAATGCTTGCAATTTTTAGCTGCTCAACTGTAGCAGGCTGCAAGGACACCTACCCAAAGCGGACAGGATCATTATTATCATATAACATCATCAGGAGCCAACTGTAATTTTAACTTGGCAGGCTGAATGGAAAGCGGCAGTTAAGGTAATCTCTTTCTTTTTCCTAGTTCCCTTGTGGGACCAGGAAGAGTGGGAGTGCTTCTTTGGACCCTACAGGGAAATCTTAGATCTCCCCTGCTTCAAGCACTTCTCTCCCACCACCACCCCATTCGATTGAGGGCTCCGTGGGACTGATCTTACCATTTATCTGCTGTTGGCAGGTGGCCCCTGATGGCCAGCTTTCAGCCTGGAACTGAAATTTTAATATATTACAAGCAGATCTTCCATGGTGTTGCTCATAATATGCTAGAAAATTTACAGTTTTATAACAGTAGGGTATATTGTCAGAGTCACTGATTTACAGTGACTGAATATCTAGCTGATCCATTTTTCATAGCATCTTGATGTGAATTTTCAGTTTTAAACTGATCAGGGATAGACGTTATATGCACAACAAAGATAAATGACTTATAAAATGAAGGCCACTCATTTACAATTTTCACAGATTAATGGGCACAGTTGTGGAAATCGATTCCTGAATTACTAGCAAAATCCCAGAAAACCATTTAGTGAAAATTGAAGTCTAATTTGTCAACACGTATTACTGTTTCATTGGTGATTATGTCCAAAAATTAGGTATAATCATTCACAGGCAATCAGCAGACAACAATTGAAAGGAATGTCTGATGCCAGTCTGCTGCAGTGTCTTGAAGATGTTGCAGGAGGTGTAATCGCTCATTGCTAGGTTTGTATATATTGTTAAAAGAGTTGTACCCCATAGTCAAAAATGTATCTGTTCCCTTCATTTTTGGCAGCTAACTCCATCGTATCTGCAAGAGCCAAAGAAATTTACTTTGAACTAGAGCTTAATTAACATAAGAGGTTTAAAATGTTAATGCATGCACTCTTTACCAGCTACTTCCTAAACAGAATTGTGGTTGTGAAATGTGAATCTGGCTTCCCAAATCATAGCCCATTTATGATTTCTTCACTCAACATGGACTAATTTACGTGCTTATCTCATCAATTGTGTAGGATCTATAGTCTGGAATTAAACGCCCATCACTTAAGGGTCTCTTCCTGTCGCCGCTGGTATTTTGCCAGTGTTGGACGGGAACATCACTTGAAGAGGCTGCCGAGTAATACATGGCGGCCTCCTTGCGGGCTGTGGGGAGGGGGCATCCTTTTTGGGCACCCTGCGCTCCACAGAGGACCCCCCAGCAGCATGGATTACCCCCCCCAAAGCAACCCTGCCTGCCCTACACTCCAACCATATCACCCCACCCCCCTTACCGGGGTCTAGCAGATTGTCCCCGGCAAGGCCCAACCCCTACCAACCTCTTTGAAGGCCGGCGTCCTTCGTCCTCTTCTTGTTGGGTGCAGTCCCAGAGGTGGCCACCACTCCCAGTGGCACTGTTGGGACTGAGGAGCTGCCAGCTCGCTGTTTGTCCAGCAGTTCTTGGAGGCAGGACTTCAAAGATTCAAGCAGTTTAGAGCTATTCTCTGAAAACTATCACCAGAAGTTCAGCTGTTGAGCTCTTTGGTGGAAGGGAATCATTAAAGTGTTATGTATGAAGTTCTAATAAGTGATTTTCTTTGCATTATAGCAATAAGGGCTCTTGTTTTCACACCTTGGTCAAAAAACCCCACTCATTTCAGGGCCTGCTGAAGAAAGGATCTAAAATGGGAAGACCGCTTCCTTATTGGGCTTTATCTAGATGTCACTGGCAGTATGAATGGCAATGTTGTTTTGAATTCTATATATGCCTAAAATCTTTGCTTCTGTTAATCAACTTTTACTTAAAACATATATACATAATTACTTTAACCAAGTCAGTCTGGTTGTGAGTTTGATACCCCATTTGGTTTTTCATTCATTCATGGGATGTGGCATCTCTGGCAAGATCAACATTTATTGCCCATCCTTAATTGTACCTGAGAAGGTGGTGGTGAACTGCCTTCTTGAACTGCTGCAGTCCATTTGGTGTAGGTGCGCTCACAGTGCAGTGAGGGAGAGTGTTCCAGGATTTTGACCTAGTGATGACGAAGGAATGGCGATAAAACCCCAAGTCAGGATGATGTGCAACTTGGAGGCTGCTTGCAGATAGCAGTTTCCCATGCGCCTGCTATCCTTGACCTTCTAGGTGGTAGAAGGTGCGTGTTTGGAAGGTGCTGTTGATGGAGCCTTGGCAAATTGTTGTAGTGCATCTTATAGATAGCCACTGGGCACCTGTGGTGGAGGGTGTGAATGTTGAAGGTGGTGGATGGGGTGCCAATCAAGCAGGTTGCTTCATCCTGGACGACGTTGAGCTTCTTGAGTGTTGATGCAGCTGCACTCATCCAGGCAAGTGGAGAGTATTCCATTACACTGCTGACTTGTGCCTTGTAGCTGGTGGATAGACTTTGGAGAGTAGGGAGGTGAGATACTCACTACAGAGTTCCCAAACTCTTACCTGCTCTTGGAGAGATTTATGGCACAGAAGGAGGCCATTCAACCTATCGTGTCCATGTCTTTGTGGTCACAGTATTTAAGTGGTTGGTCCAGTTAAGTTTCTGGTCAATGGTGTCCCCCAGGATGTTGATGGTGGGGTATTCAGTGATGGTATGCTGTCGAATGTCAAGTGGAGCTGGTTAGATTATCTTTTGTTGGAGATGGTCATTGTCTGGCACTTGTGTGGCATGAATGTTCCTTGCCACACATCAGCCCAAACATGAATGTCCCAGTCTTGCTGAACGCAGGCATGGATTGCTTCACTATCTGAGGAGTTGCAAATGGAATTGAACACTGCAATCATCAGTGAACATCCCCACTTCTGACCTTATGATGGAGAGAAGGTCATGGATGAAGCAGCTGAAGATGGTTGGCCTTAGGATACGGTCCTGAGGAACTCCTGCAGTGATGTTCTGGGCTAAGATGATTGGCTTCCAACAACCACAACCATCTTTGTGCTAGGTATGACTCCAGCCAGTGGAGAGCTTTCTCCCTGATTCCCATTGACTTTAATTTTACAAGGCTTTTTGATGCCACATTCAGTCAAATGCTGCCTTGATGTCGAGGGCAGTCGCTTTCACCTCACCTCTGGAATTAAGCTCTTTTATCCATTTTTAGACCAAGGTTGTAATGAAGCTAGAGCTAAGTAGTACTGGCAGAACCCAAACTGAGCATCAGTGAGAAGGTTATTGGTGAGTAAGTGCCACTTAATAACACTGTCGATGGCACCTTTTCATTACTTTGCTGAGGACAGAGAGTAGACTGATGGAGCAGTAGATTTTTGAACAGGACATACATGGGCAGTTTTCCACTTTGTCAGATAGTTAACAATGTTGTAACTGTACTGGAACAGCTTGGCTCGGGGTATTGCTAGATCTGGAGCACCAATCTTCACTTCAGCCAGGTTGTTGTCTTGGCCCATGAGCTTTGCTGTATTCAGTGTGCTCAGCCATTTTTTGACATCATACGAAGTCAATCAAATTGGCTGAAGACTGGCATACGAACATATGAACAGACGAATTAGGAGCAGGAGTAGGTCACTCGGCCCCTCGAGCTGCTCCACCATTCAATAAGATCATGGCTGATCTGATTGAAACCTCGACTCCACTTTCCCGCCTACCCCTGATAACCTTTCACTCCCTTGCTTATCAATAATCTATCTACCTCTGCCTTAAATAAAGACTCCGCTTCCACTGCCTTTTGAGGAAGAGAGGTCCAAAGACTCACGACTCAGAGAAAAATTTCTCCTCATTTCTGTCTTAAATGGACAACCCCTTATTTTTAAACAGTGACCCCTAGTTCCAGATTCTCCCACAAGGGGAAACATCCTTTCCACATCCACCCTGTCAAGACCCCTCAGGATCTTGTATGTTTCAATCAGGTGTCTCTTCCTCTTCTAAACTGCAGTGGATACAAGCCCAGCCTGTCCAACCTATCCTCATAAGACAACCCACCCATTCCAGGTATTAGTCTAGTAAACCTTCTCTGAACTGCTTCCAACGTATTTACATCCTTCCTTGAATAAGCAGACCAATACTGTACACAGTACTCCACATGTGGTCTCACCAATGCCCTGCATAACTGAAGCACTACTTTTGTATTCAATTCCCCTCGCAATAAACGATAACGTTCTATTAGCATTCCTAATTACTTGCTGAACCTGCATACTAGCTTTTTGCAATTCATGCACTACCACACCCAGATCCCTCTGCATCTCAGAGCTCTGCAATCTCTCACCATTTAGATAATATGCTTTTTTATTCTTCCTGCCAAAGTGGGCAATTTCACACTTTCCCACATCAGACTTCCTTTGCAAGGTCTTTGCCCACTCACTTAAGGGGGCTACAAAGGGATATAGCTAGATTATGTCCTCTTCACATGTTCGCTGTAGGAGACTTTTCCCTTTTGGGGTTCATGTGTCTTCAGTGGATTCAGAGGCTTGTGAGAGAGAGATGGGGGCAGACAGACAGGAGGTCTTCTTCAGTCCAGGAGAGTTCTGCTTTCAGCAGGCTCTCAGTTCAAACTGTAGAATTCAGAAAACCCCCCAGGTTACCAAGCAGGTTAGTCATGTGACTAACTGGTCTGACCACGTCTTGGCTCTGTGTATTGTATCAACTAGGCAGTCAATCTGGAATGCGAGCTCCCCCGCCTTCAATGTTTGTGGATTGAATGTCAGGGGGTGGCTGCTTCGTCCTTCCAAACACCATCTGTTAATATGCAAATATCTTTTCCAGCCATGGCTGATCTGTTCAACAAATCCTCCCCTCACTCCAGTAATAGTTTAAAATCAATGTTCATGACAAAATTAATGTGCCTCATTCATGGCAGATGGGGGCCCAGCATGATACTCACCATTTAGATAATACGCATTTTTATTCTTCCTGACAAAATGGACAATTTCAAATTTTCCCACATTAACCTATCTATATCCCTTTCTAGCCTCTTTAGGTCCTCTTCACAACTTACTTTCCGACCTAACTTTGTGTCATCACCAAATTTGGCAACCATACCTTCGGTCCCTTCATCCAAGTCATTTATATAAATTGTAAAAAGTTGAGGCACTGATTCCTGCAGCACACGACTCATTACATCTTGCCAACCAGAAAATGACCCAGTTATGCCTACTCTCTCTTTTTCCTGTTAGCTAGCCAATCATCTATCCATTACAATATGTTACCCCCTGCACCATGAGCTTTTATTTTCTGCAATAACCTTTGATGTGGCATCTTATCGAATGCCTTCTGGAAATCTAAGTACAGTACTTTCACAGGTTCCCTTTTATCCACAGCACATGTAACTCCCTCAAAGAACTCCAATAAATTGGTTAAACTTGATTTTCCTTTCACAAAATCATGTTGACTGTGCCTGATCACCTTGAATTTTTCTAAGTTCCCTGCTATAACGTGTTTAATAATAGCTTCTTCCAACATTTTCCCTAAGACAGATGTTAAGCGAACTGACCTGTAGTTTCCTGCTTTCGGTCTCTCGCTCCCTTTTTGAGTAAAGGAGTTACATTCGCTATTTTCCAATTGAATGGAATCTTGCCTGAATCTAGAGAATTTTGGAAAATTAAAACCAACGCATCAACTATCTCACTAGCCACTTCTTTTAGGACCCTAGGATGAAGTCCATCAGGACTCAGGGACTTGTCAGCCCACAGCTCCGACAATTTGCTCAGTACCACTTCCCTGGTGATTGTAATTTTCTTCAGTTCCTCCCTCCCTTCCATTTCCTGATTTACAGCTATTTCTGGAATGTTATTTGTATCCTCTATAGTGAAGACTGATGGAAAATACCTGTTCAATTCATCTGCCATCTCCTTATTTTCCCTTACTAATTCCCCAGACTCTATAGGACCAACGTTCACTTTGTTAACTCTTTTTTAAAAAATATCTATAGAAACTCTTACTATCTGTTTTTATATTTCTAGCTAGTTTTCTCTTGAACTCTAATTTTTTCCCTCCTTATCAATCTTTTAGTCATTCTTTGCTGTTTTTTATATTCTGTCCAATCTTCTGACCTGCCACCCATCTTTGTGCAATTATATGCTTTTTCTTTAAGTTTGATACTATCTTTAACTTTTTTTAGTTAACCACGGATGGTGGGTCCTCCCCTTGGAATTTTTCTTTCCCATTGGAATATATCTATTCTGTGTATTCTGAAATATCCCCTTAAATGTCTGCCACTGAATCTCTACTGACCTCAGGTTCAATTCCGGGTACTGCTTGTGTGGAGTTTGCAAGTTCTCCCTGTGTCTGCGTGGGTTTCCTCCCACAGCCAAAAGACTTGCAGGTTGATAGGTAAATTGGCCATTATAAATTGTCCCTAGTATAGGTAGGTGGTAGGGAAATATAGGGACAGGTGAGGATGTGGTAGGAATATGGGATTAGTATAGGATTAGTATAAATGGGTGGTTAATGGTCAGCACAGACTCGGTGGGCCGAAGGGCCTGTTTCAGTGCTGTATCTCTAAATCAAAAAATCAAATCCCTTGACCTAATTTGCCAGTTCACTTTAGCTTGCTCTGCTTTCATGCCCTCATAATCGCCCTTATTTAAGTTGAAAATACTAGTCTTGGATCCATTCTTCTCTCCCTCAAACTGAATGTAAAATTCAATCATATTATGATTGTTGCTACCTAGGGATGCCTTAACTATGAGGTCATCAATTAATCCTATCTCATTGCAGAATACCAGATCCAGTATAGCCTGCTATCTGGTTGGCTCCAGAAAATGTTGTTCTAAGAAACTATCCCAAAAATGTTCTGTGAAGTCCTCATCTAGGCTACATTTACCCATCTGATTCTTCCAGTTCATATTAAAATCCCCCATGATTATCACCGTATCTTTATACTCTGTACTACTGTGTGATTACTGTTCGGGGACCTGTACACCACTCCCATGAGTAACTTCTTGCCTTTATCATTTCTCTTCTCTACACAAACTGCTTCTACATCCAGGTTTCCTGAACTTGCGTCATCCGTTCTAATGTGCTAATACCATCATTAACAGAGCCAACCTCCACCTTTTCCTAGCTTCCTATCCTTCCTAAATGTCATGTACTCTTCAATATTTAGGTCCCAAACTATGTCATCCTGCAGCCATGTCTCTGTAATGGCTATCAGATTGTACCTATTTATTCTATTTGCACTATCAGTTCATCTGTTTTGTTTCGAATGTTCCGTGCCATCAGATACAGAGCCTTTAGTTTTTTTCCTTTTATTGTTTTGTAATGTCTAGCCTTGACTGCTGCTTTATTCTTAGATTTGTACTCTCTATCCCTTCCTGTCACGGTCTGTTTATCATTTCCCATATTAATACCTTTCTCTCTTGTCTTGTCTCTACTCTTGATTTTTTTACATCTTACCACATTTGATTCCTTGTTCCCACTATTTAGTTTAAAACCCTCTTCCCTCGTTATGCAGCTCGCTAGAACACCAGCCCCCGCACAGTTCAGGTGCAGACCGTACCAGTGGTACAGCCCTCACTTTCCCTAATATTGGTTTCCGTGCCCCACGAATCAGAACTCACTTCTACCACACCAGTCTTTGAGCCATGCATTCATTTTTCTAATCTTATTTGCCTTATACCAATTTTCATGTGGCTCAGGTAATCTTTGCCACCACCACCACCATCACTACCACCACCACTTGTCTCGAGAGACAATGGGTAAGCGCCTGGAGGTGGTCAGTGGTTTGTGATGCAGCGCCTGGAGTGGCTATAAAGGCCAATTCTAGAGTGACAGACTCTTCCACAGGCGCTGCAGATACAATTGGTTGTCGGGGCTGTTACACAGTTGGCTCTCGCCTTGCACTTCTGTCTTTTTTCCTGCCAACAGCTAAGTCTCCTTGACTCGCCACACTTTAGCCCCTCCTTTATGGCTGCCCGCTAACTCTGGCGATCACTGGCAACTGACTCCCACGACTTGTGATCAATGTCACGTTTGCAGACGTCTTTAAAGCAGAGACGTGGACAGCCGGTGGGTCTGATACCATTGACGAGCTCGCTGTACAATGTGTCCTTGGGGATCCTGCCAGCTTCCATGCGGCTCACATGGCCAAGCCATCTCATGCGCCGCTGGCTCAGTAGTGTGTATGTACTGGGGATGTTGGCCGCCTCGAGGACTTCTGTGTTGGAGATATGGTCCTGCCACCTGATGCCAAGGATTCTCCGGAGGTAGCCAAGATGGAATGAATTGAGACGTCGCTCTTGGCTGACATACGTTGTCCTGGCCTCGCTGCCGTAGAGCAAGGTACTGAGGACACAGGCTTGATACACTTGGACTTTTGTGTTCCGTGTCAGTGCGCCATTTTCCCACACACTCTCGGCCAGTCTGGACATAGCAGTGGAAGCCTTTCCCATGTGCTTGTTGATTTCTGCATCGAGAGACAGGTTACTGGTGATAGTTGAGCCTAGGTAGGTGAACTCTTGAACCACTTCCAGAGCGTGGTCGCTGATATTGATGGATGGAGCATTTCTGACGTCCTGTCCCATGATATTCGTTTTCTTGAGGCTGATCAGGTAATAATACAGAGATTATTACCTTTTGAGGTCCTGCTTCTTAATTTGGTGCCTAGCTCCTCATACTGACTATGCAGAACCTCCTTCCTTGTCCTGTCCATGTAGTTGGTACCTACATGGACCACGATGACTGGATCCTCCCCCTCCCACTGTAAGTTCCTCTCCAGCCCTGAGCAAATGTCCCGAACCCTGGCACCAGGCAGGCAACACAGCCGTCTGGACTCTCGCTCTTTGCTGCAGATAATTGTCAATCCCTTCACTATACTACCTACTGCCACTACGTTCCTTTTGCTCCCCTCTTGAATGGCTTCCTGTACCACGGTGCCATGGTCAGGTTGCTCATCCACTCTTCAGCCTCCACTCTCATCCAAACAAGCTGAAAGAACCTCAGACCTATTGGGACAATCGCAAAGGCTGAGGCTACTGCACTCCTGCCTTCTGGGTCCCCTCAGCTGCAGCCACACGTTCCTGTCCCTGACCACTGACCAAATCAGAAGACCCTATCCTAAGGGGTGTGACTGTCTCCTGGAACAAAGTGTCCAGGTAACTCTCCCCTCCCTGATGTGTCGCAGCGTCTGCAGCTCGGACTCCAGCTCGATGACTCAGAGCAGAAGCTCTTCGAGCCACAAAACATGCTGCAGACATGTTTGCCCTGGATCGCACTGGGATCCAGGAGCTCTCACGTGCTGCAGGCGTGACCCATTACCTGTCCTGCCATCCTTACTGTGTTTTAACTAACTACTTAATTATTTTGTTTAATTATTTATTTTCCTTTTTAATATATTTTATTAACCTTACCACCAGTTTCTGTACTATTTTAAACCTTTGGAATAGAATAAACCTTAAACACTTACCAGATACCCAACAAGCAGCTAGCTTCTTCCCCTGTAGTAGAATAAGAACCAAGTCCTACAGAGTGAAAAGGTTAGAAAAAACAAAGCAAAGGAGCACCCCTCCTCACTTTTCCCCTCCTCACCCAAACTTTCTCAACTCACTGAACACCCAGCACTCTGTTCAAGTCACACTCAGTCTCTTTTTTTTAACAATCTAATTAGTAACCTGTTTAAACTATCAATTTTAATTAATACCTCTAGTCCTGCTGTGTTATTATACTCTTATTACAACACTTACTGTTAGACTGCCCTATTGAATGTTGGGAGAGAGATCTATGAAGGGGACCTCAGGAAGAGGCCATGATGGATTATCCAATCGGAACTTCTGGCTGTAGACAGTTGCAAGTGCTTCAGCCTGGTCTTTTGTGTTGACGTGCTGGGCTCTACCATCATTGAGGATGGGGATGTTCATTGAGCCTCCTTCTCTCATATTTGTTTATTAATTGTCCACCACCATTTATGACTGGATGCGGCATGACTTCAGAGCTTTGATCTGATCCATTGGTTATGGGATCACTTAGTTCTGTCTATAGCATGCTGCTTCCACTGTCTGGCATGCATTGTATTGTAGCTTCACCAGATTGGCACCTCATTTTTATGCCTGATACTGCTGCTGGCATGCTCTCCTACCCTCATTGAACCAGGGTTGGTCCCCTGGCTTGATGGTAGTGGTAGTGTGAGGGATGGGCTGTGCCAAGAGGTTACAAATTGTAGTTGAATACAATTCTGCTGATGGCCCACAGCGCCTCATGGATGTCCAGTTTTGAGCTGCTAAATCTGTTCTGAATCTATCCCATTTAGCAAGGTGGTAGTGCCACACAACATGATGGAGAGTGTTTTCAATGACTGTGCAGTGATCACTCCTACCAATGTTGTCATGGACAAATGCATTTACGATGAGTAGGTCGTTGAGATGTAGTAAAGTGCGTTTTGCCCTTGTTTTGGTTCTCTTACTGTCTGGCATCTATGTCCTTTAGGACTCAGCCAGCTTGGTCAGTAGTGGTGCAACTGAGCCACTGTTGGTGATGGATATTAGCGTCCCCCACCAAGAGTACACTCTGTACCCTTTCTACCCTCAGTGCTTCATCCAAGTGGGATTCAACATGGATTCATCAGTTGAGGGAGGGCGGTAGGTGGTAATAAGCAGGAGGTTTCTTTGCCCGTGTTTGTCTCCGGACCCCACGACGTCGCATGGTATCAGGTCAAAGTTGAGGTCTCCCAGGGCCACTCCATCCCGATTGTATACATCTGTACCAACACCTCTGGTGAATCTGTCCTACCGAGGGATGGTGATGGAGGAGTCTGGGACATGGGCTGTAAGGTATGAATTTAGGAACACAGGAGCAGGAGAACGCCATTCAGCCCATCGAGCCTCCCCCGCCATTCAATATGATCATGGCTGATCTTCCACTTCAATGCCTTTTTCCTACACTATCCTCATATCTTCTTATGTCATTTGTATTTAGAAATCTGTCAATCTCTGCTTTAAACATACTCGATGATTGAGCTTCCACAGCCCTCTGAGGTAGAGAATGCCAAAGATTCACAACCCTCTGAGTAAAGAAATTTCTCCTCATCTCGGTCCTAAGTGGTTTCCCCCTTATTTTGAAATTGTGTCCCCTGGTTCTAGACTCCCCAACCAGGGGAAACATCTTAGCTGCATCCAGCCTGTCAATCCCTTTAAGCATTTTGTAGGTTTCAATGAGATCACCTCACATTCTCTGAAATGCTAGAGAATACAGGCCCAGTTTCCCCAATCTCTCTTCATAGGACAGTCCTGCCATCCCGGAAACAAGTCTGGTGAACCTTCGTTTCACTCCCTCTGTGGCAATAATATCCTTTCTATGGTCAGGGGACAATATTCCAAGCGTGGTCTAACCAAGGTTCTATACAATTGAAGCAAGACTTCACTACTCCTGTACTCAAATCCTCTTGCGATAAAGGCTAACATACCATTAGCCTTCCTAATTGCTTGCTGCACCTGCATGTTCGCTTTCAGTGACTTACTAACCAGGATACCCAGGTCCCTTTGCATATCTACACTTTCTAATCTCTTACCATTTAAGAAATACTCTACACATTTATTCCTCATACCAAAGTGGATAACCTCACATTTTTCCACATTATATTCCATCTGTCACGTTCTTGCCCACTCTCAAAGTCTGTCCAAATACCCTTGAAGCTGCTTTGCATTTTCCTCGCCCATTTCCGCCAAGTTTTGTGTTATCCGTGAACTTGGAAATACTACATTTGATCCCCACATCCAAATCATCTAATGCCAGGCTTTTGCTTGACTGAACTGTCAGACAGCTCTTCCAATTTTGTCACAAGTCCACGGATGTTAGCAAGGTTAGGGATATTCAAATTGATAGAACAACTTGCATTTATATAGCACCTTATCATGTATTGCAGTTCAGGTTTTCTACCAGAATCTTTACCTGTATAAACGATTCAATGCCCGATTCCATATGTAGATTAACTCTTCTATGAGCTGAAACCTGCATCTTAATTTTCATGCATGGTTCGATTGGCATAACCCAGGTCATAGAGTCATTGAATCATTTACGGCACAGAAGAAGGCCATTTGGCCCAACGAGTCAATGCCAGCTCTTCACGGAGCTATGCAGTCAGTCCCATTCCCCAGCTTGATCCCTGTAGCCCTGCAAGTCTACTTCTCTCAAGTGGCCATCCAACCTCCTCTTAAAGACATTGATCATCTCCGCTTTCATCACCCTTGTGGGCAGCAAGTTCCAGGTCATTACCACCCGCTGCCTTAAAAAAAAGTGCTTCGTTATATTCTCCCTGCATCTTTTTCCCAAAACTTTCAATATGTGTCTCCTAGTCCTTGTACCATTTGTTAATGGAAACAGTTTTTCGTTGTTTAACTTATCTCAGCCTGTTATAATCATGTACACTTCTATTAAATCTCCCCTCAATCTTCGTTGTTCGAAGGAGAACAAATCCAGCTTTTCCAACCTAACCTAGTCACTAAAATCCTCCATCCCTGGAACCATTCCAGTAAACCTCTGTCCCCTCTCAGTGGCCCTCACATCCTTTCTAAAGTGTGATGACCAGAACTGGAGACAATCCTCCAGTTGGGGCATAACCAGAGCTTTATAAAAGTTCAGCATAACTTCCCTGCTTTTGTACTCAGTGACTCCATTTATAAAGTCCAAGATCCTATATGCTTTACCAACCACTCTTTTAATATATCCTGCCACCTTCAAAGATCGATACACATGCAACCCAGGTTCCTCTGTTCCTGCACACTCTCTAGAACTGTGCCATTTAGTTTATATTGCCTCTCCCTATTCCTTCTGCTAAAATGCATCACCTCACACTTGTCAGTATTAAATTCCATCTGCCATCTCTCTGCCCAGTCTGCTAGCCCATCTATGTCCTGTTGCAGGCGATTCAGATCATCCTCTGTTTGCTTCACCTCCAAGTTTGATGTCAGCAAATTTTGAGATTCTATTCTGTATTCCAAGATCCAAGTAGTTTATATACAGCAAAACAAACAGTGTTCCCAGCACTGACCCTTGGGGAACACCAGTGTCTACCATTCTCCAGTCTGAAAAGCAACCATTTACTACAACTCACTGTTTTCTGTCCTTAAGCCAATTTTCTATTCAATTGGATACTGACACTCCCATTCCATGAGCCTCAGTTTTCTTAATCAGCGTTTTATGTGGTAGATCATCAAATACTTCCTTAAGATCCATATAAACAACATCCATCGCATTCCCTTCATCAACTTCTTACTTCATCAAAGAATTCAATTAGATTAGTCAAGCATGATCAGCCTTTTACAAATCCATGCTGGCTATCCTTAATTAACTTGAACCTCTCAAGTGCCCATTGATATTTTCCCTGATTATTGTTTCTAAAACCTTACCCACCACTGATGTTAAACTAATTGTTTTGTAGTTGCAAGGACTGTCCTTACACACTTTCTTGAATAACATTTGCCACTCTCCAATCCTCCGGCACCTCCCCATATCCAGGCAAGATTGGAAGGTTATGACCAGCCCTTCTGCTATCTCCATCCCTACTTCCTTTAGCTACCTGGGATGCAAGCCATCTGAACCAGGTGACTTATCAACCCTAAGCATAGCCAACCTTTTTAGTACCTCCCCCTCTCAACTTTTATCCTATCCATTGCCTCTACTCTCTCTGCTTCTACCAATATTATGTCAGCCTCCATTTCTTTAGTGAACACTGATACCAAGTACTCACTCAGTATATTAGCCTTGCCCTGTACCTCTAAGCATGTATTACCCTCACTGTCCCTAATAGGCTCCACGCCACCTCTTACTATCCACTTACTATTTACATGCTGGCAGAAGATCTTTGGGTTCCATTTTATGTTGACTGCCATTCTATTTTCATATTCTCTTTTGGCCAGTCTTATTTTCTTCACCTCCCATCTCAACTTATTGCATATGGCCTGGTTCTCACTTGATGAGTTCACCTGACATGCATCAAACACCCTCTTTTTTGTTTCATCATCATCTCTATCTCCCCTGTCAACCAATGTGCCCTATTCTTGGTTCCCCTACCTTTCAGCCTTGTTGGAATGTTCCTAGACTGTACCTGAAGCATCTCTTCCTTAAAGATAACCCATTGTTCCAATACAGCTCTTCCTGCCAGTCTTTGGTTCCATTCTACCCTGGCTAGATCCCTTCTCATCACATTGAAATTAGCCCTCTTCCAAACCAGTCTGAACTTCATGGTACAATGAACACTTTCCTAAGTGCTCCCCCACAAACGTTTGGTCCACTTGGCTCACCTCATTTCCCAGCACCAAATCCAGCAATGCCTCTTTTCTAGTTGGGCTGAGAGCATATTGATCAAGGAAGTTGTCCTGAACACATTTTAGAAATTTCTCCCCCTCCTTACACTTTACTCTAAAATTATCCCAACTGATATTTGGATAATTAAAGCCCCTCAAAATCACCACTCTTTAGTTCTTACATATCTCTATGATTTCCCTGAAGGTTTGCTGCTCTCTCTCTCGCACTATTTGGAAGCCTATAGAATACCCCTTGTAGTGTGATCATACCTTTTTTGCTCCTCAACTCTAACCAAATGGATTCTGACCTTGCCTCTTCAAGGATATCCTTCCTTTCCATCACTGCAATAATATCTACCCTAATCAGCGATGCTACCCCGCCTCCTTTTTTTCCTCCTCTATATTTTTTGAACGCTTTATATCCTTGTATATTAAGCACCCAGTCCTCGCCATTTTTAAGCCACGTTTCCATTATTGCCACCACCCACGTTGTGGTGAATCGCTTACAGGAAAGAACTTGGGATATGCATGTTCCCTTGTCACCTCAGATAGCAGAAACGTCACACCATTGGATCACAACATGTAAGCTAAAACTACTGTCCTGATTTATCTACCAGTGATGTAATACAGAAGCAAAAAATAACAGCCAAGATATTATGTAGTACAATAATTGAATTTATGTTACAGCGTCTCTATTTCAAAAATGATAGGCAACATGGTTTTGTGCAGGGAAGGTCATGTCTTACCAACTTAATAGAATTCTTTGAGGAAGTGACAAAGTTGATTGATGAGGGAAGGGCTGTAGATGTCATATACATGGACTTCAGTAAGGCGTTTGATAAGGTTCCCCATGGTAGGCTGGTGGAGAAAGTGAAGTCGCATGGGGTCCAAGGTGTACTAGCTAGATGGATAAAGAACTGGCTGGGCAACAGGAGACAGAGAGTAGTAGTGGAAGGGAGTTTCTCAAAATGGAGACGTGTGACCAGTGGTGTTCCACAGGGATCCGTGCTGGGACCACTGTTGTTTGTGATATACATAAATGATTTGGAGGAAAATATAGGTGGTCTGATCAGCAAGTTTGCAGACGACACTAAGATTGGTGGAGTAGCAGATAGTGAAGGGGACTGTCAGAGAATACAGCAGAATATAGACAGACTGGAGAGTTGGGCAGAGAAATGGCAGATGGAGTTCAATCAGGGCAAATGCGAGGTGATGCATTTTGGAAGATCCAATTCAAGAGTGAACTATACAGTAAGTGGAAAAGTCCTGGGGAAAATTGATGTACAGAGAGATTTGGGTGTTCAGGTCCATTGTTCCCTGAAGGTGGCAACGCAGGTCAATAGAGTGGTCAAGAAGGCATACGGCATGCTTTCCTTCATCGGACGGGGTATTGAGTACAAGAGTTGGCAGGTCATGTTACAGTTGTATAGGACTTTGGTTCGGCCACATTTGGAATACTGCGTGCAGTTCTGGTCGCCACATTACCAAAAGGATGTGGATGCTTTGGAGAGGGTGCAGAGGAGGTTCACCAGGATGTTGCCTGGTATGGAGGGCGCTAGCTATGAAGAGAGGTTGAGTAGATTAGGATTATTTTCATTAGAAAGACGGAGGTTGAGGGGGACCTGATTGAGGTGTACAAAATCATGAGAGGTATAGACAGGGTGGATAGCAAGAAGCTTTTTCTCAGAGGCGGGATTCAATTACTAGGGGTCACGAGTTCAAAGTGAGAGGGGAAAAGTTTACTGGGGATATGCGTGGAAAGTTCTTTACGCAGAGGGTGGTGGGTGCCTGGAATGCGTTGCCAGCGGAGGTGGTAGACGCGGGCACGATAGCGTCTTTTAAGATGTATCTAGACAGATACATGAATGGGCAGGAAGCAAAGAGATACAGACCCTTAGAAAATAGGCGACAGGTTTAGATAGAGGATCTGGATCGGCGCAGGCTTGGAGGGCCGAAGGGCCTGTTCCTGTGCTGTAATTTTCTTTGTTCTTTGTTCTTTGTTCTATCTTTGCAGCTTCTTTTAGCAAATTCTTAAAAAGACAGTCTTTGCTGGTCAAATTTACACAAAGTAGCCCTTCAGATAATCCTATAGAACAGACAATGTACTGTACTCTGAGCTAGATATGATGGCTATAAAACAACACAAATACACTTCAGACACATATTTGCATACAATAGATTTATGAAAACTATTCAACAGTTCAGCTAGTCATCTGCATGGGTCATCAACAGGCTAATTTTTCCACGAATAAAGGAAATTCCATACACAACTATTCCATGACTCTACTATAAAAAATGGAATCAAAGATTTACTTTATTTGAAGTCCTATAAAAACAAATAATCCCTATTTCCGCTAGTCGCGTCTCTCCGAAACATCTCAAAGTTCTTCAAAGTAATTCATTGTATGTGATGCACATTGATAGTTGGGATGTTCTATGTGGTTGATATTTAATGGCATCTTGATAACTACAATATAATCACAGAAAAATTAATTAATTGATAAATTGGAGTTAATTGTTAGGAAATGATTCATTGGATCACCTGCAACATTTTGTTCTTTGTTGAAGTATTTTTACAGCTGTTACTAAATGTTGTATAGCCTTTCTATGGTCAGTGGCAGGGTAAAATCAGTTGGACATCTAAATGTTACCATGGCTTCTATTTTTTGGAATCATAGCTTTGAATTTTCTTTTCAGAAGGAGATTAAGTATATGTAATGTAAACGTAGAATGAACTATTTGCAATATTACTGGATGAGCAGTTCACAGGTATGACATTGCTTTGTCTGCTATTTTAACAAAGGCATTTACCCATATAAAACAAACTGGTTCATAGGAACAGGAAAAGGTCATTCAGCCCATCGAGCCTGACCTGCCATTCAATATGATCATGGCTGATCATCCACTTCAACCAGGGGAAACATCTTAGCTGCATCTACCCTGTCTATCCCTTTAAGTATTTTGTAGGTTTCAATGAGATCACCTCTCATTCTTCCAAACTCTAGCGAATACAGGCCCAGTTTCCCCAATCTCTCATCATAGGACAGTTCCGCCATACTGGGAATTTTATCTTAAAATAATGAGACAGAATTGCAACATCCTACTTCTTTTACCACATTACTGAATGGAATGACACCCTAGTGTAATGAAATTACTATCCATTTAATTAACATCTGAGTCCTAATCTTTTGTTTAACATGTGAGCAGTTAATTGTGTTCTGAGTTTCTGAACCAAACTTCAGACATAAAATATTTAATTCCAGTCTCTGAGGCCTGAATGTTTAGTTACTTATTGTACAGTGTTTATTCTAGGTTGTTTATAATAAACAGTAGGAGAGGGTTTAGAAGAAATTTCTTTGCACAGAGTTGTTGGAGCATGGAACAACAGTTTGCATGAGGAGTAATTGAAGCAGCATCTTTTATGGGAAAAGAGGATAAACATTTTTAAAAATTTTAATATTTAAGAATTTACAGGGTTACGGGGAAGTGTAGGACAGTAAGATTAATGTTGTGTTGCATTAGTAAGGTGATGCAGCAGACACAAAGGGCCAATTTTTATGGTTCTAATTTCAGTATAGCCACCCTTTTTTTTAAAAAATGGCTGTAATGTAGTCTAATTCAGCTCAGGCTCACAACCTGAGGTCACAGTAGAACAGTCAGTTTGTAGCCCCTAAGATAACTCTTTAAATTATCTTGGAATTACAGGTTTTTTTGCGACGACCTACCACACCAGAAACAGGCTCAGGATCCAGCTCAGAAGTTGCTCTTTCCTCCTTTTTTTTAAACTGTTATTCAGTGATCTTCAATTAGTAAACATATAATCATAAGAAAGAAATACACCAGAAAAACTGTTCTGCTGTATTAAAATAAGTTTCAGATTGGAGAAAAAAATCTTTTCGGAACCGTTACAAAGTGATGTGAGTAACATTAAGATCTAAATCTGTTTGCAGAAAGGGATTAGCTTATATGCTTCTATTTTCTTAAATGACTGCTGACTCATTTGTTTAAAATGTAGTTATTTGATTCATTTTTCAGAGAAGGCCATGGCAAAATATCAGTTTTTGCTGTGAAAGTGGCGCTAGCAACAATATGCGGAGGGAAGATACTGGATAAACTGAGATGTAAGTATTTTGTACATGCTAATCATTGCAATGTTCCAGTCATTGTTCTGCATTTAAAATTTTTGCTATTTGACAACTGCTTATCTCCACTTTGAAATATGTAAGAAAAAAAACTTACATTTATATAGCACCTTTGATGATCTTCGGACAGCCCAAAGTACTTTACAGCCAATGAAGAAGCTTTGAAGTGCAGTCTTTGTTGGAATGTAAGGGAAGATACAAAAGTAACACAGCCAAGACAGCTTCAGAAAAAAAACGAGGACGAACTTATGTTGGCAACCCATTTGTATAAATATGCTGTCTGTATGCTATTTAATATCTAAAGTGAATGCTCATCAGTGTTTCGTATAAACACAGCCTGCTCTCATTCTTCCCTGTGTTTAACAGTGGCTGAGCATCTGTTCTTTTAAGTGCAAAAACAGATTTGGAGAAAGGTGCAGAAGTTGAAATCAACAGTATAATAGAGTAGGAGAAACTGTAAATTGATCAGGAAGTAAGAGCTCATTGCGTAAGAGAATGGGGAAAATTTTTGTTTTCACCACATGGGCAGTAATCTGGTGGAGTGGAATATCCACCTGTCCGATTTTTATTCCACTTATTGCAGTGTAATGAAAATCATATGGGTTCTATAGTGAACAGGTGATCTACTCCATCAGTTCTGCCCATGCAGTGAAGGTGAAAATTAACTTCAATATACTAGAGCAATTACAGACATAGGGAAGACTGAGACAGAATATGGAAATCTGAGACCAACATTTTACTTAACTCTGTAATATTTAGAAACAAGCGTTACCATTAATAGATATGTGTCCACTGTACATATCATTTTTTCATCCACCTAGCCAATTTAATCTTGAATGCAGATGTTCCTTGTGAGCTACTTCCCTGGAAGTGAATTCAGAGCCTCACAACTCTGTGTCAAGTAATTTTTCTGGCCTTTTGTTTTAAATCCTTTACATTTAATCTTGTATCTTTGGCCCCTCATTCTTGATCCTCAATCACTGGAAATATTCTGCTTCTATCTACCCTATCCCATTCCTTCCAAACTTGTCCCATAATCTGCATCATTCGAACTAAAAAGGACCCAATGTTTGAATTTTTTCTCATATTTCTATTTCCTGAAAACGGGCAGCATCCAAGTTAATGTGTATGTTCTTTCTAAAGCCTCAATCTCCTATCTATAATGTGGCACTCAATACTGCATAATTCCAATTTACTGTCATCTTCAGGTTTGATAGCACTTCTGAAGCTGCCCTTAACTCCTACACTGTTTTCATCCTTCAAACCATTTTTATTTAAATGTTGCTATCTTTCCCCTAATTCTATACACCTTAATCTCTCATGTGGTACTTTGTCAAAGACCTTTTTAAAATCTGTGTACACTACATCTACTGCTTTACCCCCATCTACTATGTCTGTTACCTCCACAAAGAATTCTAGGAGGCTTGTCTACATGGTCATCCCTTTTGGTATTCATGCTTGCTACTTCTAACTGTTTGATGGGGTATAATGTTGCTGTGAGCTGTGTCAGGAGGAGATAAGAGTACATCCATGAACTGGAGTGGAGGGATTGGATGTGGGAGAGTATTTGTTGATATAACCTTTAGGGAAGTGTTGATTTGTTGAAAATCTAAATGTTATTTTTTTTTCTTTTCCTTTTTAGACTATCAATTGTGAAGTATGAAAGTGCTTAAAATTAATCAGAATGCATTATTTTATGCAGAAGTTCTAAACTTTCAGTGAGACCATCTTTCAAACCCCATAGAAATTCACCACCAATTTTGTGCCTTCAACATTTGAGCATAGATTTTAACTACCAGTCAAAAAGACAAATAGAGCCACAGGGTGGCCCTGCCAATTTTAACAGCCAGGCCTCATTAGCATCTTGCTGGCCAGCTGTCCGCCTGACTGGACACATACAAGCAGCTGACCAGCTGCTGGCAGGCAAAAATCATGCGGCCTGGGGCTATCCACATTTTAGTCATGGGTGAGGATTGGCAATTGGCAGTGGGGAGGAGCTAAGGTTGACAGAGGCCCAGACTTTATATGTGAGGCCCAGAGGAGCACTCCTGCTCTTGTTTGACTGATAGACAAAATCTTTAACTGAGCTTGTGGGGCCACCTGGCAGATTTCACTGGTCAGAATGACCATCATGGTTGCTCCAGCCAGTAGGCCATTAAAATGATTAGCATATATTAATGATGCATCTAGCTAAACTGCCCAGTGTTAAAATGTGCCATTATGTTCCTTGCAGTGATCATTGCAAAGATGTAGTTTTCAGGCAATCTGACCCATTATGGGAAGTGAACCTTATTTGGATTGCACTCCGAGGTCATTGTGGATGCTGAGGACATTGAGCAATGATTAGGCTTCAGTGCCAACATGGAGTCCCATCGCCCAAAATGCAATAACTGGGTGATACTGATTACATTATTGAACTCGGCCTTTGATGCATCAGAAAGATTGTGCTTCCACAGTGGTGCTACAGAGGGCTGTTGAAGATATCCACGGGGAACAATATCATTCTACTAAATTTTTCATTTCACTGTGGTACTTGACTTACTTTGTAAATAAGTGGTGGCTGAGCTTTAGCTGTGGTTTCAACAAACCAATAGCAGAGCTCTATAGGTGCTCATTTGCTAAATGAATTGTAGTTCCCAAAGAGGTAACTTAAATGAAAGCAACAAAGAACTTAATTGTTTTTCATAGACATGCTGCATAATGAGACAGGGTGATGGAGTCAGCAAAACGTATCTGTCACTAAATGTCAGTCTACTGCCTTTGCAACATTTTAATAATACCAGTTTGATGATAGGTCTGTTTTCCACAATTGCAAGGTCTGCTATGTGTGACAGTGGCATCGTCTTCATTTAAAGTTGTGGAGGAATAAAAAAGGGATGTGGTTAAATGCATTGGACCTTTTAATGAAAGCACACTAACAGTGAAGATGAAAATAAATGAAAATACCATTCAAACCTTCAGAAATGAATCAGAAAAATCCCTTCATCATCCAAACCCACTATTCACAATTCCCAAATCAAATCTACCTAATCAGTAATATCCCATCAAGCAGCTGATGAATGGCATGTCCTACATTTCTTTCATTTTTCCTTATTAAATAAATGTAATAAAACTAAAAAAAAATTATATGAACATAATGCCACTAATCCCAGTATAATGGGACAACACAGCTTTCATTTATACAGTTCTGTCGTCGTGGGTTCTTACAATCCAGAGCATATCTTAACCTTCCCAATACTTAGGTAAGCAATACATTGGCTACTGAAATGTATTTCTTTTTTGAAAGCGCAAACTTTCAAATGCTCTGACCTGACTGAGATGCAGGCTGCGAACCAACCAGTGATTTTACTTAAATAAGACAGATTAATGAACAGTACATGGTACAATTACCTTTTTTGATGCGTATAATAACATACCACTCATGTTCTCGTTACAGAAATATTTTACAACAGAAGCTCATTTTTTTATATTGTGTTATAGCTTCAAACTGGTCTGGTGTTCTTGCTGGGCCAGCTTAGACACTGCTGCTAGATGACAGTCTGAAACTGACTCCTGAACTGAAAACATTTTAGCTATTGGTGATAGTGTAAATCAGGCAATATTGGATCAGCCGCCAATTATGCACCTCTTCCGATATAGTATTGGATCTGCTGCCTGTTATGCACCTCTGCCAATTTCCTTTCTGTTAAAGTTAATGGAAATTAAAAGATGATGTAGAAATGTATAACTGGCAACCAATCTGATGTCTATTTTACACTATCAGCAAAAGTTAAAATGACCCCATGAAGCCCAACATAATGCCATAATTAAGGAGTCAGTGAGGGCAGGCGTCATGCAGGTTTTGATGCAAACCGAGAGTTTACTTGCCCCCCAGGATTGAGAGTGAGGGTAGTGGGACTGCAGGAAAGTGGCATAAGTGGATGTTAAATGGTCAGAGATATCCTTATTGGTGATTTTGATCTTGGTGAGGCTACATGAGATGATGATGTTGAAGGTGTGGATGAAAGAGTTTACATGAAAGGTGAGATTTAGTGAGGACATGCAGCAAAGTAACTTTAGGTATCAACTGAAAACATGAAGGATGAGGAGTCACATCCTGTAGAGGTGAAGGGAGGAGATCTTGGTTTGCAGAGGGCAGTAGAAAATTATGATTTTATAAGTTAGCTGGTAACCATTTTTTTCTTATGCTGTCTCACTGATCTCTCTCTGATTCTGGTTTCTTTCACACTAACCTCACTCACTGCTGGAAGAAAGAGTCGCATTTCCATTGTACGTTATTACATCTCAAAAATGTCTCAAAGTTCTTTACATATGAATGATTTTGAAATGGAGTGAGTGACTGTTGTTATGTAGGCAAACACAACACTGACTTTTGCACATAGCAAGATCCCACAGAGAGCAATGAAATGAATGACTATTTCATATGTTCCCACATGACCGTTCAAGGCAAAGAAAACAGTACAGACAATTAAAAGGACAGTGACCAGATGGATAGAAGCAAAAACGTTTACAGCACAGAAGAAAGCCATTTAGCCTAATGTGATTATGCTGGTCTTTGACAGAGCAATTGCAAAATAAGTATTATTGGAGAAGTAAAAGGAAGTCTCTGAGACTTGAAAGATGTGGTGAATGGTAGCCCATAGGGATCTGTGGACTCGGTCTCGTCAGGATGCCATTAATGTCAGGGATCATCTGATTCAGGCTCATTTCAGCTCAGCCCCTTTGACCCAGGAGGAACGCCATGGTCTGGAACTCACTTTGAGTTGCCTGTGAGAACACCTGTACTGAAGACTCGGCCTGGAACAGATCAACTCTTACAACTAATGAAGGATGCACACTTGCCCAGAGGTTTCACTATGGACTACCATTCACAGACATTTGCTCCCCTTCACCACTTCATCCCTCTTTTCTTGTTCCGCCATTGAGAAAAGGAAGCTCACATGTCTGACTTCATGTGTCAATATTTATATGGTGCTCAAAAAGACAAAATGCACAGTTACAGGTGAAACAAACCCCAGTGACTCACCCGATGCTCTGCCCAATGCAATGGCCTCTACTGTCGGCCAACTCTGTGGTGCGCCCCTTGTGGCCTCAGATTAGGTGGAGGCAGCCTGCACGTTTATTTCTGCCTGTGGCTGAGATGCACGTGGCAATCATCCTCCTCATGGGGGTGCCAGTGGGCCTTCCGACATTGGGCCCTGCTGAACAGATGCTCCCTCTGTAAGAGGGGCCAAGGAGGCCGAAGCTAATGATGGCATCCCATCAGGTGTGGCAGCCTCATCCTCCTCAGTGATATCCTCAGCCCTTGCGGTACTCCAGGCGGCTGGAGGGGAGCACCAGTTGGGACACAACTAGCATCTCCTCCAAACATCTCTGCACCATCAGCACCACTGACTACATAGTGTGGCATGCATTCTTTCAACATAAGTGTGCAGTTCCTGCATGCACTGAGTGTTGCTGCGTATGGCTCTCCATGAGGTTGGCTGCATTCTCAATGGTGGAACTCATGCGCTCAAAGCTAAATGGCAGTTGACTGCATTTTTAACCTTGAATTCTGACTTTAACTGCCAGCAGATGGGCTTTCATGGGCTGTCTGAAAGATACCAGTTTGAACAAGGCAAGAGGACATTCCTCCATTCTCAACCCATGATCCCGCACTGCCTCAGGGAACTCTGACATGTGGAAGCACATCTGTTGCAGCTGATCAAAGTTTCCTTTCCTGTGATTCCTGAGGCCCTGCATCTGCACCCAGCTGAGCAGGGTTCCATCCTCTGAGGGGGACTGCCCACAGCTTCCTCTGCCTTTGTCACCTCCTTCTGCTCACTCGTGATGTACTTATCACACAGTGCCACCCTATCTATCTGCGCACAAGGACCCATCGAGGTGACTGTAACTGCGCTGGTGGAGGCTGCACTCGTAAAATGTGACAATGCTTGCTCTGCTCTGGCAGTGCTTGGCATGGTGATGGTACAGGAAACAGTCTTCGTGCCTCCACATTAGAACCTATGGGAGACACAAGAAGGTTACGAGTCTTAGAGAGCAGAAGCCTCCATCTTCCCCAACTTGCTTATGGCCAGCGACCCTTGCAATCTCCATGACTCCCTCTTCCATGCTGGTGGTGATGTGTAAGAAGAGAACCCCTTCTCCGTTCTGGGCCCTTTCATGGGCATTGTGAGCCTGTTTCGCCTGCAAGGACAAAAGAAAGTAAGATGAGGTACTGCTGGCCTCTATGGCCAATGCCAGTGGCTCATTTTCATAATAAGCTGCACCTGTCAGTGCTGGCAGGTTCTCAGCAGCACTGGGGCTCTGAGCCTTGCTGAGAGGTCAGTAAGTACCCTGGGCTCACATTCCTCCCATGTTAAGGTGCAGCATGCACCTTCAGGCTCCTCACCTGGTGTGTCTGCTGTGGGTTGAAAATGCAGAGGCCTGTCCTGAGGATCTGGTGCTGTACTCGCATTGCTCGAGCAAATAAGATCATTGAACCTCTTCTAGCACTGAATCCAATTGCCCCAGACCACACTCTGTCTGCTCACTGTCTCCGCCACCTCGATCCAGGCCTGCTTGATCTTGCCACCCTCCAGGAAGAGGACCACATCCCTCTACCTCACTACCTCAAGGATGACTTCCAGGCCAGCAGCCCTGCCCCAGGTCCCTGCCCTCTGCCTCTCCTGCTCCATCAGTAACAGTACCACAGAAACTGTTTCATGAAATGACAGTCACAATAATGGCTGCTATGTTGGTTGAAAATGGATCTGCTCTCTTTCTGTTCCGCCTCCATTTCCACCCCCTTGTCTTTCTGTCCCGCCTCTGTTTCCACCCCCTTGGTCTCTAATTGGCCACCCAACCTACCCTGCAGACAATTAATAGTCCACCCCTGTGAAAATCTGAGAATATGACTGCTTCCCCGAGTGGCGGGATTAGGAACCAGACACAGTCCCAATGTCTGTTTTCTGCCCCACTAAGAGAATCCTGCTCTGTGTCTTACACAACCTCCAGATGTTAAGTATTTTTGAAGTCTAAGTCACTGTTATAGTGTAGGAAAACGTTGCAGCCAAATTACACTCCACAAGATCACACAAAGAGCAATGAGCTAAGTAATCAGATTATCTGTTTTAATTATATTGGTTGGGGGATAAGTATTGGTCCGGAGACCAGAAGAATTTCCCTGCTCTTCTTCACATAGTGCCTTGGGATCTTTTTATGTACCTGACACAGGCAGAGTAGGCTTAACATCTTATCTAAAAGACTGCCTCTCTGACATGCAACACTCAGTTTGTAACACACTGAAATGTGCTGAAGTCTCTGGAGTGGGGTTTGACCAAGAACTGCTCCCCTCTTCCCCTCTTCTCTGATTCTTGTGCCTCTCTAGCCATTGCCTCAGGCTGAAGCAAACTATTTGCAACTGCAGCATCGTGTTCAAACCCAAACTGAGTTTCCAGCCCCACATCCAGCCAATGTGGGTAAAAGGGGTGGGGGAGTTGCATTACTGGTTAAGGAGAATATCACAGCTGTACTGCGGGAGGACACCTCAGAGGGGTCATGCAGCGAGGCAATATGGGTGGAGCTCAGGAATAGGAAGGGTGCAGTCACAATGTTGGGGGTTTACTACAGCCCTCCCAACAGCCAGCGGGAGGTAGAGGAGCAGATATGTAGACAGATTTTGGAAAAATGTAAAGGTAACAGGGTTGTAGTGGTGGGTGATTTTAACTTCCCCTATATTGACTGGGACTCACTTAGTGCTAGGGGCTTGGATGGGGCAGAATTTGTGAGGAGCATCCAGGAGGGCTTCTTGAAACAGTATGTAGATAGTCCAACTAGGGATGGGGCCATTCTGGACCTGGTATTGGGGAATGAGCCCAGCCAGGTGGTCGAAGTTTCAGTGGGGGAGCATTTCGGGAGCAGTGACCATAGTTTTCAGGTGCTTGTGGATAAGGATAAGAGTAGTCCTCGGGTGAAGGTGCTAAATTGGGGGAAGGCTAATTATAACAATATTAGGCAGGAACTGAAGAATTTAGATTGGGGGCGGCTGTTTGAGGGTAAATCAACATCTGACATGTGGGAGTCTTTCAAACATCAGCTGATTAGAATCCAGGACCAGCATGTTCCTGTGAGGAAGAAAGACAAGTTTGGCAAGTTTCGGGAAGCTTGGATAACACGGGATATTGTGAGCCTAGTCAAAAAAAAAAGGAAGCATTTGTAAGGGCTGGAAGGCTAGGAACAGATGAAGCACTTGAGGAATATAAAGACAGTAGGAAGGAACTTAAGCAAGGAGTTAGGAGGGGTAAAAGGGGTCATGAAAAGTCATTGGCAAACAGGATTAAGGAAAATCCCAAGGCTTTTTATACATATATAAAGAGCAAGAGAGTAACCAGGGAAAGGGTTGGCCCACTCAAGGACAGAGATGGGAATCTATGTGTGGAGCCAGAGGAAATGGGCGAGGTGCTAAATGAGTACTTTGCATCAGTATTCACCAAAGAGAAGGACTTGGTGGATGATGAGCCCAGGGAAGGGAGTGCAGATAGTCTCAGTCATCTCATTATCAAAAAGGAGGAGGTGTTGGGTGTCTTGCAAAGCATTAAGGTAGATAAGTCCCCAGGGCCTGATGGGATCGACCCGAGAATACTGAGGGAGGCAAGGGAAGAAATTGCTGGGGCCTTAACAGAAATCTTTGCACCCTCATTGGCTACAGGTGAGGTCCCAGAGGACTGGAGAATAGCCATTGTTGTTCCTTTGTTTAAGAAGGGTGGCAAAGATAATCCAGGAAATTATAGGCCGGTGAGCCTTACGTCAGTGGTAGGGAAACTATTAGAGAGGATTCTTCGGGACGGGATGTACTCCCATTTGGAAACAAACAAACTTATTAGCGAGAGACAGCATGGTTTCGTGAAGGGGAGGTCGTGTCTTACTAATTTGATTGAGTTTTTTGAGGAAGTGACGAAGATGATTGATGAGGGAAGGGCGGTGGATGTTGTCTATATGGACTTTAGTAAAGCCTTTGACAAGGTCCCGCATGGCAGACTGGTGCAAAAGGTGAAGTCACACGGGATCAGAGGTGCGCTGGCAAGATGGATGCAGAACTGGCTCGGTCATAGAAGACAGAGGGTAACAGTGGATGGGTGTTTTTCTGAATGGAGGGATGTGACTAGTGGTGTTCCGCAGGGATCAGTGCTGGGACCTTTGCTGTTTGTAGTATATATAAATGATTTGGAGGAAAATGTAGCTGGTCTGATTAGTAAGTTTGCGGACGACACAAAGGTTGGTGGAGTTGCGGATAATGATGAGGATTGTCAGAGGATACAGCAGGATATAGATCGGTTGGAGACTTGGGCGGAGGAAATGGCAGATGGAGTTTAATCCGGACAAATGTGAGGTAATGCATTTTGGAAGGTCTAATGCAGGTGGGAAGTATACAGTAAATGGCAGAACACTTAGGAGTATTGACAGGCAGAGAGATCTGGGCGGACAGGTCCACAGGTCACTGAAAGTGGCAACGCAGGTGGATAAGGTAGTCAAGAAGGCATACGGCATGCTTGCCTTCATCGGTCGGGGCATAGAGTATAAAAATTGGCAAGTCATGCTGCAGCTGTACAGAACCTTAGTTAGGCCACACATAGAATATTGCGTGCAATTCTGGTCGCCACACTACCAGAAGGACGTGGAGGCTTTGGAGAGGGTACAGAGGAGGTTTACCAGGATGTTGCCTGGTCTGGAGGGCATTAGCTATGAGGAGAGGTTGGAAAAACTCGGATTGTTTTCACTGGAACGACGGAGGTGGAGGGATGACATGATAGAGGTTTACAAAGTTATGAGCGGCATGGACAGAGTGGATAGTCAGAAGCTTTTTCCCAGGGTGGAAGAGTCAGTTACTAGGGGACATAGGTTTAAGTTGCGAGGGGCAAAGTTTAGAGGGGATGTGCGAGGCAAGTTTTTTACACAGAGGGTGGTGAGTGCCTGGAACTTGCTGCCAGGGGAGGTGGTGGAAGCAGATACGATAGCGACGTTTAAGAGACATCTTGACAAATATATGAATAGGAAGGGAATAGAGGGATATGGGCCCCGGAGGTGCAGAAGGTGTTAGTTTAGGCAGACCTCAAGATCGGCGCAGGCCTGGAGGGCCGAATGGCCTGTTCCTGTGCTGTACTGTTCTTTGTTCTTTGTTAGATCACAAAGACCATTTACTTTCACCTTTTGTAATATTTCCCACCTCTGCCCCTACCTCACCCCAACTGCCAGTGAAACCCTCAAACACTGCTCTGTCATCTTCAGACACAATTATTCCATTGCTTTCATTATCAGCCTTCCATTCTCCATCTTCCATTATGTCTAAAACTCTGCTGCATATATCCTGCATCACACCTAGTTCTTCACTCGTCAACCCCGTGCTCACTGACATTCATGGTCCTCCAAGCTTCATGTTTAAAAATTATCATCATTGAACAGCTCCCTCCATGGTCTCACCCCCATTTATTTGATCTCTTACCTCCTCTTGCCCTACAACATCTCCCCTCTGAATATTTTCTGTCTCCAGCTTTTTGTGAATCTTCCTCTGTAAACTCCTCTGCTTCTGCAGCTCCCTCTCTTCCTTTAAGGCTTTCCTTAAAAGCCATCTCCACTTCTCTTAATCTCTGCTTTGGGTTAGTGTACATGTTCTTTGTGTACATGTGAAGGAGAGTATCTTCTTACATTAAAGGTACTATGTAACTGCAAGTTTTTGTCTAGGTTCAAACACAAGAAGAATTTCTTAATGGATTTTTTTTGTGTTATTCTGGGTTTGTATACCATCAACACATTTTGGTTTCTATGTTACTTCCACAATAATTGTAAGCTAAATATATGAAAAATGTCCACAAAAATGTTCCAGCAAAACTGTTGATAAAGATGATTGTGGATCATTTCAAAAGTTGGCAAAGGACCTGAGAAGAAAATACAGAAATGTCACATTTTGAAAGATGTTGCATTATTGGTAATATTTTCTAGTGTTAAAGGAATCTGATCTTTTGAGTGTTTGTTATTTATAAATGTGAATTGTGTGCTGGCACGAAGCATTTAGTTATTTTGGCATGAAGCACATTTATTACCAAGCTTGGGAGTCATGTCTGTAATCTCTCTTTTAAGCGTACATATCTATACAATAGATTTTACTATCGATATTAGTTCAACTTTTGTTGATACAAACTCACATGGTTGAAATCTAATAACTCTATTGTCCTGGTTTTTATTTTAAATAGGTGTATGGGCAAAGGCCAAGGTGGATGGCAAACCATCCTGACCTCTGTAGTGTGAGGACTGGGGAATTTTAAATCTTGGGACTCATCTGCATGGGCCTGTCAGTTTACCTCCCAAAACCAGAAGGCCGAGGCTGGTGGGCAGCAGGTCACCGCTGGAACTGAGGAGTTGTTTCCTGCATTCGGGCAAGTGGTTGGGAGGGGCTTCAGGAAGACCTCGCTGTCAGGGATAGGGAGGAGCCCAGGGCAGGGGAGACCTTAATTTTGTTTCTGTGGGGCCAGGATGAGCAAGCAAAAGTTTTTTTTTCAAAAATGGGGAAATCATTTACTTTTTGAGCCTCTTCTGGCACTGTCTCCTCTTCCCACCATGTTGGCCTGGCTGCAAAGCCACAATAGTTTTCCCATGAAATCCTCTAGTTAAAATTGCAGTCAGGCCCCAATGATGTCATCGGATCCGATCTGAATACTTTCAAAATGTCCCCACTAGTTTCCGGCTTCCTCGCTCTTTCTCAGAAGAGCAGGTTAAAATCGGAACCTGTGGGAGGTGTAGGTGTAGGTGCACCTGTGTAGGTGTGAGAACACAACCCTATTTCATGCCACTCAGGATAGGAAAGGGGTCTGATGAGGCACCGCTATGCTAAATTGTGCTTTTCATATTGTCGTGGAATGAGGTGATGATACTTCGTAGCTTTGGTGGACATCCGATCTTTGCTAGTAGTCTGAAGAGACCACGTCTGCTGACGAGGTCAAAGGCTTTGGTGAGATCTATGAAAGCAACGTAGAGGGGCATCTGTTGTTCGTGGCATTTCTCCTGTAGTTGGTGAAGGGGGAACAGCATGTCAATGGTGGATCTCTCTGCTCAAAAGGCGCATTGTGCCTCAGGGTAGACACGCTTAACCAGCTTCTGGAGTCTGTTTAAAATGACTCGAGCGAAGACTTTCCCCACTATGCTGAGCAGGGAGATTCCACGATAGTTGTTGCAGTCACCGCAGTCACCCTTGTTCTTATAGAGGGTGATGATATTGGCATCGCACACGTCCTGTGGTACTGCTACCTCATCCCAGCACAGGCAAAGCAGTTCGTGGAGTGCTGAGAGTATAGCAGGCTTGGCACTCTTGATTATTTCAGGGGTAATGCCATCCTTTCCAGGGGCTTTTCCACTGGCTAGAGAGTCAATGGCATCACTGAGTTCCGATTTTGTTGGCTGTTCGTCCAGCTCATCCATGACTGGCAGAGACTGGGCTGCATTGAGGGCGGTATCAGTGACATAATTTTCCCTGGAGTACAGTTCTAGGTAGTGCTCCACCCAGCGGTCCATTTGCTTGCGTTGGTCAGTGATCGTTTCCCCTGATTTAGACTTGAGGGGGGCAATCTTCTTGATGGTTGGCCTAAAAGCTCTCTTAATGCCATCCTACATTCCTCTGATGTTTCCGATGTCAGAGGCCAGCTGAATACGACTGCATAGGTGTTGCCAGTAGTCATTTGCACAGCGCCTAGCTGTTCTTTGTGCAGCGCTTCTGGCTACTTTAACTTGCATTTATATAGCATCTTTAACATAGTAAAACGTTCCAAGTTGTTTCACAAGAGCATTATCAAACAAAATTTGACATTGTGTCACATAAGGAAATATTAAGACAGATGACCAAAAGCTTGGTCAAGGAGGTAGATTTTAAGGTGCTTCTTAAAAAAGGGAAGAGAGAGGTAGAGAGTTGGAGAGGTTTAAGTGGGGAATTCCAGATCTTAGGGCCTTGGCAGCTGAAAGCACCGTCACTAGTGGTGCAGCGATTTAAAATAAAGATGCACAAGAGGCTGGAAAGAGGTCTCGGAGGGTTTTTTAAAAATTCATTTCATGGGATGTGGGTATCGCTGGCCAGGCCAGCACATATAGCCCATCCCTAATTGCCCATGAGAAGGTGGTGGTGAGCTGCCTTCCTGAACCGCCGCAGTCCATGTGAGGTAGCTACACCCACAGTACTATTAGGAAGGGAGTTCCAGGATTTTGACCCGGCGACAGTGAAGGAACGGCGATATAGTTCCAAGTTAGGATGTTGTGTGGCTTGGAGGAGAACTTGCTGAGCCCATGCTGCCCTTTTCCGTTTAAGTGGTAGAGGTTGCGGGTTTGGAAGGTGCTGCCTGAGTGGCCTTGGTACGTTGCTGCAGTGCATCTTGTAGATGGTACACACTGCTGTCACTGTGCATTGGTGGTGGAGGGAGTGAATATTTGTGAACGGATTTCCAATCAAGCGGGTTGCTTTGTCCTGGATGGTATCGAGCTTCTTGAGTGTTGTTGGAGCTGCACCCATCCAGGCAAGTGGAGAACATTTCATCACACTCCTGACTTGTGCCTTGTAGATGGCTTTGGGGAGACAGGAGGTGAGTTACTCGCCACCGGATTCCCAGCTTCTGATCTGCTCTTGTAGCCACGGTATTTATATGGCTACTCCAGTTCAGTTTCTGGTCAATGGTAACCCCCAGGATGTTGATAGTGGGGGATTCAGTGATCGTAATAAGAAAAGCAAAATACTGCGGATGCTGGAAATCTGAAATAAAAACAAGAAATGCTGGAAATACTCAGCTGGTCTGGCAGCATCTGTGGAGAGAGAAGCAGTGTTCACGTTTCAGGTCAGTGACCTTTCTTCAGAACTAACAGATATTAGAAATGTGAAAGGTTTTAAGCAAGTAAAGTGGGGGTGGGGCAAGAGATAAAAAAGGAGACGGTGTAGATAGGACAAGGCCACAGCGAATAACTGACCAGAAGGTCATGGAGCAAAGGCAAACAATATGTTAATGGTGTGTTGAACGACAGCATTAGTACAGATAGGGTGTTAATAGACTGAAAACTGAACAGCCGCAAGTACAAACATGAAAAAAAATGGGTAGGCAAACTGAACAAACTAAGATAAAATAAAATAAACACAAAAAAAATTAAAGAAGGGAAAAAAACTAAAAATAAGAGTAAAATGGGGGCCCGGCATGCTCTGAAATTATTGAACTCAATGTTAAGTCCGGCAGGCTGTAGTGTGCCTAATCATTTGCTTCTAATTTCCACCCTCTCTCACCTTTACATGGTCCATCTCCGACACTTCCCTCCCCTTCCTTGACTTCTCTATCTCCATCTCTGGTGATAGGCTGTCTACTAATATCCATTATAAGCCCACTTACGCCCACAGCTACCTCGACTACACTTCACATCCTGCCTCCTGTAAAGACTCCATTCCATTCTCCCAGTTTCTCCGTCTCCGACGCATCTGCTCTGATGATGCTACCTTCCAAAACAGCGCTTCTGCTATGTCTTCCTTTTTCCTCAACCGAGGAATCCCCCCCCACCCACCACTGTGGTTGACAGGGCCCTCAACCTTGTCCGGCCCATATCCCACACCTCTACCCTCACCCCTTCCCTTCCCTCCCAGATCCGCGACAGGGTTCCCCTTGTCCTCACTTTCCACCCCATCAGCCTCCATATCCAAAGGATCATCCTCCGCCATTTCTGCCACCTCCAGCATGATGCCACTAACAAACGCATCTTCCCCTCCCTTCCCCTGTCAGCATTCCTAACTGTTTGTTCCCTCCACGACACCCTGGTCCACTCCTCCATTACCCCCACCACCTCATCCCCTTCCCACAGCACCTTCCCCTGCAATCGCAGGAGGTGTAATACCTGCCCATTTACCTCCTCTCTCCTCCCTATCCCAGGCCCCAAACACTCCTTTCAGGTGAAGCAGCGATTTACTTGTACTTCTTTCAATGTAGTATACTATATTCGCTGCTCACAATGTGGTCTCCTCTATATTGGGGAGACCAAATGCAGACTCGGTGACGGCTTTGCGGAACACCTCTGCTCAGTCCTAAAGCATGACCCCAAGCTTCCGGTTGCTTGCCATTTCAACACTCCCCCCTGCTCTCATGCTCACATCTCTATCCTGGGATTGCTGCAGTGTTCCAGTGAACATCAACGGAAGCTCGAGGAGCAGCATCCCATTTACTGATTAGGCACACTACAGCCTGCCGGACTGAACATTGAGTTCAATAATTTCAGAGCATGACAGGCCCCCCATTTTACTTCTATTTTTGGTTATTTTTTCTTTTTTTATATTTTTTTGTGTTCGTTTGTTCAGTTTGCCTACCCACTGTTTTTTTCATGTTTGTGCTTGTGGCTGTTCAGTTTTCAGTCTATTAACACCTTATCTGTACTAATGCTTTGTCTTTCAACTCACCATTAACATATTGTTTGCCTTTGCTCCATGACCTTCTGGTCACTTATTCTCGGTGACCTTGTCCTATCTACACCTCCTTTGTTATCTCTTGCCCCACTCCTGCTTTACTTGCTTAAAACCTTTTCACATTTCTAATATCTGCTAGTTCTGAAGAAGGGTCACTGACCTGAAACGTTAACTCTGCTTCTCTCTCCACAGATGCTGCCAGTCCTGCTGAGTATTTCCAGCATTTCCCGTTTTAATTCAGTAATCGTAATGCCGTTGAATGTCAAGGAGAGATGGTTAGATTCTCTCTTGATGGTCATTGCCTGGCACATGTATGGCGTGACTGTTACTTGCCACTTATCAGCCCAAGCCTGGATATTGTCCAGGTCTTGCTGCATATGGGCACAGACTGCTTCAGTATCTGAGGAGTCACGAATGGTGCTGAACATGGTGCTAACATCAGTGAACATCTCCACTTCTGACCTTATGACTGAAGGAAGGTCAATGATGAGGCAGCTGAAGATGGTTGGGCCCAGGACACTACCCTGAGGAACTCCTGCAGTGATGTCCTGGAGCTGAGATGATTGACCTCCAGCAAGCACAACCATCTTCCTTTGCGCTTGGTATGATTCCAACCTGCGGAGAGTTTTCCCCCTGATTTCCATTGACCTCAATTTTGCTAGGGCTCCTTGATGCCATACTCGGTCAAATACTGCCTTGATGTCAAGGGCAGTCACTCTCACCTCACCTCTTGAGTTCAGCTCTTTTGTCCATGTTTGAACCAAGGCTGTAATAAGGTCAGGAGCTGAGTGGCCCTGGCAGAACCCAAACTGAATTGTAGGGCAAAAGGAGTTTACAGAGATAGGGAGGGGCCAAACCATGGAGTGATTTGAAAGCAAGGATGAGAATTTTCAAATTGAGGTGTTGTCAGACTGGGAGCCAATATAGGTCAGCGAACAAATGTGATGAGTGAATGGGACTCGGTGTGAGTTGGGATATGGGCAGCAGAGTTTTGAATGAGTTCAAGTTTATGGAAAGTAGAAAGTGGGAGGCCAGCCAGAAAAAGATTGGAATAGTCAAATCTAGAGGTAATAAAGGCATGGATGAGGGTTTCAGCAGTAGTAGGCAGGGCAGTCAGACAACAGAACTTAAGATGCTCCATGCAGCATGACACTGATCCTCTCAGTCCTGAAGAGTTACTAGAAATTGGTTGTCTTTGCATTGGCCAGTTATTTTCTTTATTTTATCAGCAGTCAGAATGCTTTGGAAAAATACCAATGTCCTGGTTCATGAAGGGTGATTTTTGCGTCCTTATCATCCCATTTGTACTTCAAAACGGGGTTGGTAGCAGGATCAAAACCATGCAATCGGTTGAAACACTGATTTGCCACTTGGTTCCTGCCCGTTTGATCTGTGCTACTGAAGCTCTCACTGGAAGTAGCTGGGAGCATCACGGACATTCGAAAAGCAGATTGCATAGTTACAATGCCTGACACCATTTTCCTCTCTGTTTGCCAGATTATCACAGTTTATCCACTAAATATGGGTGGTAGAGGTTGGTAGGTGACCATTTTGAGTGTCCATTAATGGGATCCCCGGCTACGGTCCGGGAAAACTGCATATGCTTTGGCAGACCTTTAGAATGTCAATTGCTTGTAGATTTTGAGGCTTATCAGCTTCCACATTCTTGCTGCTGTAGGTGCTGCCAATTTTTTGCCTGCCTCTCAAAGTTGGTTTGTCCTTTCACTCCTGATGTTTCAACTCCTCCCCTTTAAGGTGCTGCTGCCAGCCCTTTAAAATAATTTGCCCCACACAATTTTGTCCTTACTTGACAATATGAGGAACATGTTTCAGAGTACCAGTTTGCTGAATTAATAGCCTGGGTTTTGCGGTCAGGTGTGAAGCAAGGGCATTTGCCGCTGACCACAAAGAAAGCTGTTCACAAAGACTTAATGATCATAGGAATTTCCCCTTTCCCCAAGACACTTTAAATCTGGAGCCAAAACGAAGGGGATGTCTTGCCATGCAGTGGCAACAGTGATGTCAGCAAGCAGGCAGGCAACCACTCACATTGAAGTATTCACACAGCAAATCAGGAAGTTAAAAGCTCTTAAAATCCATTCACTTTTAATTTAAATTTTCAGATAGTGAAATAAATGTATGACTGTATTAAGATAGAAGCTAAAATAAAGATAACCAGATCTTTTTTTTTTAAATTACATTTTTAAAAATGTGGGATTTTTCATTATTGTGGAGAAATTTGACAATCCACAAATATAAAATTAGCTTTTCAAGATCAATGAGCGTGTTTAGCTGACTGTTTGTGTACAGAGGGCACGGTGTACCTGATCTCCATTCAAACTGATGTTTCTTTTGAAGGTGATTGAAAGGCATAACCAATTTAGCAAAAGCTAGCCTTTCGTGTTGTGTTTGCAAAACTAGTAATGGTATACTTTTTCCCCCTATTGTCCTTCAGATATTTTCTCTCAAATATCAGACTCCAGTGGAATAATGATATATGTGAAGTTTGACCAGTTTCTACGGGAGGTACTGAAGTTACCAACAGCAGTGTTCGAAGGTCCTTCCTTTGGCTACACAGAACAAGCGTCAAGATCATGCTTTTCCCAGCAGGTGAACAACCATCCAAACCTTTTAATCTGTTACAGTCTGTGATTGATGGAAATGACAGATTGGGGTGAATTTTAAGGGACATCTCATCTATCCTATTTCCAATGGAAGAGCTGTCCCAGGAAAAAAGGCATTTATCTTGAGTTTCGAAGGCTTTTCTGTTTTAAGTAATGCTTAATAAGAGATAGAACTCCCACGGAAATTCACCTCCCGTTATGTCAAAATGTTATTTTAATAGCGCTAAAACCATCTGTAATTAGTAGTTTTATCTTTAAAAAGTTATGAGTTAAAATAAATTGAGGAATTCTGCAATGTTCTTCCATTTTTTAAAATCTGCTTTCTGCATTCTAAAGGATAGGGAAATCATAGTTTCTCAAATAATAATAAACTTCAAAGATGTATTTTTTAAAAATACTTTGAGAAATTCTCATGCTAAAATATTATAAAATATAAAATGTTCCCTGTCGATCTGGAGAAAGGTTATATATGTTGTTACCTAACTCCCAATTTTAATTAAATGCAGTTTCCAGTTCCAATGAAAGGTTGACATTCAAAATGTTAATTGTCTTCTAATACGAAAGCAAAATACTGCAGATGCTGGATATCTGAAATGGAAACGGAAAATGCCGGAAATACTCAGGAGGTCTAACATCATCCATGGAGAGAGAAATAGAGTTAAGGTTTCAGGTCTGTGACCTATCATCATGGAAGGTTACAGACCTGGAACGTTAATTCTCCATGGATGTTGCTAGACCTGACTATTTCTAGCATTTTGTGTTTGTGTTTTGTAAATTGTCATGTCTTTTACAGATGCTGATGGATCAGCTGTGTATTTCCAGAACATTGTATTTTTATTTTATGTATGCATATTAATCTACTTTATATCAGTCAATGTTTAGAATAAATTGTTGATTGTCTATATGACCTGATTGCATGGGTATCCAGTAAGATGTGACCTCCTTTCTGGAGCCAGCCAGAGGCCAGGCTATGCTAGACCTGGTATTAATGCAACGAGATGGGATTAATTAAGGCTGCATTTGCTGACAATGCAACCACTAGGTGGCGCAGTGCTTGCACATGCACAAATGCAGGCTCTTCAGCTGGCATGTCCGTGTCTGCGATGTTCAGGCAACTGTCAGGATTAACGATGACGCTGCTTAATTTATCACAGGAAATGCTCATGGCTCGATCCTTCTAGCAAACTAACCTTACATTAAGTTGGATGGAAACCCATATGCTATATGTAGTTATAGGATACTAACTGTAATCCTCAGATCCATTTAATATTCCAGTAATCCTATTAAATACAAAAGGAATTTTATTATTGAATTTCCATTAGAAGATAGTGAATTGGCACCTTGATAGATGGAAAAAAAAATCGGGCAGTGTATAAAATCTGCTGGCAGTTCGTTATCATGATTTGTTTAGATGACTGACCAGGACTGATTTCACCTGAACGCAGCTACTAGCTCCCGCCCCACTGGCTGCTCTCCCCCTTGGCAATTTGCTTTCTCCCTCTCCTCCCTACCAGCCGCTCCCCCCATCACCACCTTCCCCCTCAGCTTTAGCTCCAGACCTCGCTGCTCCCCCTCACTTCCCTGGCCAATTGTTCCCAGCTCGCGCCACCCTGCTCTCCGGTCGGTCGGTCAGTTGCTCCACCCCCCCAATCCCCCACGGGCACTGGGCTACGCTGCTTCTCTCCTCTCGCTTACACATTTCATCAGTCTCCACACGCCATCCAAAGAACAAAGAACAGTACAGCACAGGAACAGGCCATTCGGCCTTCCAAGCCTGCGCCGATCTTGATGCCTGCCTAAACTAACACCTTCTGCACTTCCGGGGCCCATATCCCTCTATTCCCTTCCTATTCATGTATTTGTAGCATGGGGTAAAGGGGCGACGTAGGAGCGAGTGGCCGAGAGAAGGGAATCAGCGTGGCCTAGAGCTAACGGCTGGAGGGGGGTGGGGTGCGGGGAGCAAGCGGCCGGAGAGCGGGGTGGCGCGAAGCAAGGAACAATGAGGGAGTGGAGCGGAGCAGCGAGTTCTGAAGTGAGCAGCTGAGAGGAGGAAGCGTCGAGGCCTGGAGCGAGGTGGGGGGGGCGGGGGTGCGGAAGGGGAAAGAGCTCCAACCTCAAAGTCTCCCATTCAGCCGCTTCCGCCAGCCGAGTGAGGGGCTGGATACCCAATGACGCTTTATCGCACATGCGCGAAGATGGACCTGGCGCAGATACGTGATGACATTTGCGCTGCGTGGTGATGTCATCCCGTGCATGCGCCACTAAGTCCTGGCAAGATGTTACTGCGCATGTGCAGTCTGATGACGTCAGCGGGCCACTGCGTTGTCAGGAATCACTTTGATTAATTAATGACCTCATAGTTAAGGCGCCCCCTTGGGTAGCAGCGATCATAATATGATTTAATTTTACATTCAGTTAGAGGGAGAGAAGAGTAGGTCCAAGACTAGTATTTTAAACTTAAATAAGGGCAATTATGAGGGCACGAAAGCAGACCAAGCTAAAGTGAACTGGCAAATTAGGTTAAGGGATAGATCTAAAAGATGCAGTGGCAGACATTTAAGGGGATGTTTCAGAATACACAGATTAGATACATTTCAACGAGAAAGAAAAATTCCAAGGGTGCAACCTGCCAACTGTGGTTAACTAAAATAGTTAAAGATTGTATCAAACTTAAAGAAAAAGCCTATAATTGCACAAAGATGGGAGGCAGGTCAGAAGATTGGACAGAATATTTAAAAAAGCAAAGAATGACTAAAAATTTGATAAGGAAGGTAAAATTAGAGTACAAGAGAAAGCTAGATAGAAATGTAAAGACAGATAGTAAGAGTTTCTATAGATAGTTAAAGAAAAGAGTTAACAAAGTGAGCGTTGGTCCTATAGAAAGTGAGTCTGGGGAATTAATAATGGATAATAAGGAGATGGCAGATGAATTGAACAGGTATTCTCTATCAGTCTTCACTATAGAGCATAGAATTAACATCCCAGAAATAGTTGTAAATCAGGAAATGGAAGGGAGGTAGGAACTCAAGGAAATTACAATCACCAAGGAAGTGGTACTGAACAAATTGTTGGAGCTGTGCGCTGACATGTTTCCGGGTCCTGATGGACTTCATCCTAGGGTCCTAAAAAAAGGTGGCTAGTGAGATAGTTGATGCGTTAGTCTTAATTTTCCAAAATTCCCTAGATTCGGGGAAGGTTCCGTTAGGTTGGAAAATAGCGAATGTAACTCCATTATTCAAAAAGGAAGGGAGACAGAAAACAGGAAACTACAGGCCAGTTAGCTTAACATTTGTCTTAAGGAAAATGTTAGAAGCTATTGTTAAAGACATTATAGCAGGGCATTTAGAAGGTAATCTGGCAGAGTCAACATGGTTTTGTGAAAGGGAAATCATGTTTAACCAATTTATTGGAGTTCTTTGAGGAAGTTACATGTGCTGTGGATAAAGGGGAACTGTGTTTTTTAATTCATTTTGTGGGATGTAGGCATCATTGGCGAGGCCAGCATTTATTGTCCATCCCCAATTGCCCTGGAACTGAGTGGTTTGCTAGGTAATTCAAAGGGTATTTAAGAGTCAACCACATGCAGACCAGACCAGATAAAGACGGCAGATTTCCTTCCCTCAAGGACATTAGTGATCCAGATAGGTTTTTATGACAATCAACAATGAGTTCATGGTCACCATTAGACTAGCTTTTAATTCCAGATTAATTTAATTCAAATTTCACCATCTGCCCTGGTGGGATTTGAACCCAAGTCCCCAGAACATTAGCCTGGGCTCTGGATTACTAAACTAGTGACATTACCACTATGCCACCGCCTCCCCTAATGCACTTTATTGTACTTGGATTTCCAGCAGGCATTTGATAAGATGCCACATCAAAGGTTACTGCAGAAAATAAAAGCTCATGGGTCTAGGGGGTAACTTATTGGCATGGATAGAAGATTGGCTAGCTAACAGGAAACAGAGAGTAGGCATAAATGGGTCATTTTCTGGTTGGCAAGATGTAACGAGTGGTATGTCACAGGGATCAGTGCTGGGGCCTCAACTTTTTACAATTTATATAAATGACTTGGATGAAAGGACTGAAGGTATGATTGCTAAATTTGCTGATGACACAAAGATAGGTAGGAAAGTAACTTGTGAAGAGAACATAAGGGAGCTACAAAGGGATATAGATAGCTTAAGTGAGTGGGCAAAGAGCTGGCAAATGGAGTATAATGTGGGAAAGTGGGAAATTTTCCACTTTGGCAGGAAGAATAAAAAAGAAGCATATTATCTAAATGGTTAGAAATTGCAGAGACCAGAGATTCAGAGGGATATGGGTATCCTAGTGCATGAATCGCAAAAGGTTAGTATACAGGTGCAGCACATAATTAGGAAAGCTAATAGAATGTTATCGTTTATCACGGGGGGAATTGAATGCAAAAGTAGGGAGGTTATGCTTCAGCTATACAGGGCATTGGCGAGACATCTGGAGTACTGTGTACAGTACTAGTCTCCTTATTTAAGGAAGGATGTAAATGTGTTGGAGGCAATATAGAGAAGGTTTACGAGGCTAATACCTGGAATGGGTGGGCTGTCTTACGAGGAAAGGTTGGACAAGCTAGGCTTGTATCCTGTTCAGGAGAAGCGTGAAGAGCATGTGTACCATGTTGCCCATGCTGTACTGTGTTGAGTACTTAACTGCGAGTGTTAATATTCTTGAGTAAGAAGAGTAAGAGGTGGCTTGATTGAAACGTATAAGATCCTGAGGGGTCTTAACAGGGTGGATGTGGAAAGCATGTTTCTCCTTGTGGGAGAATCTAGAACTAGCGGTCACTGTTGAAAAAGAAGGGGTCACCCATTTAAGACAGAGATGAGAAATTTTTTCTCAAAGGATCATGAGTCTTTGGAATTCTCTTCCTCAGACGGCAGTGGAAGCAGAGTCTTTGAATATTTTTAAAGCAGAGGTAGATAGATTCTTGATAAGCAACGGGGTGGAAGGTTATCGGGGGTAGGTGGAAATGTGGAGTAATCAGTTCAGCCATGAACTTATTGAATGGCGGAGCAGGCTCGAAGGGCCGAGAAGCATACTCCTGCTCCTAATTAGTATGTTCTGGAGAAGCGTGAAGAGCATGTGTACCATGTTGCCCATGCTGTACTGTGTTGAGTACTTAACTGCGAGTGTTAATATTCTTGAGTAAGATGTTTACAAAGCTATCACTGATTTAAAAATGAGAATTGATTAAATTTTTGTTTTTGGTATTATTGAGTGATCTAACTATAGCCCTCAATGTAAGCCTACCACTGCTTGGCAGGGTTATTTAACACATAAAGCCAAATGATTCAAAGTTGGAAAAGTGTACCAGTTGCCACATTTCAATATATGGGGGTTAAATTTCTTTTGGGAGTGTAATCGGGAAGTTATACTCGAAATGATGCCCAAGTGTGTCTCCATATCTATTTTCACCCAAATTTACAACCAATCTCATTAGCACGTGGCTGAACAGCTGGTGTAGAAGGGAGGGTTTCAGATATCTGGACCATTGGGATCTCTTCAGGGACAGATGGAACCTGTACAAGAAGGACGGGTTGCATCTAAACTGGAGGGGCACAAATATCCTGGCTGCGAGGTTTGCTAGCGTCACTCGGGAGGGTTTAAACTAGTGTGGCAGGAGGGTGGGAACCAGAGCAGTAGGACAGCAAGTGAAATAAATGAGGGGGAACTAGTAAATAAGGCCAGTAAGACTAAGAGGAAGAGCAGGCAGGGAGATGTTGCGGAGCACAGCGGGACTGGTGGTCTGAAGTGCATTTGTTTCAATGCGAGAAGTATAACAGGTAAGGCAGATGAACTTAGAGCTTGGATTAGTACTTGGAAATATGATGTTGTTGCTATTACAGAGACTTGGTTGAGGGAAGGACAAGATTGGCAGCTAAATGTTCCAGGATTTAGAAGCTTCAGGCGGGATAGAGGGGGATGTAAAAGGGGTTTGACCAAGAACTGCTCCCCTCTTCCCCTCTTCTCTGATTCTTGTGCCTCTCTAGCCATTGCCTCAGGCTGAAGCAAACTATTTGCAACTGCAGCATCGTGTTCAAACCCAAACTGAGTTTCCAGCCCCACATCCAGCCGATGTGGGTAAAAGGGGTGGGGGAGTTGCATTACTGGTTAAGGAGAATATCACAGCTGTACTGCGGGAGGACACCTCAGAGGGGTCATGCAGCGAGGCAATATGGGTGGAGCTCAGGAATAGGAAGGGTGCGGTCACGATGTTGGGGGTTTTCTACAGGCCTCCCAACAGCCAGCGGGAGGTGGAGGAGCAGATATGTAGACAGATTTTGGAAAGATGTAAAGGTAACAGGGTTGTAGTGGTGGGTGATTTTAACTTCCCCTATATTGACTGGGACTCACAGTGCTAGGGGCTTAGATGGGGCAGAATTTGTAAGGACCATCCAGGAGGGCTTCTTCAAACAATGTGTAGATAGTCCAACTAGGGATGGGGCCGTACTGGACCTGGTATTGGGGAATGAGCCCGGCCAGGTGGTCGAAGTTTCAGTAGGGGAGCATTTCGGGAACAGTGACCATAATTCCATAAGTTTTAAGGTACTTGTGGATAAGGATAAGAGTAGTCCTCGGGTGAAGGTGCTAAATTGGGGGAAGGCTAATTTTAACAATATTAGGCAGGAACTGAAGAATTTAGATTGGGGGCGGCTGTTTGAGGGTAAATAAACATCTGACATGTGGGAGTCTTTCAAATGTCAGTTGATTAGAATCCAGGACCAGCATGTTCCTGTGAGGAAGAAGGATAAGTTTGGCAAGTTTCGGGAACCTTGGATAACGCGGGATATTGTGAGTCTAGTCAAAAAGAAAAAGGAAGCATTCGTAAGGGCTGGAAGGCTAGGAACAGACGAATCCCTTGAGGAATATAAAGACAGTAGAAAGGAACTTAAGCAAGGAGTCAGGAGGGCTAAAAGGGGTCATGAAATGTCATTGGCAAACAGGATTAGGGATAATCCCAAGGCTTTTTATACATATATAAAGAGCAAGAGGGTAACTAGGGAAAGGGTTGGCCCGCTCAAGGACAGAGAAGGGAATCTATGTGTGGAGCCAGAGGAAATGGGCGAGGTACTAAATGAGTACTTTGCATCAGTATTCACCAAAGAGAAGGACTTCGTGGATGATGAGCCGAGGGAAGGGAGTGCAGATAGTCTCAGTCATCTCATTATCAAAAAGGAGGAGGTGTTGGGTGCCTTGCAAAGCATTAAGGTAGATAAGTCCCCAGGGCCTGATGGGATCTACCCCAGAATACTAAGGGAGGCAAGGGAAGAAATTGCTGGGGCCTTGACAGAAATCTTTGCATCCTCATTGGCTACAGGTGAGGTCCCAGAGGATTGGAGAATAGCCAATGTTGTTCCTTTGTTTAAGAAGGGTAGCAAGGATAATCCAGGAAATTATAGGCCGGTGAGCCTTACATTAGTGGTAGAGAAATTATTAGAGAGGATTCTTCGGGACAGGATTTACTCCCATTTGGAAACAAACAAACTTATTAGCGAGAGGCAGCATGGTTTTGTGAAGGGGAGGTCGTGTCTTATTAATTTGATTGAGTTTTTTGAGGAAGTGACAAAGGTGATTGATGAAGGAAGGGCAGTGGATGTTATCTATATGGACTTCAGTAAAGCCTTTGACAAGGTCCCTCATGGCAGACTGGTACAAAAGGGATCAAAGGTGAGCTGGCGAGATGGATACAGAGCTGGCTCTGTCATAGTAGACAGAGGGTAGCAGTGGAAGGGTGCTTTTCTGAATGGAGGGATGTGACTAGTGGTGTTCCGCATGGATCAGTGCTGGGACCTTTGCTGTTTGTAGTATATTTAAATGATTTGGAGGAAAATGTAGCTGGTCTGATTAGCAAGTTTGCGGACGACACAAAGGTTGGTGGAGTTGCGGACAGTGATGAGGATTGTCAGAGGATACAGCAGGATATAGATCGATTGGCGACTTGGGCGGAGAAATGGCAGATGGAGTTTAATCCGGACAAATGTGAGGTAATGCATTTTGGAAGGTCTAATGCAGGTGGGACGTATACAGTAAATGGCAGAACCCTTAGGAGTATTGACAGGCAGAGAGATCTGGGCGTACAGATCCACAGGTCACTGAAAGTGGCAACGCAGGTGGATAAGGTAGTCAAGAAGGCATATGGCATGCTTGCCTTCATCGGTCGGGGCATAGAGTATAAAAATTGGCAAGTCATGCTGCAGCTGTACAGAACTTTAGTTAGGCCACACTTAGAATATTGCATGCAATTCTGGTCACCACACTACCAGAAGGACATGGAGGCTTTGGAGAGGGTACAGAAGAGGTTTACCAGGATGTTGCCTGGTCTGGAGGGCATTAGCTATGAGGAGAGGTTGGATAAACTCGGATTGTTTTCACTGGAACGACGGAGGTGGAGGGGCGACATGATAGAGGTTTACAAAGTTATGAGCGGCATGGACAGAGTGGATAGTCAGAAGCTTTTTCACAGGGTGGAGGAGTCAGTTACTAGGGGACATAGGTTTAAAGTGAGAGGGGCAAAGTTCAGAGGGGATGTGCGAGGGAAGTTCTTTACACAGAGGGTGATGAGTGCCTGGAACTTGCTGTCGGGGGAGGTGGTGGAAGCAGGTACGATAGCGACGTTTAAGAGGCATCTTGACAAATACATGAATAGGATGGGAATAGAGGGATACGGTCCCCGGAAGTGCAGAAGGTTTTAGTTTAGGCAGGCATCCAGATCGGCGCAGGCTTGGAGGGCCGAATGGCCTGTTCCTGTGCTGTACTGTTCTTTGTTCATATGTTAAAATGTAAAAATGGGCTCCAACAAGTCGAAATCAGCAGAAACAATCATGTCCCAAGGAAAGTGTTAAATTAACATCATATGTTGCTTACAAAAGCAAAATACTGCAGATGCTGGAAATCTGAAATCAAAACAGAAAATGCTAGAAATACTCAGCAGGTCTGTCAGCATCTGTGGAGAGAAAGAGTGTTAACGTTTCAGGTCGATGAAGGGTCATCGTTAACGTTAACTCTGTTTCTCTCTCCACAGATGCTGCCAGACATTATATTCCTTATTTTTCAAAATCTGAGTCTTCAAGATGAATTGATGGCTCCTGGTTCTTATCCAATTCCAAACACCCGTTTATTCCCAAACTTTATCCTTTCCTTTTCCTTACAGAGTCATAGAGTTATACAGCATAGAAACAGGCCCTTCAGCCCATCATGTCTGTGCCGGCCATCAAGTACTGATCTATTCTAATCCATTTTCCAGCATATGGCCCATAGCCTCTGGTGTTTCAAGTGCTCATCTAAATGCTTCTTAAATGTTGTGAGGTTTCCTGCCTCTACCACTCCTTCAGGCAGTGTGTTCCAGATTCCAACCACCCTCTGGGTGAAAATTTTTTTCCTCAAATCCCCTCTAAACCTCCTGTCCCTTACCTTAAATCTATGCTCCCTGGTTATTGGCCCCTCCGCTAAGGGAAAAAGTTTCTTCCTATCTATCCTATCATTGACTCTCATAATTTTGTATACCTCAATCAGGTCCCCCCTCTGTCTTCTCTGCTCTAAGGAAAACAACCCTAGCCTATCCAGTCTCTTTTCATAGCTGAAATGCTCCAGTCCAGGTAACATCCTGGTGAATCTCCTCCTCACCCTCTCCAGTGCAATCACATCCTTCCTGTAGTGTGGTGCCCAGAACTGTACACAGTACTCCAGCTGTGGCCTAACTGGCGTTTTATACAACTCCATCGTAACCTCCCTGCTCTTATATCCTATGCCTCAGCTAATAAAGGCAAGTATCCCATATGCCTTCCTAACAACCTTATCTATCTGTGCTGCTGCCTTCAGTGATCTATGGACCAGTACACCAAGGTCCTTCTGACTTTCTGTACTTCCCAGGGTCCAACCATCCATTGTGTATTCCCTTGCCTTGTTAGTCCTCCCAAAATGCATCACTTCACACCTCTGCCACTTATTGCCACTTCCCACCTGGAACTTGCAATCCCTCTCCCTTCTACTGCTCAAAATACCAAGTGCCTGTGCCTTCTCAACCCCCTTGTCATTTTTCTCTTCATTCCACTGGCACCCAACCCTAGCTCCCTGTCCAGCAGCTTGTGAACTGGAACCCTACTCCTAAGCCCAGACTGCAGCCAAATAAACACCATGGGCAGAATTTTAACTGCCAAGGGGGAGCAGGTTCAGGTGACGTTGGGGAGTAAAAGCTCCGAAAAGTGCTGGATGGTTGGAAAACCGACATGATGTCGACCCCATCCAGATTTTCACTGGGGCACATTCACAGGCAAATGGGAACACACCCCACCCCCTGCCATGGAGCTGACAGACCAGTCATTTAAATATTTAAATAATCAATTAATTGAGTCTTTAACCCAGAATTCTAGCTTTAAAAAGCAGAGCAAGGGTTTCCCAAGCTGTTTGAAACTTTCCAGAGGCAACAAGGCAAGTGCTTAGCGGGGAGTCCTTGATCAATGAAACTAACAGGCTTGAAAGCCTTTAAGCAGTGAAACTGCATAGCTGCTGGCCTTCCTATGGGAAAGGTTTGTGCTCACAGAACTTGTTCTGAGAGCTGAAATTCACTGCTTCACAGGTGGTTTCCACCTTTTATGGAAGCCATTTCATCAACTTTGGACTTTACTCACCTTGATCTAAATTTTCTTGCTGTCAACATTCACTGTAGCATAGGAGCAACTTATGTAGCTATAGCATGGACCTATGATGAAGAACAAGAGGAGTAGACAGACCTACACCAGCAGGAGCAACAACAAAACAACAGCTTCAGCAGTCTTCTGTGCAGCTACATGCCACTCCACCGGACAGAGGGGATGGACACAGAGCTCCAGCTCAAGGAAGGTGATACTCCCAGCAGAAGGTATACAGGCAAAAGATGAGCTTCCTCAACTTGTTGGAGCATCAGTGTCTCAGGAAACTCGGGCTTTCATGGCAAGTTGCTGACATCTGCAGCCCTTGCAGCTACTCCCTTCCAAGAGGCCAGGTGGGCACGCATTGCGAGTGGTCATCAAGGTCACCACAGCCCTGAATTTCTCTGGCTCTTTACAGGATCCCGCTGGTGACATCTGCAGAACTCACTGCAGTGATATCCTGAGGCTAAAATGATTGGCTTCCAACAACCACAAGCACCTTCCTTTGTGTTCAGCATGACTCCAGCCAATGGTGAGTTTCTGCCTGATTCCCATTGTCTTCATTTTACTAGGGCTCCTTGGTGATATACTCGATCAAATGCTGCTTTTAAAGGCAGTCACTCTTGCCTTATCTCACATCTGGAATTCAGTTCTTTTGTCCATGCTTGCACCAAGGCTATAATGAGGTCTAGAGCCGAGTGGTCTAGGCAGAACATAAACTGAGCATCAGTGAGTAGGTTTTTGATGAGTAGATATTGCTTGCCAGCACGGTCAATGGCACCTTCCATCATTTTGCTGATGATTGAGAGTAGGCGGATGAGGCGATAATTGGCCAGATTGGATTTGTCCTGCCTTTTGTGGACAGGACATACCTTGGTAATTTTCTACATTTTTGGGTAGATATCAATATTGTAGCTATACTGGCTTAGCATGGCTAGGGGTGCAGCTAGTTCTGGAGCACAGGTCTTCAGTACTACGGCTGGGAATGTATCGGGGCCAAAACCTTTGCTTTGTCCAGTGAGCTCAACCATTTCTTTATATCGCATGGAGTGAATCAAATTGGGTGAAAACTGGCATCTGAGATGTTAGGTCCTCAGGAGATGGAGCATCCACTTGGCACAACTAGTTGAAGAAGGTTGTGAAAGCTTCAGCCTTGTCTTTTGCACTTTTCATGCTGGGCTTTGCCAGCATTGTTGATGGTGATGTTCTTGGAGTCTCCTCCTTCTGTAAGTTGTTTAATTATCCACCACATTCGTGACTGGATCTGGCTGAATTGTCGAGCTTTGATATGATTCGTTAGTTGTGGGATCACTTTGCTCTGTCTATCGCTTTGCCAGCTTCTGTTGTTTAGCATGCACATGGTCCTCTGCTGCAGCTTCAACAGGTTGACACCTTATTTTCTGGTATGCCTGATGCTGCTCCTGGCATGCTTTTCTACACTCTTTATTGAACCAGGGTTGATCCTGTGGCTTGATGGTAATGTTAGTGTGGGATATGCTGGATCACGAGCTTACAGATTGTGGTGAAATACAGTTCTGCTGCTGATGACCCACAGTGCCTCATAGATGCCCAGTTTTGAGCTGATAGATCTATTCTGCATCTATCTCATTTAGCATAGTGGCAATGGCACACAACACAATGAATGTGTCCTCAGTGTGAAAATGGGACTTAGTCTCCACAAGGACTGTGTGGTGGTCGCTCCTACCAACACAGTCATGGACAGATACATCTGCAACAGGTAGAGTGGTAAGGACAGAGTCAAGTAGGTTTGGACAAGGTCAAGTAGGTTTTTCACTGGCGTTGGCTCTCTCACCACCTGCTGTCAGCCCAGTCTGGCAGTTATGTCCTTCAATATTCAGTCAGTAATGGTATTACGAGCCACTCTTGAGGATGGATATTGAAGTCCTCCACGTGCTACCTCCAAGTTATGTTCACCTGAGGGTGTGCAGTAGGTGATAATCAACAGGAGGTTTCCTTGCCCATGTTTGACCTGATACTATGAGACTTCATGGAGTCTGGAGTCAATGTTGAGGACTCCCATTGCCACTTCCTCCCGATTGTATATCACTGTGTCGCCACTGTGGTGGATCTGTCCTGTTGATGGGACAGGACATAACTGGGGATGGTAATGGGGGAGTCTGGGATGTTGGCTGAAAAGCATAATTCTGAGAGTATGGCTATATCAGGCTGTAGAATTTGTAGAAATTGGATATAATGTGGAGCAGTTTTTAAATTTGCATTTCTTAACTAATTCGGACTATTATTTGAATTGCGTATATTTGATAATGTCGAGCAGAGATGGAAGTTTGCATTAAAATAAAAGCAAAATACTGAAGATGCTGGAAATCTGAAATAAAAACAAGAAATGCTGGAAATACTCAGCAGGTCTGGCAGCATCTGTGGAGAGAGAAGCAGAGTTAACACTTCCGATGAAGGGTCACTGACCTGAAATGTTAACTCCGTTTCTCTCTCCACAGATGCTGCCAGACCTGCTGAATATTTCCAGCATTTCTTGTTTTTATTATGGAAGTTTGCATTGTTATTTTGTTATATTTAGAGGACCAGGAAAAGCATGTTGGATGAAAGGAGTTCATAGTTTTATTTTGATTTTTTTGGGAGTTACCAAAAATTTGGAATAGCACAAATTTTCAATGCTATTCGTGTTCTCAAAGACAAGTGAACATTAAAAGGTCTTTTTCAGTTTGAAGAGGATTCCAAGTTTTATTTTGTGTTTTACAGAAAAAGGTGACACTAAACACTTTTCTGGACACCTTGATGTCTGATCCCCCACCACAGTGTCTTGTCTGGCTGCCACTCATGCATCGTCTTGCAAACGTCGAAAACGGTAAGTTATGAACAATTTAGGACAGTTCTACCTTGCCTATTGGCTGTGTTTTTCTTTTTTTTTTCTCCTTTTCTGATCGTAATGACTCATTCTGGGTTTACAGCTTTCATGAACACTGGAGGCCCTCTTGTACATCAGTCAATCAGCCAGTCTTCCTGTGTGAACAGGGACAGTGAGCTCTTGGGGGGCCTCACTGCCCATTCCTACCCTCATTCCAGCAGGATTCACCAAACAGTGATCAGGAGCACGAACCTTAGCTAAGGGAAACTCAGGCCAATTTTAATGAATCAGATAACTCAGTGAAAAATGGGATAACAAGTGACCTTCCTAACATGTTTAGTTCAAAAACAACTTGCATCTCTCCTTGCATACCAAAACATCTCAAACTTCTTTACAGAGTGCAAGTTCAGCTCCACACTGGAGTGTGCCACTTCTACTTTTTAAAAAATGGTGCTGTGCTCAGTAAAATCTGCCAGTGAAAGGGAAGGGACCCCAGAAAGGTGTGCTCTTCCAGGCTCTACAGTAATAATGTGGGCCCCTGGTGCACTGGAGCAACCACCACCGCCCCCCTCCCCCCAACCCCTACTGCCCCCACCATGCTATTTCTATCCTACCCATTCTGCCAAGGATCTACAACAATAGCTTGCATTTATGTAGCACTTTTAACGTAGTTAAACATCCCAAGGTGCTTCAGAGGAACATTATCAAACAAAATTTGACTCTGAGCCACATAAGGAGATATTTGGACAGATGACCAAATGCTTGGACAAAGTTAAGTTTTAAGGAGCGTCTTAAAGAAGAATAGAGAGGCCTAAGTTTCGGGAGAGAATTTCAGTGCTTTGGCAGCTGAAGGCACAGCTACCAGTGGTGGAACGATTAAAATTGGGGATGCTCAAGAGGCCAGAATTGGAGGAGTGCAGAGATCTCGGGGGTGAGGATATCACAGTTAGGGAGGGGCAAGATCATAGAGGAATTGAAAACATGGATGGGAATTTTAAAATTGAGGTATTTCTTGACCAGGAGCCAGCCTAGGTTCACGAGCATCGAGGTGATGGATGAACAGGACTTGGTGCAAGTTAGGACACAGGCAGCAGAAATTTTGATGACCTTATGGAGGCTAGAACATGGGAGGCTGGCCAGAAATATGTTGAAATAGTCAAGCCTAGAGGTAGCAAGGAATAGATCAGGGTTTCAGCAACAGATTGTCTAATTAACTTGATTGAATTTTTCGAGGTGGTGACTAGATGTGTAGATGAGGGTAAAGCAGTTGATGTAGTCTACATGGACTTCAGTAAGGCTTTTGATAAGGTCCCGCATGGGAGATTGGTTTAGAAAATAAGAGCCCATGGGATCCAAAATTGGCTTAGAGGCAGAGGGTAATGGTCGAGGGTTGTTTTTGCGAGTGGAAGCCTGTGACCAGTGGTGTACCACAGGGATCGATGCTGGGACCCTTGCTGTTTGTAGTGTACATTAATGATTTAGACATGAATGTAGGAGGTATGATAAGTAAGTTCACAGATGACATGAAAATTGGTGGTGTCGTAAATAGTGGGGAGGAAAGCCTTAGATTACAGGACGATATAGATGGGCTGGCAAATGGAATTTAATCCTGAGAAGTGTGAGGTGATGCATTTTGGGAGGACTAACAAAGCGAGGGAATATACAATTGATGGTAGGACCCTAGGAAGTACAGAAGGTTAGAGGGACCTTGGTGTATTGGTCCATAGATCGCTGAAGGCAGCAGCACAGGTAGATAAGGTGGTTAGGAAGGCATATGGGATACTTTATTAGCCGAGGCATAGAATGTAAGAGCAGGGAAGTTATGATGGAGCTGTGTAAAATGCTAGTTAGGCCACAGCTGGAGTACTGTGTACAGTTCTGGGTATCACACTATAGGAAGGCTGTGATTGCACTGGAGAGGGTGCAGAGGAGATTCACCAGGATGTTGCCTGGACTGGAGCATTTCAGCTATGAAGAGAGACTGAAAAGGCTAGGGTTGTTTTCCTTAGAGCAGAGAAGGCTGAGGGGGGACATGATTGAGGTATACAAAATTATGAGGGCATTGATAGGTTAGATAGGAAGAAACTTTTTCCGTTAGTGGAAGGGTCAGTAACCAGGGGCATAGATTTAAGGTAAGGGGCAGGAGGTTTAGAGGGGATTTGAGGAAAAACATTTTCACTCAGAGGGTGGTTGCAATCTGGAATGCACTACCTGAAAAGCTGGTAGAGGCAGGAACCCTCACAACATTTAAGAAGTATTTATATGAGCACTTGAAACACCACAGCATATAAGGCTGCGGGCCAAGGACTGGAAAATGGGATTAGAATAGTTAGGTGCTTGATGGCCGGCACTGACGTGATGGGCCGAAGACCCTGTTTCTGTGCTGTATAACTCTATGACTCTATGACTATGAGCTGAGGCAGGGTGAAGTTAGGTGATGCTGCTTACTGGTTCAGTGTCTGAGCTTCCCAATGTTGTGGAGGCCTGAGACTGGTGAATTTCAGGGGGAATGCCAAATGGGGCATGCAGCTTGTAACATCATGTTAATGGGCCTAGCCCTGAACATAGACCTGCTAGAAGGATCATGCAGCTGGCACACCCACTTTAAAGGCCAGCTGCCCAATAATTAAAAGCTGCTATATAACATGTTTATCAGGAGCAGTGAGATAGGAGTATTGGAGGACAGATAGCACTGTAGCACAAAGTCGTGGCACATATGTTAATAGATTAACAATAAAATGATAAAAATGCACTCCATCCATCTTGTAAAGGTCTACGGTCAAGTATTTCCAGTGCCAGTAGATAAGTTGAAGGATACAGTGGAGGCTAGCACCAGCATTCAGGCCATTGACTAATTAGTCTTTTTGCTTTTGCCTTTAGCACTCCCAACCTATAAACCATCATTTTGAGCCAACTCTATAACTGGCTTTTGCTATTCATCACAGTGTCTTTTATGCATTATTCGCTTGAAATATTTTGCAAAGCCTAATTTCTGAAAATCGTATTCTCATCCGCCATGATACCTCAGGGTTGCATTTTTGGAGAGCCCAGTTTCCTACATTACAGCATGGCACATAAGACATTTTCTGTAACATCCTGGACTACAGGAAAATTTCATTTAGTGCATGCATGCAAGTATTCCTGCAACTTTGGGTGCATGTGTGTTTTTAAAAAAATGTTTATGGAAGTGGCAGGATCAGCTTTCTGGGTAACTGCAACTTGGAGCTGGTTCATCCAAACTTTGCTAATGAGTTCCTGTGTCTGGAGCATCGCTTTGTAAACTGTACAACAAGGAGTCTTGCAAATGTCAAGATTTGCGGAGAATCACCTTCACGTAGTGGGTAAATACAGCAACTTTGAAAACTGCTGCTTTAGAGAATAAATATATTCTTTTATCAAACTACATGTACTTTAAACATACAGTATATATGCAAAATAAAAATTAAAAGTAATATTTACAGTACAAAGTAAAAATAACCTACATGCTTTTGTGTGTTCCATCTACACAGTCTTCCACCCTGTTGAGTGTTCCTATTGCCACAGTGAGAGCATGATGGGTTTTCGATATCGTTGCCAGCAGTGTCACAATTATCAGCTATGTCAGGACTGCTTTTGGAGAGGCCATGCAAGTGGTTCTCATAGCAACCAACACCAAATGAAAGAATACACATCGTGGGTAAGAAGAGCATGAGTTTATTGGGTATAATAGCAGAAAGTGTATCCACATATGCAGCATAACAATAACCCAAATTGTTTAATTTATAAACAATATGTTGCTGCCCTGACTGGTATAAATTGTAATCATTTCATTCATTTTACTTTTTCTTTGGGTTGGCGAGGAGGGGTGGGGGTGCGGTGGGGAAAAATATTTGCCCATATTTTGTGGTAAGACTGATGGCGAGGCTGTCAGCGCTCAGCGTTATTATGATATAAAACAGACAGCAGCTTTTCATGTCTGTATACTGCAGCAAAGTAGGGAAATCAGAAAGTTGCTGTCTTATTTGCCCTGTTCCTCTACAAGTACCAGTCAGCCACTTGGAGACTTGCATTGGAATACATGAAGTTGCTGTATTTACCCACTAGTCACCCATTAAACACACCAGAAAACATTAGGGCTTGTCCATTCAAGTGTAAGTGATTTTTTTAACAGTGCTGCGGAAGCCGATTGCCTACCGGGGGTATGCGCTGCTCTGTCTCCCACTTCCGGTAATATACGCAGCACACAATCTTCAGAAGGACACTTGTGGACGTCCCTGTGAGAGCCAGAAGCAACCGAACTGTTGAGATCATGACATCACACAGCCACATCGGCTGATGTAACACACATTTTCCAAATTTGAACCACACCGGTCCATTTGATTGAATTCACTTGTTGTTTACCAAAGATCAAGCTTTCAACTGTAAGAGGATCCAGCATTAACATTATTTAAATGGCCAGGCACCCAACCTGCAGGTAAGAAAACTTCGAAGAACTTCTGCCATTGCAAGGTGTCTGAAGATACTCTGGAATGGTTTTAGAGGCATTGTGGTGAGTTCCTGGATTTGGCAGAGAATGTAGCTGCATCCTCACAGGAATAGCAGGTGACCTGACCACACAAAGGCTTCAACAGATATGGGGGCTGGAGCTGCAGTGCCTCTGGGTCTGCAACACAACAAGGAAATGGAGCGGAGGCTGTGGAGAGGGGAAGTTCTCTGCGATTCCCTCTGTCAACTTGGAACCGGTCTCCTCCATGCTACTTGACAGTGAGAGGGTGTCTGGCAGGCCAGCCAATGCACCCAGCATCCCACTGTGTATGCTCAGTCAGCCCGCTCCTGTATGCCACCCCATCAAGGTCCTCATCTGAGTTCCCTTCAGCAGGATTCGTCTGCAGCCTCACCCTCCACTGAGCTGGCACACGAACCATCCTTTACCCCTGGCAGGATGCAGGATGAAGGCAAGCTGGGAGTTGAGAAGGGACATGAGGCAGGAACGCACTGTCATGCTGAATGTTCTCAGCGACACTGATGCCACAGGCTCTGTCACAGCCAGCCCCATGATGTGGAGTACCATCTCCTCCGGAGGGTTCAGGAGATGCAGGCATCCTTGTCTCCTGCCAGCTCCACTCTGCTCCCTTCTATTGTGTCCCACCTTGTCCTGCAAGAGAGAGGAAGGAATGTTTTTGATTATGGTGCACTGTGTTTGGGTGATGCACCTGCCATAGCTGAATAGCTGGACGATGGAGGCAACAAGAAGTGGGTTTGAGGTTGGCAGCATTGGTAGGTGTGTGAGGATGAGGCAGAGTATCTGGATGTCAGATCTGAGTCCTGAGTGCCAAAGAGTGCTGCTGGTTGAGTGATAGGTGTATGGTGCATTGAGCAGCGTGAGAGTTTGGTGATTTGGTAGGTTGGAGATGTTATGCCAGACACCCTCTTACTGATCTTGACCATCTGCATCAAAGTCATTAGTCTTCACGTGGTCCTGCTGACAGGTCCTTGGGTCCCAATGCTGAGAATTGACCTCCCTGGCCACCTGCTACCAATCTCTTCTGAGGGTTGTCCTTGAGTGCCTGCTGCCCCCTTGCCCACCTCAGGGAACCATGGCATCCCTTCTCCTGTCTATCTCCACCACTAAGGCCTCTAGCACTGCATCTGTGATCTGGAGTCATCGCTCTGTTCTGGTGTTGCATTTTTCTTGTTTAGAATTACAGCAATAGTATTAAGTCACAGCCTCCTGTAATTTAGTACAGCTTCCCTTTAAGAGAGACAGACTGTCTTTAAGAACAGAAGTCTAGCTACAACATGTGAGATGAGTGAACGCTGTTTAGCTCCCTGTTGAGCACAAAGGCATCCAGCAGCACAGCAGACGCTTAGCCCTATGCTATAATCATGGAAATGAGGTGGCAACACCAAATTTGCATGCTGCTTACCTTCACCAGAAATGAATGGTGACCCCATCCCCAAAAAGTGGTGCACACCAATTTTTAGCCCTGTGTGTCTTCACAAGAATTCTTCAATCTGGTTGGTTGAAGAGAGACTCTGTCACTTGTCCTGTTCACATAGATCCCAGATCCACTGTAGAAGGCACCACATTGTATCAGACACCTAGTCATAGTTTCAGACTCCTGATCATGGTAAGTTGTTTCGCAAAGCCCACAAAGTCTGTGGGAGCTGTAAGTGTCATGAATGGCAAGCATCATGCGTTTGCCACTCACTGCACAATCAGAGCTGTAAGTTTTCTCTTTGCAGTATAGCATATTATTTGCTCCAAATAAATTTGGAATTTTTCTTGCAGGTACAGTTTACATTTGATCTATTGGAATTAACTGTTCTAGTTTTGTATGCAGCATTTCTCTCTTGTAATACTGCTCTTTATCAGAATTTGATTCATCATAAGTCAAGCTTTCAACTTTGTGGATTGAATTCCAAGTCATTGCTCTGAATTACAAATTCCTGAATTTGTTACTTGTAGTTGGAGTATAGGCAAAAGTGTCCAAAAACCCAGGTACTGTAAAATCTGACATAAAAGTGCACATAAAATCTCTACAACCAGAAATTGATAGTTTAGATGGGTGTTTCATTAAAGTGAGTATAATTCATACTTGACAGTATCAAAGGTAATCAAACTTTGAGTTATCACTCCGTAAAGCTGCAGTGATCATGTAGCAAGAAGCAATCTTTCAATATGGACATCGTAATGCTTCAACACATTGGCCATTGGCTTTGCTGTTGCAATTTCGATCACCTGAACTCAAAAGTCAGTTCAGTGGGAAGATTTTAACTTTGACTTCTGAATGATAGCAGTGACAGTGAGAATTGTTATCAAGAACCTTAATTTTCTTGGTGGCGTGAGGCTGACCATTTTAAAAATGTGTTTATTTTTCTTTTACCATAAGGCATGCTTTCTCGTCACCCAAATGAGAACTAGCAAAATTCACATATGCAGAGAAACTCAATTTAAATGTCATTTAACGGGTACGGTAGCCTTGTTAATGGACAAATAATCTATAGGCCTGAACTAATAATCCAGAGACATGAGATCATGACAGCAGCTGCGGAATTTATATTCAGTTAATTAAATAAATCTGGAATAAAAAGTTAGTATCATAAATGGTGACCAGGAAAGTACTGAATTGTTGTAAAAATCTATCAGGCTTACTAATGTCCTTTAGGGAAGGAAATCTGCTCTTCTTACCAGGTCTGGTCTATGTGACCCCAGACTCACAGCAACATGACTGACTCTTAACTGCCCTCTGAAATGGCCACTTTGTTGTCTCAAACTGCGAGGCAAAATTTTATAAGAATAAAACTGGAAGAACCACCCATCATCGACCTAGGCACCAAGCCACAGCAAAGGCACACCCCGCCCAGTCAACCCTGTGAAGTCCTCCTCACTAACATCTGGGAACTATGTCAAAATTGAGAAAAGTGTCTTAGAGGCTAGTCGAGCAAAACCCTGACATAGTCATACTCACAGAATCATGCCTTTTAGCCAATATCCCATTACCATCTCTGGCATATGTCCTGTCACACAGGCAAGATAGTATCCACCAAAGATGGTGGCACACTGGTATGTAGTGGGGAGGGAGTGGTTCTCGAAATACTCAACATTGATTCTAGACCTCATGAAGTCTCATGGCATCAGGTTAAACATGGGAAAGGAAACCTCCTGTTGATTACCACACACTGCCCTCCCTCCTCCCAAGTTGAACAACACATGGAAAAAGCACTGAGGGTAGCAAGGGCACAGAATGTGCTCTGGCTGGGGGACTTCAATGTTCATCACCAAAAGTGGCTCTATAGTACCACTGGCTGAGTCCTGAAGGACATAGATGCGAGACTAGGCCTGCGGCAGGTGGTGAGAGAACCAATGTGAGGGAAAAGCTTACCTGACCTCATCGTCACCAATCTACCTGTTGCAAATGCATCTGTGAATTAAGTTAATTAATTAAGTTAATTAAGGATAGCCAGTATGGATTTGAAAAAGGCAGATCATGCTTGACTAATCTCATTGAATTTTTTGATAAGTAACAGAGAAGTTGATGAAGGGAATGCTGTGGATGTTGTTAATATGGATTTTAAGAAAGCATTTGATAAGGTACCACATAAAAGGCTGGCTAAGAAAATTGAGGCTCATGGAATAGGAGGGTCAGTGTCCAATTGGATTAAAAAATTGCTTTAAGGACAGAAAACAGCAAGTCATAGTGAATGGTTGTTTTTCAGACTGGAGGATGGTAGACAGTGGTATTCCCCAAGGGACAGTGCTGGAACCACTTCTTTTTTAATATATATAAATGACTTGGATCTTGGAATACAGAGTAGAATCTCAGAATTTGCTGACGACACCAAACTTGGAGGTGCATCAAACAGTGAGGATGATGTGAACCGCCTGCAACAGGACATAGATGGGCTAGCAGAATGGACATCCAGATGGCAGACGGAGTTTAATACTGACAAGAGTGAGGTGATGCTTTTTGGCAGAAGGGATAGGGAGAGGCAATGCATACTTAATGGCACAGTTCTAAAGAGTGTGCAGGAACAGAGCGACCTGGGGGTGCATGTGCATCGATCTTTGAAGGTGGCAGGACATATTGAGAGAGTGGTTAGTAAAGAACATGGGATCTTCAGCTTCATAAATAGAGGCATTGAGTACAAAAGCAGGGAAGTTATGCTCAACCTTTATGAAGCTCTGGTTAAGCCCCAACTGGAGTATTGCCTCCAATTCTGGTCACTGCACTTCAGGAAGGATATGAGTGCAGAGGAGATTTACCAGAATGGTTCCTGGGATGGAGGATTTTAGTTACAAGGTTAGGTTGGAAAAGCTGGATTTGTTCTCCTTAGAACAAAGGAGATTGAGGGGAGATTTAATTGAAGTGTACAAGATTATGACAGGCTGAGATAAGTTAGTCAAGGAAAACTGTTCACATGAACAAATGGTACAAGGACTAGGGTACACAGATTGAACATTTTGAGCAAAAGATGCAGGAGGAATATGAGGAAGCACTTCTTTACGCAGCGGGTGGTAATGAGCTGGAACTCGCTGCCCACGAGGGTGGTGAAGCAGAGACGACCAACGACTTCGAGAGCAAGTTGGATGACCATCTGAGAGAAATAGACTTGCAGGACTACAGGGATCGAGTTGAGGAGTGGGACTGACTGCATAGCTCTGTGGAGAACCGGCATGGACTTGATGGCCCGAATGGCCTCCCATGCCCTAAATGACTCTATGACGTAGCACAAGATTAGGTAGGAGATATCAGAATGAAATTTAATGTGGACAAGTATTTGGCAGCACATAATGGGGGGAAGATTAAAGAGAGGAAAGACACTAAATAGTAAAACTTTAAAAGGAGTAAAGGGTTCTGATACACAAATCTTTAAAAGTGGGAAGTCAAGTGATAATGCTCTAAAAAGGAATATGGGATCCTAAGTTTTATATATAGGGGCATGATATAAAAACAAGAGGTAATGCTAAACCTATACAAATCATTGGTTAGGTTACAGTTAGAATATTTTGTTCAGTTTGGTCAATTTACTTAAGGAAGGACATCAAGAAGAAATTCGCTAAAATAACGGTAGTGATAAGAACCTTTCGTTAAGTCAAGGAACTATTTTCATTGGAATAGTGATGGTTAAGAAAGATCTCATAGTGGTGTTCAATATTGAGAGGTCTTGACAAAATAAATTGTGAATTTGATTATGCAGAGGGTTGCTCTGATGTGAAGTGTACGACCAGAAACAATGGTGAAAGCAAAATACATTGTAGCTTTCAAAGAGAAAGTGGATACAGATTGAAACATAAAAATTTAAAGGGGTATCAAGAGAGGGTAGGGGAAATGGGAGTAAATGCATAGCACTTTCAGGGATCCAGGACAGGATCAATGGGTAAACTAGCCTCTTTCTGTGCTGTATCGTGCTAAGATTCTAGAATTGTCCATTTAATCTGATGAATTTTATTATTTCCTTCGCCTTGTTCTCCTCTTCTGTCCTGAATCCACTCTGAAGTAGCAAACCTAAGTCTGTGTATTGGCTGGCTATTCAACTTTTGAGGGTATTGCAGCTGAGATTAATGCAGTGCCCATCTGACGCCCAGGTGGGCAGATTTTCCAGCAGAAGTCATTGGATAGCAATTGGGAATGTACAACTTGGCTGACTTTATTTCCTGCCTCCCAGGAACATAGACCAAATATGGCATCCCCAACTGCTACCCTGCTTGGGATCAGATAACTCATGCACAGTCTGGGATCAAACTTGTGCTCTTTTGGTTTGAATGGCTTAATACATGTTGTGATGCTTTTACCCATTAATCAATTTCAGGAAGACTGGTAATATTTGTCTGCAAATTGAAGTAACCAAAAAAATACCTCTTCAATTAATTTATTCACCTCATTGTTTAATACTTAAAAAAATTATTTATTCTTGTATCCACTAATATTAGCATTTCTGCAGTGTAAAAGAACAATTTTCTGTTCATTTTACAAATTCAACTCACATTATTTAGCATTATGAAATAAAACCTTCAACTTGCCCATTTCAGTCCAGTGGGTGAAACATATATGGTACAAATAATGCTGACAAAATGTGGTATGTATATCTTCAAACACAAGTTGGTTTTATAATGCTTCACTGGTGATTGAAAGTTCACTGGGTATCCACATGATATTCTAATAGAATTCTTCAAAAGGTTAAATTTTGTTAAAATTGAGAAGCCAAATAAAAGTAAATCCATTCACTCACAGCGCTCATTTTCCAGAACTAGGCCATTCAGTCCCTCAAGCCTGTTCCTCCGTGCAATTAGATTGTGGCTGACCTATATCTTAACTCCATCGACCTAACTTGGTTCCACATCCCATGCCTAACAAAAATATATCAATTTCAGTTTTAAAATTTTCAATTGACCCAGCCTCAGCAGCTTTTTGGGGGAGAGTGTTCCCGATTGCCACATACAAACATACGAATTAGGAGCAGGAGTAGACCTCTTGGCCCTTCGAACCTACTCTGCCATTCAATAAGTTCATGGCTGAACTGATTATTCCACATTTCCACCTACCCCCGATAACCTTCCATCCCCTTGCTTGTGAAGAATCTATCTACCTCTGCCTTAAAAATATTTAAAGACTCTGCTTCCACCATCTTTTGAGGAAGAGAGTTCCAAAGACTCACGACCCTCTGAGAGAAAAAATTTCTCCTCATTTCTGTCTTAAATGGGTGACCCCTTATTTTTAAACAGTGACCCCTTGTTCTAGATTCTCCCACAAGGGGAAACATCCTTTCCATATCCACCCTGTCAAGATCCCTCAAGATCTTGTATGTTTCAATCAAGTCACCTCTCACTCTTCTAAATTCCAGTGGGTACAAGCCTAGCCTGTTCAATCTTTCCTCATAAGACAGCTCACCCATTCCAGGTATTAGTCTAGTAAACCTTCTCTGTACTGGCTCCAACACATTTACATCTTTCCTTAAATCAGGAGACCAGTACTGTACACCGTACTCCAGATATGGTCTCAACAATGCCCTGTATAGCTGAAGCATAACCTCCCTACTTTTGTATTCAATTCCCCTCGCGATAAACTATAGCATTTTGTTAGCTTTCCTAATTACATGCTGTACCTGCATACTAGCCTTTTAGTTTAGAGATACAGCACTGAAACAGGCCCTTCGGCCCACCGAGTCTGTGCCGACCATCAATCACCCATTTATACTAATCCTACACTAATCCATATTCCTACCACATCCCCACCTGTCCCTATATTCCCCTACCACCTACCTATACTAGGGGCAATTTATAATGGCCAATTAACCTATCGACCTGCAAGTCTGTGGCATGTGGGAGGAAACCGGAGCACCCGGAGGAAACCCACGCAGACACAGGGAGAACTTGCAAACTCCACACAGGCAGTACCCAGAATTGAACCTGGGTCACTGGAGCTGTGAGGCTGCGGTGCTAACCAATGCGCCACTGTGCCGCCCCAATTTTGTAATTCACGCAGTAGGACACCCAGATCCCTCTGCATCTCAGAGCTCTGCAATCTCTCACCATTTAGATAATATGCTTTTTTATTCTTCCTGTCAAAGTGGACAATTTCCCCACTTTCCCACATTATATTCCATTTGCTAGCTCTTTGCCCACTCACTTAACCTATCTATATCCCTGTGTAACCCCCTTATGTCCCTTTCACAAGTTACTTTCCTACCTATCCTTGTGTCATCAGCAAATTTAGAAACCATACCTTTGGTCCCTTCATCTAAATTGTAAAATGTTGAGGCCCCAGAACAGATCCCTGTGGCACACCACTCGTTGCATCCTGCCAACCAGAAAATGACCCATTTATGTTGACTCTCTGTTTCCTGTTAGCTAGCCAATCTTCTAACCCCCTAAACCATGAGCTTTTATTTTCTGCAGTAACCTTTGATGTGGCACCTTATCAAATGCCTTCTGGAAATCTAGGTACACACACATCCACCGGTTCCACTTTATCCAAGCACATGTAACTCCCTCAAAAAACTCCAATAAATTGGTTAAACATGATTTCCCTTTCACAAAACCATGTTGACTCTGCCTGATTACCTTGAATTTTTCTAAATGCCCTGCTATAACATCTTTAATAATAACTTCTGACATTTTCCCTAAGACAGATGTTAAGCTAAGTGGCCTGTAGTTTCCAGCTTTCTGTCTCCCTTTTTTAATAAAGGAGTTACATTCGCTATTTTCCAACCTAACGGAACCTTCCCCAAATCTAGGGAATTTTGGAAAATTAAAACTAACACCACCAGCCTTTTTAGTAAAGAAGTTTATACCCCCTTGTTCTGGACTCCCCTAGCAGAGAAAATATCTACCCTATCAGCTCCTTTACTCACCTTAAACACCTCAATTATATCACCCCTTAATCTTCTATACTCTTGGGAATACAAGACCAGTCCATGCAACCGGTTCTCATAATGTAGACCTTTTAGCCCCTGTATAATTCTGGTGAATCTCTGCTGCATCCACTCCAAGGCCAATATATTATTCCAAAGGTGCAGTGCGCGGAACTGAACGCAATACTCCAGATGAAGTCCAGCCAGATCTTGATGCAATTGTAGAATAACTTCCATTCTTTTGTAGTCCAGTCCTCTTGAGATTAAATGCTAATATTCCATTAACCTTTTTTCATCACTTTTTGCACCTATTTGTAGCTTTTATTCTGTACTTCAGCCCTTAAATCTTTTTTTCCCCGCTGTTCCTAGTTTCTCACCATTTACAAAATACTCTGCTCTGTCTTTCTAAGGTGCAAAGTAGATGATCTTACACTTCCCCACATTGAATTCCATCTGCCACAGGTTTGCCCACTCACTTAATCTATCAGTGCCATGTTGTAACTTCCTGCTCTCATCTATATTATTTACTGTGCCACCAAACTTGGTATCACCAGCAACATACAGCTCATTAGTTCTTCACCTAAGTTATTTATAAATATAGTGAAAAGCTGAGGCCCAAGTATAGACCCCTGGGTTATGCTTCTGGTCACATACTGCTAATTTGAGTACATATCCATTATCCCTTTGCTCTGTCCCCTATCTCAAAATCCAATTCCTTGACTGACCAGCAGAATGGAATTAGAGTAGGTAGTCGATGTGGAGAGACAAACTCTAAATGGGCTGAAGGGCTTGTTTGTGTACTGTAGCAATTTATTATTCTGTAAAATCAACAATGAGGCTTAGATGGAAAGAAAAGCTCATGATGAAATAGGGATGCGACTGTTGTATTTTTACTCAATAATTAGAGCCATTTAATCGAGTATCATTGCTTACTTTTGACTTTTCGCATCATGGATTAATCTCGGGGATCAAATGCTGGAACTCAGCAACTGTGTTAAGGTGGGCAGATGTACTGTGGTAACAATAGCAAAGCCATCTTGCTCATGCCAAATAAATGCGAAGTATAATGCATTGTGTTTAATAACAAATATAATTCAATAGACAGTAGCAGTGATGCAGGGCTGGATTTTGTGTGGCCCTATGAAGTGGGATCAGACTCGGAGCGGGGGGCATGGAGCATCGCAGGGGTGGGGGGGGGGGGAGGTGGTGGCAAGTCGGAGGGCCCATCACCTCCCCGTCAATGAGCGATCTTCCCGGGGTCAGAATAGGTCGACAATGGCCTTCCCGCCCAGAGGCCAATTGAGGCCCTTAAGTGGCCTAATAACAGTCAATTAAGGGCCTCTTCCTGCCGCTGCTGGGATCTTACCAGCAGTAGGGGGGTGGGCCTCTGAGAGGAGGGGAGGTCATCTTGTAAGATGAGGCGCCCTCCTTACGGGTAGGATCCCTCCTCCGATTTGTGGCCCACGGAGGATCTCCATTGGGAACCAGTTCAATCCCAGGAACCCGTACCCCTGGACTGCAAGACCACCCCCCAGCCTCCCCTCACTAGGGCCTTCCAGACTGGACCCGGCGATGCCACCTCACCTACCTCTTCTCTGGGGTTCCAGTGCTGGGCCTGGGTCTGAGGCCTCTGTGGTACCGGCAGTGGACACTGCTCCCAGTGAGCTGCTGATCTGCCGGCCGTCTGATTGGCTGGCAACTCATGGAGGCAGGATCCCTGTCTTTAAAGGGACGGTGATCCCCGCTCCTGATTTAAAAAGGCCGGAGGATCGCTCTTTTTGGGGGCGGGGGGTGGGTGCAAAAACGCACAGGCAGGGTTCCACCTGCCTTTTTAGCCCGGCACCGGGAACCCTGCTTCCAGCACAAAATCCAGCCCGTTGTGTCGTAGAAAAGTTTATAACTTCTTGCCCTATTCTTTTCACTAAAGGAGACTATGTGCAGTCAAAATTTTGTGAAGGGGAGAAGGAGGAAAGGAGAAATATTTTTAAAAAGGCACAATATAAAAGTTCTTTTATAAAAACTGCAGAACTGTTTTAATATCTTGATACTTTACCTATCCATGTTACCTTTTCCATCCTTATTCTCAGAAATCCCCTGCAAAGAAGCTAACTAATGCACTTAGCAAGTCCTTAAGCTGTGCTTCCAGTCGTGAGCCTTTGCACCCAGTGTTCCCTGATCAGCCTGAAAAACCGCTAAACCTGGCCCACATTGTGTAAGTATATATTGACCTTTTAGGCTTTAAGAATGAATTTCCTATGCTCTATTGTGTGCTTTTAGGTTATTCGCTCAACAGCTTAATGGATGACACACTGTAGAATGGATTCATTTTTCCAAATATATTCTTCACAAGTAAAACTTGGACAACTTCTAAATTTGGTAACAGCATAGCATTTTTGAGTACTGTCTGTGTTTCCTATTAGTGTTAGAAACCTATGCTGTAAATACCTGCTCAAGCGTCACTGGCCCAATTCTGCAGTGGTAATGACAGCGAAACAGTCAGCTTTCGCTGTCATTATTCCACTGAAACTGACAGCAACTTCGAGTCCGCACATGCGTAGGGTATTCATAATTCATGAGAACTTTCACTCTTGCACTGTTGGTCTCATTGTAAAAACTCTTGAAAAGGTTACACCTCATTGAAGGTGTAACTGGGTTTTTAACCATGTACTAACTTCATAATTACTGCTAAACACCCTGAGAAGCTAATTTTATATTTTTGGAATGCCAAATTTCTCCATTATGATTTTTTAAAAATCCACATTTTTACAATTTTTTTAAAGCTTGTTCATCTTTATTTTAGCTTCTATCTTAATCCAATCATAATCACTTATTTTGTCTGAAAATTTATATCAGGAGTGAAGGATATTAAATGTTTTTAACTTCTTGATTTGCTGTGTGTGCATACTTCAGTGTGATTGGCTGCTTAACTGCTTGCTGACATCATGACTGCTGCATGTCTGGAGATCCCCTTGATTCAGCACCAAATTTAAACTGCCGTGAAGAAATGGGAAAAACATGACACAAAGATCACTAGATCTTTGTGGGCAGCTTTGTTCGAGATCAGTGGTGAGAGCAGTTGCTTCTCTGCTGGCCAAAAAATCCAGCCCAATTGATTCTTCTCAATGCCATCTGAAAATATTATTTTTTTATTGAATTATTAAATGTGAAAAATGTGAATGTTAAAGATGAAAAATATATACATAGCTATCCTACACCTACATGCATTTATTCAGTACCTTTACATTTCTGATGAAGGGTCTTTGTTCAAAAGAATTACCTGTCTCCTCTCTTTTCCGACACTAACAGACTTGATGTGTATTTCCAGTATTATCACTTGCTTTGCTTTATTTAATTTTTTTATTGTTTATTGGATGGGAGAATATTTTGTTAGGCTTTTTAAAGATCTGTAGATGTATAATGCTAATGGCTTGAAGCACACTGCTGTAAATGTACTTAAGAAAAATAAACATTGGTCTGGGTTAAATGGTAAATTTTGTTTAAATAGGTTCCTGTTAATTTCTTTTGGAAGCATTTATGTTTCCAGGTTGATAACAGAATTGCACCAAAGTTCCACACTTTTTTCAACATATTTGAGGCTTGTGTTACGAGCAGGTGAGACAGGGGTCTAGGGGTTCCCTCTCGGCCTTTGCCTGGTCTAAGCATAACAGGGTTTAATTTTAATAACACCATGTTTTTAGATCCCCTCAGTGAATCCTTATTCACTGCATTCCAATTGTAAGGCAAAGAAATTAGACAGGTTGTCTTAGATTTAAACAAGGTGGAAGTTTATTCATCTTAAACTCTAATCCGGTTAACAACTACAAATACGTGACACAACCACGCTAGCATGCAATCGCGATAAACACACACGCAGATAGAGACAGAAAAAGTAGAAGGAATAAAGGAGAAAAGTTTGAGGCAATATCTGGCAGTTATTTACAGTTCTTTAAGTTCAATGTGGAGTCTTTGGTTGCCAGTTAGTCTTACTGTTTGTTGGGGCCCATTGCACCCTTCAACTTGTTTCAATGTAGAAGTCTTTTCTCTCTTGAGGTTTACATGTCTTCAGTGGGTTCTTTTTCAGGTTTACTGCAGCCAGTGCTGGACTTACCTCTGACTGCCTTTGAGATCCCCAGGCTAATATTGCCTCCATCCCCCAGGAGAGATTCACCAGAATAGGCACAGAATTCCCAATGGACATTCCTTTGTTTGCCATTATAATGGAGGAAGAGGATCAGGAGGGAGAGTGTGGAAGAAAGGAGAATGAGGCATATAGGAGGATGTGCTGTTCAAGATATTACACCGCACCCCCCCCCCCCCACCCCCCCGCAAATAATTTACTGGGTACACCAATCCTATGAACACCATAATAAAGACCTGTGAAGAATTGTTTCACCATAAAGGCTACTGGAAAACTGTGACAACTACTACATAAAGATCTGTGGCCATGTCTAATATACCTGGCCAGTTCTGTCCATAGCTGAGTGCCATGTCCGCGCTCAACTTTTATGCTGCTGGATCATTTTAGGCGACCGTGCTGGATCCATGCTATATCAGCAGGATGCCATTTGGCATGCCTTCATCAGGTAACTGACACATTTACCAAACTTGCGAATCTTAACAGCAGGTACAAAACAACCTTGGTATTTATAGATCAAATTCATATTTGTCATGGCAAATTAGGGAGCTTTACATGGTAAGCATGGTATTTAACAGCTTCCTTTTAACATAGAAAGAAAAGAAAGAGTTGCATTTATATGGCGCCATTCACAACCAAGGGACATCCCAAAGTGTTTTACAGCCAGTGAAGTCTTTTTGAAGTGTAGCCACTGTTGTAATATAGGAAATATGGCAACCAATTCACACACAGCAAGCTCCCACAAATGGCAATGTTATAATGACTAGATAATTTTTTGTTTAGTGATCTTGATTGATGAATAAATATTTGCCAGGACACTGGTAATAGTTCCCCTATACTTCTTCAAAATAGTGCCATGGGATCTTTTACCTGAGAGAACAGACAGAGCCTTGGTTTAACATCTGATCTGAAAGATGGCACCTCCTGACAGTGATGCACTCCCTCAATGCTGCCCTGGCGTGTTAACCTGATTTTTTTTTGTGCTCAAGTCATGGGGGTGGGACCTGAATACACAACCTTCTGACTCAGAGGCAAGTGGGCTACCAACTGAGCTACAGCTGACAGCCAATAAGTAGAATCATGTTTATAAATGAATGGTAAATACTGTTTAGATTCTTAAATAATTAATGCAAAACATTAGACTCTTGTTTTGCCATGATGGCAAACTTATTTCAATGCATGTGATGTAAGTTTTATTACAAATCAATCATTGTCTATTCTGTAGCTTTTATTCTTATACTCCACTATGTAGAAGATGGGAGGAACGTCGGGTATATTTCTGACTGCAAGTATTGAACAATCTTTGTATTTACACAGTGGCACAGTGGTTAGCACCGCAGCCTCAAAGCTCCAGCGACCCGGGTTCAATTCTGGGTACTGCCTGTGTGGAGTTTGCAAGTTCTCCCTGTGACCGCGTGGGTTTCCTCCGGGTGCTCCGGTTTCCTCCCACATGCCAAAGACTTGCAGGTTGATAGGTAAATTGGCCATTAGCAATTGCCCCTAGTATAGGTAAGTGGCAGGGAAATATAGGGACAGGTGGGGATGAGTTAGGAATATGGAATTAGTGTAGGATTAGTATAAATGGGTGATTGATGGTCGGCACAGACTCGGTGGGCCGAAGGGCCTGTTTCAGTGCTGTATCTCTAAAAATCTAAACTAAACAGCCGGGATTTTTCAGGCCTCCCCTAAAGCGGGGTCGGAGGCTGTTTGGAGGGGGCACGGAGAATTGCGATATGGGGCCGGGGGGGCCTGTCGCCTCACAATCGCACAGCGATCTTCCCGGGGGCAGGTTAGGCCGACGATGGCCATCCCGCCCAGAGGCCAATTGAGACCCTTAAGTGGCCTATTAATGGCCAATTAAGGGCCTCTTCCCACCGCTGCTGGATCTTAGCAGTGGCGGGGGTGGGGTGGAGGGGGGCCTCTGCCACACGAGAAGCATGCCTTGTAAAACGAGGTGCCCTCGCTGCTGGTTTGGGGGGAGGGGGCCCCACCTTCATGGGCAGTTTGTGGCCCATGGAGGACCCCCAACAGGAACTTTACCCCCCGGGACCACCCTCCCTCTGGACTGAACCCCCACCTCCCCCCCCCGCCCCCACGACCCTTTGCTCCCGGTGGCGCTGCAGATACTGCTGAGCTGCGGCCCTCTGATTGGCCGGCTATTCTTGGAGGTGGGATCCCCATCCCTTTAAAGTCTTGAAAGGGACGGTATCCCGCATCCTAAAACTGGGCTGGATTTTAACAAGTCCTCGACGTTGTGATCCATGGCGGGGAGGAGGCCTAAAGATGGCTCCGGATGAGGCCCAGCTCGATCCTCCCAGCGGCGGTGAGGTTCCATGGCAGCCCCCTCCCGCCGCTGGGCGACGGAACCACAATTTAAATATGCAAATCAATAAAATTAATAAATTTAAATACACGTACGTCCAATCTTGAGGGCCCACTGCGATTTTCGGTGCGGCGTCCGGCACTCCTGCGCCTTCAGATCCCTGTCCAGGGAAATACGGCGCCACACTGGTGCGGAGGGGGGGGTGGAAGTAAGTTTGTTAGTGTGGGGGTTGGGGAGTCAAATACACATAATGAGTGTAGGGGATGATGGGAAGGGTGTAACCTTAAACTTTGTGCAGTTTGTGACGGGGGAAGGTCAGATGTTAAAGGTAAGTGTTTTGAGGCGGGGGAAGGGAAAATAGTTAATGTAATTGTTGTGGGGGGGGCATGGGAAAGGGGCATAAGAAATTTATTTATTTAATTTTGGGGGATCTTTCTTTAAACATGGTGCTAGTGCCTGCGCACAGGCAGCTGATGCCATTGCCGTGGACAGACAGCCCACCCCCTCCAAGTGATTGGGAGGGGAGGGTGGGCCGCCACAGCTATTTAAATAAATGTTGCCATTTTTCGAGCTCGCCGCAATCCAGCCCTTTAACTCAAAAACACCGAAGGATCGCTCTTGGTGGGGGTTTGGGGGGGGGGGGCACGAAAAGGCAGAGGCAGCGTTTTCCCCCCACCTTTCCGGCCCGGCACTAGGAGCCATGCCTGCAGCACAAAATCCAGCCCAACATATATAAATGTGCTTCCCTTGGGTGATAATAGGTTCCCACCTCAACTGTGCTGGAGTATTGATAGGAGGGCTCTTTGATTACTGTGTTTTTTGAGTCCCTACTTGTGTTTTTGTCTGCATCTTTCAGTATTCACTGACCAGCTCAGAATATTAACAGTCCATTGTCGTTGAAATGTTGAAGAAAGTGAGTAGTTAGAGTCTTATCAAGGATTTTAACGTTGGGCTTAGCTAGTTATAGCATTCTGTGGTGTGCTGCTGAGCTGTATCAAACAAGAATATTGCAGGATTGATCCCTAATTATTGATGAGTTAAACTGATCTTGGACATCATATCCGCGTGGTTATAAAATTGCCCTGTGTTTCCCAAGTCTGAGGAGAAAGAGCAGACATTGGTTCCCACTGTTGGTTGCTACTCAGTTACCAATTCTGTTGGGAAAGGACTGGATTGCTCAGCTGTTATGCCCTCCACAGTCAAACCGTCTGCTGATATACACTGTCTAGCCTTTCATATCAAGAATAGTCACTTGGATAAAATATTGAAGGGCTGCTGGCACCCATTGAAATGACTACCAATGTGCAACACTGCCTTAAGGAGACCAACGATGGGAAAAGAAGAAACCTTGGGGTGGTGATTGCATCTTGTAAGGCTGCTCTCAATTAATATGACTGTCCTCAATTGTAACACACTGATCTAATGGGCTTTAAACAACCCTAAACAGTTAAACTGTCTCCACAAAAATCTTATTTCAAAATTAATCTTTAATGTGTTTTGCTGAAAGAATGTTGCACCAAAAGACCTGTGTGATTAAAAAGGAGCAACTGTAACATTTGAACTTTTGCTGCCTATAGTGATAAACAGTGAAACAAAAAAGTATCTTTTCATAAAGGATCATTTAAGTAAAGTGTGGATCGAGAATACATCTGCAAAATATAATTTCTCAAGTCATTCAACTATCTCTCATTTTCTGCCCCCTGAAATCTTTTAGATTGCATAATTTTACTTGGTCCAAAAGTTCAACCGAAAATTTGGTATTATGATCCTATATTTGGGTAGAAAAGCTTGTTTAAGGAAAATGGCCCAGATTTTGCTGTGCTAATAATGGCGAGGCTGTCGCCGCTTGCGGTTATTACTGGATAAAACTGAGAGCGTCTTTTGGCATCTGCACATAAGTAGTTAAATGCAAAAATCCTGAAGTTGCTGTCAGAGTTACCGGGCTTCTCCACAGGGAAGTCTGTTGCAGTCTTTGCCGATGGAATCAACACAGAAATCAGTGTTAAGGCATGAACTTAAACTAATTACCCATATCCTCGCTGTAAAGACCAATAGAAAAGTTAAGCCTTGTTCAATCAAGGGTAACTGAGTTTTTAAATGGTGTATTAAGTTATAATTACTGCAGGACAACCTCTCTAGCCCTGAAAAAGATTATTTTACAAGTGTGTAGTCTCATTCCCTCAGAAGAAAATTAATGTTGTAGATTTTTAAAGAAACTTAATTTATAATTCCTATTTTATACTTCCTGCTTTGCTATCTGAGGATTCTTCTATCTGATTGGCTGAACAGCTTCTATGCTGCTTGTCCTGTTCACAGACTCGACAGTTCTCTGTCAAAGGCACAAATGTAAACAGACGGTCGAAGAGTAGAAATCTCCACTGACAACCCCGCTAAAAGTCTGTGGGCAACTGTACGTGAGGTGAACGGTGAAAGCTGTTCCTTCACTGCTTACAGCAAAATCCAGGTCAATTGGTCTCAGAACAGGACATGTGTGTGAAATGGCAAAACAGTTGAATATCTTTAGTTATCCATTAAATCTACTATGCTATGCTACTAAAAAAGAACTACAACATAGGAAAGTCATCCTTGCTCCACTTCAGTAACTCTAAGAAAAGGAGATTTGTTCTTGAACTTATATTTAATTTAAAAATGAATGGCAAGTTCTACAGTTTAATTACCTGTATTTTCTTACAATGTGTTTGCTTTTGTTGCTGCACAGAAATGAGTATGGGTAAGCAATTTTTAAATATTTAAGTACTTTTTAGTATGATTAGAAACTGAGATGCACAATAACCAACATTAGTATAGAGTAAGTAAATAACTAATCACTAATAAGACTAAACCAGAAATAATGTAACTTATTGGTTGTCTATTAAATCCTTCGCAGACAGGACAGTTATTGTGGTTATAGTCACTTATAGAATCAATAAATTGTGGGTTTAAAAAGCAAAAACTTCAGATTTCAAAACCATTTTAGACTTTGCACAAAATCTGCAGTTTATTTTGATACACGACCCAAAAAAATCATTGAAGCAAACTTCCATGTTTTTATACTGAAAGATAGTTCAAAGGTAGTAACATCTTTAATTATTGGCTAACCATGATCATTCAGAATTAAAAAGATTCTGCAGCCCTATCATGCAGTTATGTAGTTTCCTGTTTGTTCAAATTTCCGAATTTGATTCAAAATATACACTTGTAAACTTTGCAATTAGATTCACTATCAGGCAAAAAGTTTCAGATATAAATTTTTTTATAACTATTAGAATTTTTATTATTTGATCTTGAAATATTTGCTCCCTTAACGTTCCTGAAAAATAAGGGGGTATGAGGTTGGGTTCCAGAAGTGTCAATGATTTCCATTTCATAAAATCAGAATGTTACAGCACAGAAGGAGGCTATTCTTTCCATCGTGCCTGCGCTGGCTGTTTGGTGGAGCTATCCAATTAATTCCACTCCCCTGCTCTTTCCCCATAGTCCTGTAATTTGATTCTCTTCAGTACTTATCCAGTTCTCATTGGAATGTTATTATTGAGTCTTCTTTCACCACCCTCTTCGGTATTGCATTCCAGACCAGAACAATTTGCTGTATAAAAAAATGTTTCCTCATGTCACCTCTGGTTCTTTTGCCAGTGATTTTAAATCTATCCCCTCCAGTTACCAATCCTTAGGCCACCGGAAACGTGTACTCCTTATTTACTCTATAAAACCATTGATCATTTTGAATATCTCTATCAAATCTCCTCTCAATCTTCTCTGCTCTAATGAAACTCCAGTTTCTCCACATAACTGAAGTTTCCCTGGTCAATCTCTTCTGCAGCCTCTCCAAGGCCTTGATATTCTTCCTAAAATGAGGTGCCCAGAATTGAACATAATACACTAGCTGAGGTCTAAATAGTGTTTCATAAAGGTTTAGCATAACTTCCTGGCTTTCCCTCTTGTTTTTGCTAAGGATCCCATATGTTTTTATAACTGTCTGCTCAACCTGTCCGGCCAGCTTCAAAGACTTGTGTACAAACTCCCCCAGATCTCTCTGTTCTTGCACCCCCTTTGAAATTGTACCATTTAGTTCATTTTGCGTCTCGTCATTCTTACAACCAAAATGTATCACTTCACACTTCTCTGTATTAAATTTAATCTGCTATGTGTCTGCCCATTTTACCAGTCTGTCCATGTCCACCTGAAGTCTTTTACTATCTTCCTCATTGCTTACTACATTTTCAAGTTTTGTATCATCTGCAGACTTAAAAAATATGCCCTGTATATCCAAGTCCAGATTATGAACATATATGTTGAAAAGAGTTGCAGTCCTAATACCGATCCTTGGGGGACACCACTGCATACTTCTCTCCAGTCTGAAAAATAACCATTCACTGTTACCCTCTGCATTCTGTCCCTTAGCCAATTTGTATCCATATTGCCACTGCTCCTTTAATCCCATGGGGTTTAATTTTGCTAACAAGTGTATTTGTGGCACCTTTTGAAAATCCATACACACATCAACCTCACAACCCTCTTTGTTACTTCATCAAAGAACTCTATTAAGTTAGTCAAACACAATTTACCTTCAACAAATCCGTGCTGACCTTCATTTGATAGCCTCCACTTTTCCAAATGCTAATTAATTTTGTCCCAAAGTATTGTCTCTAAGGAGTTTTCCTACCACCAGTTTTAGGCTGATTGGCTGAGTTTATCCCTGTCCCTTTTTTTTTTAAACAGGGTATAACATTTGCAGTTCTCCAGGCCTCTGGCACCAGCCCCATATCCAAGGAGGATTGGAAAATTGTGGCCAGAACCTCTAATTTCTACCCTTACTTCCCTCAGCAACCTAGGATGCATTCCATCTGGGCCAGGAGACTTTTCTACTTTGAGGACTAGCACCCTTTTAAGCACCTCCTCTGTATCTATTTTCTTTTCCTATCCAATATCACTACTGCTTCCTCCTTTACTCCTACATTGGAAGCATTCTCTCCACTTGTGAAGACAGGTGCAAAGTACTTATTTATTACCTTAGCCATATCCAATACCTCCACAAGATCTTTTGGTCAATAATCAGTCCTTCTCTTCCTTTGACTACCCTTTTTGTTATTTGTGTTTATAGAAGTCTTTTGGGTTCCCTTCTACGTTGCTGCTAATCTATTTTCATACTCTTCCTTTGCCTCTCTTATTCCCATGTTTAACTCCCTTCTACTTTCTGTCTTCAGCTTTGTTTTCTACTATATTATTAACCTTACAATTATGCTAAATTTTCTTTTTCTCTCTCATTTTGACCTCTATATCTTTAGCTTTGGATGCCCTTCTGCTCCCCCTTATGGGACTGTGTCTACTCTACCCAAACAATCTCCTTTTTGAAGGCCTCCCATTGTTTAATTACTGTTTTGCCTGCCAGCATTTGATTCCAATCCACGTGGGCCAGATCCCTTTTCAAAGCACTGAAATTAGCCCTCCTCCAGTTAAGTATTTTTATGCTTAATTATACCTTGTCCTTTTCCATTACAATTCTAAGCTTGATGATATCACTGTTCCCCAAATGCCCTCCCTTTGAAATATGCTCTACTTGTTCCTTTTCATGCCCCAGAACGAGATCCAGCACTGCTTCCTTCCTCATTGCGCAAGAAACACATTGATGAAAGTTCTCTTGTACAGATTTCAGGAATTCCTGCCCCTCTTTGCCCTTTACACTGTTATTATCCCAGTCTAGATTAGAAAAATTGAAGTCTTCCATTATCACTGCTCTGTAGTTCATGTAACTATCTGTCATTTGCTCCTCTATCTCCCTCTGTCTCTATTTGGTGGTCTATCATTATACACCCAGTAACATAATAGCTCCTTTGTTCATTAACTCTAACCAAATGGGCTTTCTTTTTGGCCCCTAGACTACATTATCCCTCTCCAATGCTGTAATAGTTTCTTTGATCAATATAGCCACCCCTCCTTTTTTTCCTTCCCTATCTTTCTTGAATATCATGTAGCCAGGAATATTAGGTTCCCAATCCTCCCCTTCTTTGAACTAGGTCTCTGTTCTTGCCACTACATCATAGTCCCAGATGGTAACTTGCGCCTGCAACTCACCAGCCTTATTTACCACACTCCATTCATTCATTTATGTACATGCAGTTCAAACCCATCTTAGCTTGTTTTGCATTTGCCCCCTGTCTAATCACCTTATTTCTGATCTATTCTTCCTTCTAGTGCCATTTGCCTTTTTCTGTGCTCTGTGCACCATATTTCTCCTCTCTAATGTTTCGTCCTTTTACACAACTCCATTTCTACCTTCCTGCATCATCCATTGACTCCATAGTTGTTCCCACACACTCAAGCTGCCTGAATAATATCACTAACCACTTCCAATTATATTGTGTGTCTTATGTTGGAAAATGACCCAAAATGTGACAGAAGGAAAAAATAAATGCCAATCAAGGAAGGAGACATGAGAGGTGAGGGTTGGGATTTAAGAAAACAAGAGGTGTAGAGACAGAAGGATTTAGGGAGGAAATTCTACAGTGTGGGAGCTAGGCCGCTGATGGCTAGTCACCACTAGTAGGAAAATGGAGATACTATGGGCTGTGGGTGGCAAGGCCTATAGAGATAGGGAGGGATGAGACCATGGAGGGGCTTAACACAGTTATGAGACTTTTAAATTTGAGGCATTGAGGGACTAGCAGCTAATACAGCCAATTCTTGCACCTGAAATTTTTGTGATTAAGCCTATGAGATACCTTTATGGAATGATTTCTAATATTCATTTGCATCACATGTAAGCCAGTTCCTTTATTTATCCATTTGATTATTTCTTCAGAAATTATTACATTTTCCCTGATGTACTAGGACCTGATTGCAGTTCTTGTGGCACATATAGAGAAAAAGATGAAGACATTACAGTGAGATCCTTTTAAGCAGCCTTCAATTGCAACTTTCAGTAGAATGAGCAACATAGTAGAGACATTCAGTATATATTTTGTTGCAGTAAGTGACTGAGCAAACATGATGAGAAAAAAGGGCAGCCAAAGGTTACCACAAGCTCTGAGCTGGTGGCAGCGCTCCTACTTCTCCATCTCTTACTTCCTTCAAAGATTTTTAAAACTTACTTTTCTGAGCAGTAGAAAGTTAGGAGTACCTCCTCCTGCAAATGACCTTTTTCTATTATGGGCTTTCTTCTCCTGCAGCCAGAGTAGAAATGAAAATCTGTAATTGTCAAGGTGATCTGACACGCTTGCTGCTTTCTCAGTTGCCAAACCATGATGGCTGCTCCTGCAAGCCTTTAATTCCAGAAGCAATATGTGATTTTCCTACTTGTTAACAAGCAAGTTCCCAATCACAGGTTCTTTCCATTGTTTACATCATTCAAGTGATGTTAACTATAAAAATACCTCGGAGTCAGTGTAATGTGGGTCAGATGGTACTATTCTCACATTGCTCCAGTTTTGGTCCTGATACCTGATTCAATCAGTTGTGTATATGAAATTTCAGTCAGTTCTCTGCCTGTCCACTAGATGGAGGCCTTCACCATGGAAGAAAATTCCAATTTTGTGAGGTTCATATTTTCTGCTATCCTTTGCACAGTGATGTGGACATTATCAAGTTATAGTTTTTTAAAATCTTGCTTGAGTCGTCCTACATCAGGAAGGAAAGAACAATGTAAATATACAACAATGACAAAGGGGAAATAAAAATGGGGAAAGGATGAAAATAAAATGTGTTGATAAGAATGCACAATAACTATCCTTCTGTACATGACAGAGCTTCGTTATTTGTAATAAGCTACTAATTCTGTTGTAAATTAGTCATCATTTTTGTAGATTTAGGACATCCAATAAATAGAACCTTATTATGTACTGACAATGCCACTTTACTGGAAATATAGATTCCATTATCATAAATTTGTTATTTAAAACTTGGCTTTTCAGATGGCATTCGATAAGGTGCCACAAAAAAGGTTGTTATACAAGATTAGGGCTCATGGGATTGGGGGTAATTTATTAGCATGGATTGAGCAGACTGAAAACGGAGAGTAGGAATTAACAAGTCATTTTCAGGATGGCAGGCTGTAACTAGTGGAGCGTTACAAGGATCAGTACTTGAACCTAAGCTATTTACAATCTATATTAAAGACTTAGATGAGGGAGCCAAATGTAATGTATCAAGTTTGCTGACAACATAAAGCGAGATGGGAAAGTAAGCTGTGAGGAGCATGCAAAAAGGCTGTAAAGGGATATAGACCAGTTAAGTGAGTGGGCAACGAGATGGCAGGTAGTGTATAATGTGGGAAGTGTGGAATTATCCACGTTGGTGATTGGAAAAGCAAAATATTATTCAAAAGGTGAGAGACTAGTAAATGTTGGTGTTCAAAGAGTGTTCAAGTACATGAATCACAGAAAGTTAACATGCAGGTACAGCAAGCAATTAGAGAGCAAATAATATGTCAGCCTTTATTGCAAAGGGGTTGGAGTGTAAGAGTAAGGAAGTTTTGATGCAATTATACAGGGCTTTGGCGAAACCATTCCTGGAGTACTTTGTATAGTTTTGGGATGCAGAATTTGGCTCTGTAGCAATGGTGGTTTTGGCGCTGTGGGTACCAGTTTGGTAGAAGAATGGCATCTGCACCACTTCCAGTCTCTTCCGGTGAGGTTTGCACCAAACGACATCTTGGTGAGGGCGTTAGCACAGGTGTTACATGCGTCCACTGGAAGAATGCAGAGTAGGCAGAGCATGACATCAGTCAGTTTCTAATGCAGATTTAACACTTGATTCGCCGTTTTCAATCTTGCCATTTTAGTTAATGCCCTCTCTTAACATGCACAGCTGAACATGTGATCAGCAGCATAAGGGACCCCCAACCTGTGATACTTACAGGGCTCATCGTCCAACTTGAGGTTAGTTACTTACTACTTTCTATTGGCTCCTGCTGATTTTTTGGAAATACAAGATGTTTGGTGGAATTCATAAAAGTTGGTAAAATCTGCAGGGATTGGTGTTGAACGTGGGAAGGGCATTGGTCGCTACTGCAAGGCCATGAAACACACCACTTGTTCGCAGTCATGGGGTTATAACTGTCATCCCTTGGCCTGCAGCATCAGAGCATGATGCAGCAGATGCAGCAAAGACAAGCTGCTTGCAGAGGGAGGAGGTGGAGAAGGAAGCCTTACTTACCTCAGGTCTTCAGGGACCACATCTCCTACGTGCACCTAAACCAGAATCAGTGTATTCTGTGACTGCAGTTCACCAACAAGGTGGTCACAGAAATGTGCCAACTCCTGGAACCAGATCTGCAGCCTCAGCACGGTAAGGATGGCATTGCCAGTGACTGTGAAGGTGATTATGGCCCTGAATCTTTTTGCTTAGATTCTTCCAGGCTGAAACGGGCAACAAAGTAACTACCTCGCAGTTCACCATCTATTGCTGTAGCTAGGAGGTGACCAAGACTTTATCCCAGGAGAGGGGACTTCATTGTTTCCTCTCTGAACAGAGAGAAACAGGAGGAGTGTGCATGCAGCTTTGCCAGGATAGCAGTCTTCCCCATGGTGCAGGGTGCCATCGACTGCACACACATGGCATTACATGCCCTGCATCTCAATGGTGAGATGCATTGAAATCGCAAAGGTTACCACTCATTCAATCTGTAGTTGGTGTGTAGCCACGCCCATCACATCATGCTGGTGAATGCCTGCCATCCTGGCACAAGTCATGATTCATTCATCCTGCAATCTTTCAACCATCATGTCAAACTACAGTACTACTCTTGGCTGATAACTCCCCTCTGCAACCCAACCACATGTGGCCAGCATTCAGGTAATGAGAGCTGTGCTGCCATGAGGAACGCCTTCAAGCAGACAATTGGGGTGCTGAAGCATGGTTCCGCTGCCTTGACCACTGCGGAAAAGCCCTCCCAACTTGTGGTGGTCATAAGAATACAAGAAATAGGAGCAGGAGTAGGCCATTTGGCTCTTCAAACCTGCTCTGCCATTCAATAAGATCATGGCTGATCTTCTATGTCAATGACACCTTCCCGCACTATCCCATAATCCCTTAATTTCTTTAGTACCAAAAATCTGGCAACCTCTATCTTAAACATACTCAATAACTGAGCATCCACAATCCTCTGGGATAGAGAATTCCAAAGATTCAAAATACTTTGAGTTAAGAAATCTCTCCTCATCTCAGTCCTAAATGGCTGACCCCTTATTCTGAGACTGAGACCTCCTGTGTTCTAGATTCCACAGCCGGGGAAACATTTTCTCAGCATCTACACTTATCAAGCCCCCTAAGAATTTTATATGTTTTAATGAGATCACTTCTCATTCTTCACCTCATCTGAAGAACCAGTCTAGTAAACCTTTGTTGCGCTCCCTCTAGGGCAAGTATACCCTTTCTTAGGTAAGGAGACCAAAACTGCGCACAGTACACCTGGTGTGGCCTTACCAATCCTTTTTATTATTGTAGTAAGACTTGTTTACTCTTATACTCCAATCTCTTGTAGAAAATGCTAACATAACATTTGCCATCCCGATTGCTTGCTGTACCTGCACATTAACTTTCTGTGATTCGTGTACAAGGACAGCCTGGTCCCTCTGAATGCAAACATTTCCCAGTCTCTCAAAAATATTCTGCTTTTTTATTTTTCCTACCAAAGTCGATAACTTCGCCACATGGTATTCTATCTACCATGTTCTTGTCCACTCACCCAACCTGTCTATATTCCTCTGCAGTCTCTTTGTGTCCTTCTCACTGCTTACTTTTCCACCTAACTTTGTATCATCAGCAAACCTGAATACATTACACTCAGTCCCTTCATCTAAGTCATTAAGATATATTGTAAATAGCTAGGCCCAAGTACTGATCCTTGCAGTACCCCAGTCTGCCAACCCAAAAATGTCCCATTTATTCCTACCCTCTATTTCCTGTCCATTAACCAATCCTCAATTTATGCTAATATGTTACCCTCTTGTGTGGCACTTTATCGAATGCTTTTTGAAAATCCAAATACACCACATCCAGTGGTTTCTCCCTTATCCATCTTATTAGTTACATCCTCAAAAAAACTCCAGCAGATTTACCAAACACTATTTCCCTTTCATAAGTCCGTGTTGACTCTGTTCCATCATATTATGATTTTCTAAGTGCCCTGTTACTATGTCCCTAATAATAGATTCTAACATTTTGCCTACTATTGATGTTAGGCTAACTGGCCCTTTTTCTCTCTTCTTCCTTTCTTAAATTGTGGTATTATATTTGCTACTTTCCAATCCTTGGCAACTGTTCTAGAATCTAAGGAATTCTTGAAGATCAAAACCAATGCCTCCAGTATCTTTGCAGCTATATCTTTATAAAACTGAGGAAGCAGGTTGTCAGGTCCAGGGGATTTGTCACCACTTAGTCCCATTAATTTCTCCAGTATTATTTCTTTAAGCCCCACATTCTCGCTGAACCTTTGGTTCCCCATTATTTCCAGAATTTTTTTTGTGTCTCTACTGTGGAGACAGATATAAAGGGTAGGATTCCATAGGCCTGTGACCTTTTTAGGCAGTGGGCGAAAAAATGGCCTGCACATACAGGGTGCACGTCGCAGAGCTGCCGCGATTCCAAACACTGCGGCTCATTAGCATGACTGGGTCGGCCTCCCCCCCACCCCCCAAATGATGTGGAGGGGGTGGGTGAGCCATCCCCAGCAATGGCATCCAGCGCCACTGCGCAGGCACCGGCACCATTTTTAAATGAAATTTTTAAAGAGATGGGTAAATTAAATAAAAATGATTTGAAAAATCTTTACAGGCCCTCTCCCACCACCCCTGCAATATCAATACATGTCATTCCTGCCCTCCGCCCCCCCACCGCCCCAAAATACTTACCTTGATTATATGACCTTCCCACAGCACCGCCCCCCCCCCCCCCCCCCATCACCCCCTCGACCAATCAGGTAGATTTGATCCCGCTCTCCCCCGCCACCTCTCCCACACTGAGAAAATCACCTCCTCCCCACAGATGTCGCTCCTCGTTTCCCCGGACGGGGATTCGAAGGCGCGGCAGTGCCAGCCACCAGGGTGAAGATCGGTGCTGCCAATCAGGAGGCGATGGGACCTTCATTAATTCAGTTAGGTTAATATATTTACATATGGAAATTGTGGTCCTGTGACCTAGCGGCAGGGGGTCCATGACAAGGCCTGTCCACCTCCATTGCGATTGGGCTGGGCTCTGCCGGCATCGGGGTTGGTGGCAGGCCTCACCTGCAGCAATCTTCATGCTACACCCACCCCGCCCCCCCCCCCCCCCACCCCGCACACCCACCCCCCCTCCCCCCTCGCCACAATTCCTGAAGTTGAGGGCTCTATAAAATTCAGCCCAAAGTATTTGTTTAATGTCACTGCCATTTCCTTATACCCCATTATAATTTCTTCTGTCTCTGTGTCTAATGGGTCCACATGTATTTTCACTATTCTCTTGCCATTTACATACCTATAGAAATGTTTACAATCTGTTTTTATGCCTCTTACTAATCTACTTTCATTCTCTTTTCTCTTATTAATTTCTTGGACTTCCTTTCCTGAATTCTAAAATCCTCTCAGTCCTCAGGCTTACAACTATTTTTGGCAACATTATAACCCTTTGATTAAAGACTATCTTTAACTACTTTTGTTAGCCATGGATGGACCACTTTTTCTGTGGAGATTTTGTGCCTTAAAGGAATGTATATTTGTTGCAAATTGTGTTAATTCTTTAAACACTAGCCATTGTTTGTCAACAGTCATATCTTCTAATGTAGTTTTCCAATCTGCCTTAGCCAAGTCACCACTCATACCTAAGTAGTTTGCTTTGTTTAGATTTAAAATTGTAGTTTTGGACTTAACTAAATCACTTCCAAACTCCAATATAAAATTTCATCATATTATACTTCCCTCGAGGCCCCTTTACTAAAAGGTTCTTCATTAACCCTCTCTCATTGCACAATACTAGATCCAAAATAGCCTGTTCCTTAAAATAAAAGCAAAATACTGCAGATGTTGGAAATCAGAAATAAAAACAAGAAATTCTGGAAATATTCAGCAGGTCTGGCAGCATCTGTGGAGAGAGAAGCAGAGTTAATGTTTCAGGTCAATGACCTTTCATCTGAACTTTATTTATTATAGCCTGTTCCCTAGTTGGTTCCTCAATCTACTGATCTAGAAAACTATCTTGTATGCATTCCACGAACTCGTCCTCTACACTATTACCGCACATTTGATTTGATTAAATCCCCCATGATTACTGTATTATCCTTATTACATGTGGCGCTAATTTCCTGATTTATACTCTGCCCTATACAACACTTACTGTTAGGGGATCTATAAACAACTCCCAGCAATGTTTTTTGCCCCTTGCTGTTTCTTAGCTCCATCCAAACTGATTCTACTTCTTGATTTTCTGATCTAAGATCCTTTCTCTCTACTGTCTTTATCCCATCCTTTATTATCAGGGCTACCCCTCCTCATTTTCCATTGTGCCTATCTCCTCTAAAGGCTAAGTTCCCAACCTTGGTCACTTTGCAACCATGTCTCCATAATGGCTATTAGATCAAACCTATTAATTCCTATCTGTGTTATTAATTCATCTAATTTGTTGCGAATGCTTCCAGCATTCAGAGATAATGCCTTTAGCTTTGACTTTTTTCTCATATTCCCTGATGTCACTTTAGTCACTGATGCCCTATCACCTTTGTTACTCTCATTGTCCCATCCTGACCCACTCTACTTATTACCGAAAACGCTGCTGTACTCTAGAGCTTTGACATTTCCCTTGCATCCTCTAAAAGCAGGCCACCACGGGTTGAATGAGTACCTCAGGAGGAGGAAGAGGTCGAAGAGGAGGAGGCAGCCGGCACATCCATTTTCTAGACAGGCTCTTTGAGAGCACATTATTCGACTCCAATTCCCATGAATAAAACCCAGATCCCCATTTTTCAACAGCTCCATACCTTACCATCTCTGAAGGACCATCACATCCACTTGGCTACAATCCTGAAATAAAAACCATCACAAAGCAACCACTCGATGCCAACTTTATACAACAAAATATCCAAAACTCCATACAATACTCAACTAATCACCCTTGTGAATTCCCTTAGTGCTTGTTTTACAGGTACCTTTCCTGGCCTAGTGCTCCTATGCAGTGCTACCCTCAGTGTCTGCAATGGCTGCTGGAAGGGCTGCTCACTTTTGTGGAGGAGTCTCCAAATGTACTTGCAGGATGTCCTCGAGCAGCTCTGGGCCTAGAATGGCCATCTGTAGATCACATCATCTCGGCATAGGTGGCAACAATCTGGGCTGGCAGGCAAGGTCACTCGCAGAGTGACAGTGGCAGGAGTATGAATGCTGTCATCCTGAAAGAGGACTACTGGTTGGTGCTCCACGGAGTCACTGCCACTCCCCCGGGGCTGAGCCTCAGCAATCCTAGTAATCTGTTGGAGGACAGATTGCTGGACTTCTGTGAGTGCCTGCAAGCCCCTTTGAACACTGATATCTGGAGCCATGATGGCAGCAGGCTGTAATTTTGTGACCTCGGTCTCCGCTTTCACTGCAGCACCCAGATGTTGGGTTGTTTCTCTGTGCTGCAATGGAAGCTGAGACATTGGCTATTGGTCGCTGCATGATGGTTGGGTCCGCAGGTGTTCTCATGGAGTTGGCCACCCCTTCCATGCTGGAAAGGATGGGTTCCAAGCTCTGCGTGAAGCCCTTTGCCAAGTTAGAGCCAGAATCCTCCGTGCTCTTTTACAGGGCCAGCAGGCTGTCTGGCAGGCCTGCCAATGCATTAGGCAGTTCCATGTCCATGCCCATCAACCTGCCAGCCACCCTGTCAAAGTCCTCATCTGAGTCCCCTACAGCAGAACTTGTGTGAAACTTCACCCTCAGGAAGCTATTCTTTCCCCGTCTTGCCTGGTGACTCAACAGGCTGAATTTAGTCGTGTCACCATGGCTCCCGGCACTGGGCCAAAAAGGCGAGGGGAACCCTGCCTTGACCTTTCGGAGCTCCCCCCGTGTAAGTCATTGGCACTCAGGCACTTGTGCCCAGTGCGGGGATCTTAGTCCCTGTAAGGACTGGAATCCCACCTCCAAGAGCTGCCGGCCAATCAGAATGCTCAGGAGCATCAGCAGTGCTATCCGGAATGGTGGCCACTACCGGTACTACAGGAAGCCTAGGACCAGGCTTAGCGCTGGAACTCAGGACCAAAGCTAATTGAGGCAGGGTCGCCAAGGGCAGTCTGGGATGGAGGGGTGGGAAGGGGGGGAATGAGGGCAGGGGTGGGTGTTACCGGGGTGCGGCCTTTTCCGGCAGGGACCCTCCATGGGCCACAGATCGCCCATGAAGGAGGCCTCCCCACCACCAAGCCTGCAGAGAGGCTGCCTTGATTCATTGGGCAACCTCCCAACGTGGCAGAGGGATCCCTGAGGCTGGTTTAATTCCAGTGGCAGCAGAAAGAGGCCCTTAATGGCTACTAATTGATTGGCCACTTAAGGGCCTCAATTGGCATCTGTGGAGGAAGGCCATCTTTGGCCTTTCCCACCCCTGATGTAATCCTGGTGCAACTGAGCCTCCACCATCGCAATTTTATGGGCCCTCCGCCTCCCAGTCCATCTCTGGGGGCGGTGGGGTGTCATAAATTCCACCCACCACATGCAGATCCCGCCTCAAAACTACCCTCTAAAGCACGCACAGCATCTGAGCTGATGTTTGTGATGTTTGGGCGGCACATTGGTGCAGTGGTTAGCACTGCAGCCTCAAAGCTCTAGTGACCCGGGTTCAATTCTGGGTACTGCCTGTGCGGAGTTTGCAAGTTCTCCCTGTGACCGCGAGGGTTTTCACTGGGTGCTCCGGTTTCCTCCCACAACCAAAGACTTGCAGGTTGATAGGTAAATTGGCCATTATAAATTGCCCCTTATAGGTGGGAGGGGAATTGAGGGAAGGTGGGGATGTGGTAGGAATTAATGGGATTAATGTAGGATTAGTATAAATGGGTGGTTGATGGTCGGCACAGACTTGGTAGGTCAAAGGGCCTGTTTCAGTGCTGTATCTCTAAATAAATAGACACATCGAGTGACCGTGTTTCTTTCTCCTCCGTCTCTTCTGCCTCTAGGCCTTCATTCTCCAGCACCATTGCCTGGCTAAGTGGCAGTTCTTGGGTATCTGAAAGCATAGAGGCACAAGGGGAGAGTTGGAGTGAGGGAAGTGGTTGGGAATTGGGGAAAAGCAAGAGGTACATGGTTATACCATCGCAGATTATAAATCATAGATTGCAGGGTGAGAGTGAAGTGGGATGGAAGAAGGTGCATTATGCAGAAACAGATGGTCACCATTGGGGACCACGGCCTCAGTGATGTCAGCTCCAATTATTCCCAGCATCGTCTCCTCCATTAGGTGAGTAGAAGAAGCCACGTTTGCCCTGCTACTGCTGCTGCCTCTGTCAGCCACCTTGTCCTGCAAAAGAGAGGCAAGTGTCAGTGAATGTGGTGCAGTGTGTTTGGTTTATGTGTCTGCCACAGTTGAATAGCTTGCAGTGTGTGCAAGCTGGGTGATGTGAGTTTGCAGCTTCCAGCAGTGCTAAGTGTGTGAAGGTGAAGCAAATGACTGTGAGGGTTGAGTTGCGGTTAATTAAGATTGTTAGTGGACAAGTGAAGGGGGTGTGGAGAATGGAGCAGTGTGTAAGGCTAGTGGTGCAGTTGGTAGGAGATCCCATCTGAGGATGCATTCACTCCTTGACCATTAGTGTGAGTCATTAAACGTCTTTCAGCACTGCTTCAGGACTATACTGCTAGCATTGGCCGCTCAGGCTACCTGCTTCCACTGTCGCCTTAGACTTGTTTGGAGAACCTCCTGGCCTTCTGCGGGAAGGGGACCTCTCCTGTCGACCTTCTGCACCAAGGACTCCAGTGGGGCATCTGAGAACCTTGGAGCTTGCTCTCTGGCCTGGTGCATCATTTCTGTAGCTTCCTCCTGGTCTTCCACTCTTCTTCATGCAGTTTCAGTCTTTGCTGCAGCCAGAATGTGCCTCAATTTTAAGAGGTGCAGTCTGACTTTAAGCAGTGCAGGCTGCCTTTAAATGGTGCTCGCCTCGCAAGAACTTGGGACCCCTTGCTGAGATTTGCAGCCACTCAGCAGCACCTTCAGAGCTGGGCTGCACTCCACAATCATTAGCATTAGCAGGCAGGATTGAGTTTGCATGTTGCCTGTGTTATGGACAGGTGGTAAGGGGTGTGGGTGGTTCCTCCTACTGTTCACCTCCCAATTGACTGCAATCGTGTTTTGTTTAAAATGATGAGTTAGCCCCTGAGTGTTTTTTTAGGGTCAAATAAACAGACAAAAGACAGGTTTTCTCATAGGTTAAACAAAAGATAACTATTTTTATACAATTCCCGAAATGGTCGCAACCTCACTCACGCAACATTCACTCACAGACATACACAAGAATCGATAGAGAGGAAAAGGGTCGGTGGTTTAAAATGAGGTAGGCATTTGTGATTCATGTTAAACCTGTTGAATCTTCAAAGAAGAACAGTCTCATTTAAAGGGGCAAGCCTGGGTGTTTGTAGCCTTGAACTTGTTGAGGTGTTATAGATTTCTGGTGGCTAAGACTCCAAACTGGAGGTGATAGCCACTTTAAGTTCTATGCTGCAGCAAGTTGATGTGTAGAATTAGCATTGGGGTTTCTTCTTTGCCTGGCTGGACTGCTTTCTGTGATGTTGGCTGTGATTTTATGGCCCCCCCCCCCCCCCCCCCCACCGACCGAGGCAGGGAAGGAGGCAGGAGCACGGAGTATCACAGTAGGTGGCAGGAGGCCCCATCGCCAAGCAATCTTCCCGGGGCCAATTGAGGCCCTTAAGTGGCCTATTAATGGCCAATGAAGGGCCTGGTGCCACGCCATTGGGATCTTACCAGCGATGGGTGGAAGGGGGCAGTGGCCTCCAACTTGCGGGGAGGATACCTTGCAGTACGAGGCACCCTCCCTGTGGGCTTGGGAGTCCCTCCCTGTGGGCTTGGGGGCCCCACCTCCGTGGCAATTTGTGGCCCATGGAGGATCCCCACTGGAAACAACTTTACCCCCTGGGATCCACTCCCCCTGGACTTCATGACCACTCCTCCAACCTGCTCACCAGGGCCTTCCGGACTGGCCTTGGCAACCCTGCCTCACCTACCTCTTGTCCGGGGTTCCATCGCTAGGCCTGGGTCCGAAGCCTCTGCAGTACTGAAGTGGTCACCATTCCCAGTGACACTGCCGATACTGCTGAGCTGCTGTCCCTGTGATTGGCCAGCAGCTCATGAAGGCAGGATCCCCATCTTTAAAGGGACAGGTATCCAGTCTTGTGAATCTTTAATTGAAAAGCATAGGAGGATTTCTCCAGGGGACTGCAAAAATCTTCAGCCTGGCACTGGGAGCCCCGCCTCCTATACAAAATCCAACCCATTGTGATCTCCTCTCTCCAGAGGGCTACCTTTTAAGGTCAAAATCCATCACATTAACATTTCTGTTCGTTGACACATGGCCTTCTTCCCTGGTGTAACCACACAATGGACCAGGGCACGGAATCCATGGTTATCTATTGATGTCTGGATGGGTACCATTCTGTTATGATACGGCTACTTCACATCTTCTTTGTCTCAGAAGACCCCATACAATTCAGTAATGTCTTTTGCTGGTTTCAGGACGTGTGTAATTAACACCTCTTAGTCTGGAATGTATCCTTTTGTCTTTTCGAGACAATGAGGCAGTTTTTGAATACACAGGCCAAGTCATCTGACCTTGGGCCATCTTTGCAGCACATTGTGCACTTTTTTTTAAAGGAAAAGTCAATTTCAAGGAATCCACATGAATAAGGTTCTTATCTGAAAAGTTAGGACTATGATGCATCTTTACTGGGCATGACACCACCATCACTTTGAATGGATACGGACTAACCACACAGAGCAATCCCCATGCCAGATTTCAGGGGCTATCCAATGTGTTCTTACCAAAGGAAGGATATATTTGCCTTGCAACAAAAGTTCACTAGATTTATTTTTGGGATGAAGAGCAATTGAGTAGAATGGGCCCATATTCTCTGGATTTTAGAAGAATGAGAGAGGTGAACTCATTGAAATGTATAAAGTTCTTAGATGGCTGAGAGGCTGTAGTCTAGAACATGGGGCAACAGTTTCAGAACAAGGAGCCGGCCATTTCAGACTGAAATGAAAATAAATTTCTCCACTTAGAGGATAGTGAATCTTTGGAATTGTCCACCCCAGAGGGATGTGAATTCTCCATCGATGAGTATATTCAAGACAGAGATGGTTAGATTTTGGGGCACTAAGGGAATCAAGGGATATGGGGATCAGGTGGGAAAGTGGAGTTGATATAGAAGTTCAGCCACGATCTTATTAAATGGCACAGTAGGTTTGAGAGGCTGCTGCTCTTATTTTTTATGTTCTTATGTTTTCAATAATCTCTATTGTCTCCTGTACTTCAACTGTTTTGAATAAGATTGTGAAGAATGATTCACTAGATCTACAATTTAAGCAAAGATGGGAAGAACTCAATTAGTGTTGAGCGATATTTCCACTACATCGCCAGCATTGACAATGTGATACAGATGTGGTATTTTCAAGACTACCTTCTATGAATTCACAGTAATTTGTATTTAATTCAAATTGGTTAACATAGAATCATTTTATACAATGAAATACATAAAACAGTCAATAGCATACAGTCATTCAAACAGCTTCTGATGTAGTAAGTGTGAGGTAATGCATGTTCAAATATAACAGCAGTAATGACACTCTGAATGGAAGTAGGTTTAATGCTGGGGAAGAGCAGAAGGACTTTAGGGTACAAGTTCACAGAACACTAAACATTCATAACAAAGTAGACGAACTGATAACGCACATTGAAGTAAATTAATATGATCTGAAAGCCATTACGGAGACGCGGCTTCAGAATGACCAGGACGGGGTCCTGAATATCGAGGGGTATGTGACATTCAAGAAGAATAGAAAACTAGGTAAAGGTGGAGGGATAATCAAGGATGATATTGGTGCAATAGTTAGAGATGACCGTGGTTCAAGAGGTCAGGATGTAGAATTGGTTTGGGTGGAGATGAATAGTAGGGGAAAGAAGCCACTGGCGGGAGTGGTCTACAGGCCCCCTAACGGTAATCACAATGTAGGACGAAATATACAAGAAGAAATATTGGGTGCTAGTGATAAAGGGATGGCAATAATTATGAATGATTTTAATCTACATATAAACTGGAAAAATCAGATTGGCAATAGTAGCCTGAATGAGGAGTTCATAAAATGCTTTCGAGATAATTTCTGAGAGTAGCACATTCTGAAACCAACGAGAGAGCAGGTTATGTTAGACTTGGTATTGTGTAATGTGACAGGATTAATTAATGACCTCAGCCAAAGGCACCTCTAGGTAGCAGCGACCACAATATGATTGAATTTTACATCCAGTTTGAAATAGAGGAGAGGCTTGAAGACTAGTATTTTAAACTTGAAAAAGGGCAAATCTGTGGGCATGAAAGCTGAGCTAGCTAAAGTGAACTGAGTTACTAGGCTTGGAGATAGATCAGTAGAGAAGCAGTGGCAGATTTTAAGGGGATATTTCAGAATACTCAGAATAAGTATATTCCTACTGGAAAGAAAAATTCTCAGGGGAGAACCCACCATCCGTGGTTAACTAAAGAGGTTAAGGAAAGCATCAAACTTAAGGAAAAAGGATATCATTGCGCAAAGATGAGTGGCCCTTCAGATGATTGGTCAGAATATAAAGAACACCAGAGAATAATTTAAAGGTTAATCAGGAGAAAGAAATTAGAGTATAAGAGGAAGCTAGTGAGAAATGTAAAAACAGATAGCAAGAGTTTTTATAGGTATTTAATAAACAAAAGAGTTAGTAAAGTGAGTGTTGGTCCTCTAGAGAGTGAGAATGGGAGTTAATAATAGATGATAAGGAAGTGGTGGATGAAATGAACAAATATTTTGCTTCTGTTTTCACAGTAGAGGATACAAAAAATATTCCGGCAAAAGATGTAAATCAGGAGGTGGAAGGAAGAGAGGAAAGGAGAAGGACTTGGTGGATGATGAGCCTAGGGAAGGGAGTGCAGATAGTCTCAGTCATCTCATTATCAAAAAGGAGGTGGTGTTGGGTGTCTTGCAAAGCGTTAAGGTAGATAAGTCCCCAGGGCCTGATGGGATTGACCCTAGAATACTGAGGGAGGCAAGGGAAGAAATTGCTGGGGCCTTGACAGAAATCTTTGCATCCTCATTGGCTACAGGTGAGGTCCCAGAGGACTGGAGAATAGCCAATGTTGTTCCTTTGTTTAAGAAGGGTGGCAAGGATAATCCAGGAAATTATAGGCCGGTGAGCCTTACGTCAGTGGTAGGGAAACTATTAGAGAGGATTCTTCGGGACAGGATGTACTCCCATTTGGAAACAAACGAACTTATTAGCGAGAGACAGCATGGTTTTGTGAAGGGGAGGTCGTGTCTTACTAATTTGATTGAGTTTTTTGAGGAAGTGACAAAGATGATTGACGAGGGAAGGGCGGTGGATGTTGTCTATATGGACTTTAGTAAAGCCTTTGACAAGGTCCCGCATGGCAGACTGGTGCAAAAGGTGACGTCACACGGGATCAGAGGTGAGCTGGCAAGACGGATACAGAACTGGCTCGGTCACAGAAGACAGAGGGTAACAGTGGATGGGTGTTTTTCTGAATGGAAGGATGTGACTAGTGGTGTTCCGCAGGGATCAGTGCTGGGACCTTTGCTGTTTGTAGTATATATAAATGATTTGGAGGAAAATGTAGCTGGTCTGATTAGTAAGTTTGAGGACGACACAAAGGTTGGTGGAGTTGCAGATAATGATGAGGATTGTCAGAGGATACAGCAGGATATAGATCGGTTGGAGACTTGGGCGGAGAAATGGCAGATGGAGTTTAATCCGGACAAATGTGAGATGCATTTTGGAAGGTATAATGCAAGTGGGAGGTATACAGTAAATGGCAGAACCCTTAGGAGTATTGACAGGCAGAGAGATCTGGGCGGACAGGTCCACAGGTCACTGAAAGTGGCAACGCAGGTGGATAAGGTAGTCAAGAAGGCATACGGCATGCTTGCCTTCATCGGTCGGGGCATAGAGTATAAAAATTGGCACGTCATGTTGCAGCTGTACAGAACCTTAGTTAGGCCACACTTAGAATATTGCGTGCAATTCTGGTCGCCACACTACCAGAAGGATTTGGAGGCTTTGGAGAGGGTACAGAGGAGGTTTACCAGGATGTTGCCTAGTCTGGAGGGCGTTAGCTATGAGGAGAGGTTGGAAAAACTCGGATTGTTTTCACTGGAACGATGGAGGTGGAGGGGCGACATGATAGAGGTTTACAAAGTTATGAGCGGCATGGACAGAGTGGATAGTCAGAAGCTTTTTCCCAGGGTGGAAGAGTCAGTTACTAGGGGACATAGGTTTAAGGTGCGAGGGGCAAAGTTTAGAGGGGATGTGCGAGGCAAGTTTTTTACACAGAGGGTGGTGAGTGCCTGGAACTTGCTGCCAGGGGAGATGGTGGAAGCAGATACGATAGCGACGTTTAAGAGACATCTTGACAAATATATGAATAGGAAGGGAATAGAGGGATATGGGCCCCGGAAGTGCAGAAGGTGTTAGTTTCGGCAGGCATCAAGATCGGCGCAGGCTTGGAGGGCCGAATGGCCTGTTCCTGTGCTGTACTGTTCTTTGTTCTTTGAAATTGGTGAAATTACAATCACCAGGGAAGTGGTGCTGACCAAACCGATGGAGTTGTGGGCTGACAAGTCCCCGGGTTCTGATGGGCTTCATCCTAGGGTCTTAAAAGAGGTGTCTAATGATGTAGTAGATGCATTGGTGTTAATTTTTCAAAATTCGCTAGATTCTGGAAAGGTTCCATCAGACTGGAAAGTAGCAAATATAACCCCTCTATTCAAGAAAGGGGTGGGGGGAGGCAGAAAACAGGTAACTATAGGCCGGTTAGCTTGATGTCTGTCTTGGGGAAGGTGTTGGAATCGATCATTAAGGAGGTTGTAGCTGGGCACTTAGAAAAATTCAAGCTAATCGGGACTAGTCAGCATGGTTTTGTGAAAGGGAAATTATGTATAACCAATTTGTTGGAGTTCTTTGAAGGGGTGACATGTGCTGTGGATAAAGGGGAACTCATTGACGTACTGTACTTGGATTTCCAGAAGGTATTTGACAAGGTGCCACATAAAAGGTTATTGTGCAAAGTAGGAGCTAATGGTGTAGGGGGTAACATATTAGCAAGGATAAGCAGATTAGCTGGCTGGCAGAAAATAGAGAGTATGCATAAATCGGTCCTTTTCTGATTGGCAGGATGTGACGAGTGGAGTCCCGCAGGGGTCTGTGCTGGGGCCTCAACTTTTTACATATTATATCAATGACTTGGATGAGGGGAGCGATGGCACAGTAGCTAAATTTGTAGATGACACAAAGATAGGTAGGAAAGTATGTTGTGAAAAGGACATAAAGAGGTTGCAGACCGATATAGCTAGGTTGAGTGAGAGGACAAAAATCTGGCAGATGGAGTATAATGTGGGAAAATGTGAAGTTCTTCACTTTGGCAGGAAGAATAAAAATGCAGAGTATTGCTTAAATGGAGAACAACTGCAGAACTCCGAGATGTAGAGGGATCTAGGTGTTCTAGTGCAGGAGTCACAAAACGTTAGTATGCAGGTACAGCAAGTAATAAAGAAGGCTAAATGGAATGCTATCCTTTTATTATGAGAGGAATTGAAAATAAAAGTAAGGATGTTATTCTTCAGTTATACAGGGCATTGGTGAGACCACATCTTGAATACTGTGTGCAGTTTTGGTCTCCTTATTTAAGGATGTAAATGCATTGAAGGCGGTTCAGAGTAGGTTTACTAGATTGATACCTGGAATGAGCGGGTTGTCTTATGAGGAAAGGTTGGACAGACTGGGCTTGTTTTCACTGGAGTTTAGAAGAGTGAGGGGAGACTTGATTGAAGTATATAAGATCCTGAACAGTGGATGTGGAGAGGATGTTTCCTCTTGTGGGTGAGTCCAGAACTGGGGGAACCATTTTAAAATTGGGGGTCGCCCTTTTAGGACAGAGATGAGGAGAAATTTTTTCTCTCAGAGGGTTGTGCGACTTTGGAACTCTCTGCCTCAGAAGGTGGTGAAGGCAGGGTCATTGAATATTTTTAAGGCGGAGGTAGATAGATTCTTGTTAGGCAAAGGAATCAATGGTTATTGAGGGTAAATGGGAGTGTGGAATTTGAGACACAAACAGATTAGCCATGATCTTATTGAATGGCGGAGCAGGCTCGAGGGACCGAATGGCCTATTTCTGCTCCTAATTCGTATGCTGGTATGTAAAGACAGCAAAAGCAGTTCGATAAAAAGAAATGCTGCTACTTGAAAATTTTCCACAAAATTTTCAATTCTATTGTAAATGAATTCTTTGGCTCACTTTATTGGTTTAAATCATGTGTTAAATTTTTAAAATTTCATTTTCGTTTGGCCAAAACCCATTTTTGGGTCAAGTACTATTAATGGCAAAATTGGATAATGGATGCTCTTAAACATTAACTGTTTAAAGGGAATAATCAGAAGAAATTATAATGTGTGGCAAAATCAATATTGCCTGTTTTACACCATAATCAAAAGTCAAATTTACCCCCCAATTATATTAGTTTGCATTAAAAACAAGAAATGCTGGAACCACTCAGCAGGTCTGGCAGCATCTGTGAAAAGAGAAGCAGAGTTAACGTTTCGGGTCAGTGACCCTTCTTTGGTTTGCATTACTCCTGAATAACTTGAGAGGCATAAAAACTGCAGACCAACAGCTGTTGTATTTTTTTACTGCTAATGCCCCAAATGGAATTCCCGCAATCAGGAGGAAACAAAGTGCATGCATCATTTGAAAGTGCAAAGGAATCCGTTATGGTGCCTCCTCTCGGGGGTCTCACTGCAGAATCCTCCTCTGGAAGTTGCTTTGCAATTATGTCAAAGTTGCTATATAAATGTGCCCTTAGTTATAGTAATGGTGTCTTTAATACATGATTAACAGACAATGTGAACACCGTAATATACTTGCCCACACTCTGGGTAACATTCAAAAAATCTGATGGAAATTATATGCTGATAATGTAGTAGCTGAGACTGCCATAAATTGCCACCAGAGGAAGTCATAATCAGTAGCAATAAAATGAAGAAAACAAAATCTGGAGAATTTGGGAAGTGTTCAAGGAATAAATATATCAGTTCAGTTGGAATGCAGTGGGAATCAACATTAGGATAGATGTCAAGATCTTAGGGAGGAGGTTTACTAGAATGGTACCAGTGATGTGGGACTTCAATTACGCAGCAAGACAAGAGAAACTGGAATCATTCTCCTGAGAGCAGAGAAGATTGAGGGGAGAATTAATAGAGCTGTTCAAAGTCACGAAAGGTTTTGATAAAGTAACTGAGGAAAAGCTGTTTTAAATAGCAGAAGGGTCGATAACCAGAGGTGATTGGCAAAAGAAGCAGAGGTGAAATGGGATGATCTGGAATGCACTGCCTGAAATGGTGGTGGAAGCAGAATCAATAACAACTTTCAAGACAAAATTGGATAAATGTATGAAGGGGAAAAATTTGCAGGGCTATGGGGAAAAGGCAGGGAATTGGGACTGATTGGATAGTTCTCTCAAAGAGCCAGCACAGGCACCATGGGCTGAATGGCCTCCTTCTGTGCTGTATCATTCTGTGATTCTATATAGCCTTTTAAAAGAAATACAAATAATAGCATGTGAATGCTCAGTGAAGCTCCTTTTTGCATCATTTTAATGAAGATGTTAAACCACTTAAAGTAGTAGACAAATGAATTCCATTTGAAGGTTAGTCATTCATTTACTAATATTTTCGTAACATTTTAAGGTCAGAGGGCTTTTTTTTTGGTTATGAAATTATTCAGTCCTTTAGAACAAACTTTAGGGTGAAATCCATTAGAACATCTGAAGCATTTTACTGAGTTTTCAGACTGAGAGTAGGAAGCTTCTAGAGCTAAAATAAAAGCAAAATACTGCGGATGCTGGAAATCTGAAATAAAAACAAGAAATGCTGGAACCATTCAGCAGGTCTGGCAGCATCTGTGGAAAGAGAAGCAGAGTTAACGTTTCGGGTCAGTGAACCTGCTTCGGTTCCGAAGAAGGTTCACTGACCCGAAACGTTAACTCTGCTTCTCTTTCCACAGATGCTGCCAGACCTGCTGAGTGTTTCCAGCATTCCTTGTTTTTATTTAAGCTTCTAGAGCTATTTTGTCACATTAAACTGTTTAGTTATGGGCAAATTATTAATTTGTCTTACATAAGATTGTACTTTGTAACAGTATCATTGAGCATAATAAGCATTGCAAATGTATAAGATATAGCTAAAACATAATTATAAACTATGGTTCCTGTGCCTTCTTAGGCCTTCAAGACCGCCTCCTAACATGAATGACACAATGTTCTCCCATTCAGTAATAACCTCAGGAAGCCCCAGCCCTAACAAGAGGTAAGTCAATCTGTTCTATGCATCTTTAAAAGGTAAAAATAAAGTAAAAACAGTTAAAGCTATTGTGTAAGGAAGATACTATTCAGTTCTCTTTGTAATAAGCATGGCTGACCAATTCTCTTTGTGGTAAGCATACTTCAGTTGAAATTAATTGTGCAAATGTTTTGTTATCCATAAGTAGCATAAAAGGCTAATGGGTTTATTAGGGTAGAATTGATGATTTTTGATAAACAGTAACAAAAATGCTCGCAAGAATTGCATAACAAAAACGTTGTAATGTAACTTAATAGCAAAAACATTTACATTTGCAAGCTCTAAATTCACAAAAAAGTTGTGTTTGATCGAATATATTCATGTGACCCCCATTTTGAATTTAACATGATGCGTCAGTATTCCAAAGGTGCTTGGACATGTAGTTTATTGTTACAAATTAATTTAACATTGCAAAACAATTTGAGATTATTAATGTTATAAGTAATTAATTAAACTTCACTGAAGAAAAGCCAAAAACTTTTTCATTGGAACTAACCTTACTGTGAATATCTTTTAATTTAACATGACAATTTACAGACTCAGAAAATGTTGCTTTTCCTCGCTAATTATCAAAACTGTTAAACTCTCAGTATTTTTGCAGTAAAATTTTAAGTCTGTCATGTCTTTCATGTGCCACACACCTTTCCATTACTGAGAAAGTAAACAAGTTGAACTACTTCCAGTGCTGTCCTAGTGCTAAAGGTACTCTGTGTGATAGGAGGTGCCTTTATTCTTTTTTTTTTAAATTCTCTCTCCCTGTTAACCAGTCTCCAAATTATTCTAAAGCATGTGCAAGATTAGGAATTCACAGTGGAAAATCATGGACACAAGTTCATGCAGTTTGAGATAGTCAAAATGTTTGGAAACAGGAAAACGTCCATTCGTTCCAATACACCTTTGAGCAGTTCTCAACTCTCCACATAGCTGTCTTTGTGCCATATTTCTTAATTGCCTTCTGTTACAACCAGGTGAGGAAGGGATCTAGGGCTCCCCTCTCAGCATTTTCCTGGTTTGGCCGTAACAGAGTTTAACTTTTAAAACAGTGTTTTTAGCTTCCCCTCAGTGAGTCCTTGCTCACTGCTCTCCAATTGTAATTGCAAAGAAATTAACCAGACTGGTTTTCTCAGATTTAAACAAGAAAGGTGTAAGTTTATTAACCTTAAAACTCTAACTCAGTTAAGATTACTAAAAATACGTGATGCAACGATGCTAGCATGCATACGCGATAAAAACACACGCAAATACAGACAGAGGTGGAGAAAGAATTAAAGGGGAAAGGTTTGAAGTAACAGATGGAGTTCAGTTACTGGTTTTGGGTTGGATGTAAAGTCTTTGATTGAAGTTACATTTTGCAGTTCTTGTTGGGGCCCAGTGCACACTTTCAAACTTGTTTCGCTTGTCTTCTGTCTTGAGGCTTAAGTTACTTCCGTGGATCCCTGGAACTTCGCAGGAGAGAGAGAGAGAGTACTCTCTTCTTGAAGTTCAATTGCAGTCTGTTCCTTTCTGTGTCAGGCACAATTCAAAAAGCCCCATGTGACTATCTCCCTGTTTGAAACAGACTCTCCTGCGAGGTTTGTGGATTCCTCCAAGCTTATCAGACACTCTAAGTGGCAGGGTGGAATGCTGGCTCATACACATTCAATGACTCTCAATGTCTCTTGATGATCACGATTGACAAAATCCATCTGGCTAATTGAATCAGCCCATTGTCTCTCCATGCAACTGTCTTTTAGAATGCAAATGTGCAGCCATGTTTTCAGCCACTGTTCTGTGGTCTTATTAAAACAAGTTATCTTCAATGTCCAGTAAGTGTTCAAATAATGTTCCATATGACAAAATTAATATGCCTCATTTTGGCAGGTGTGGTTTCCGTCACTCCGTCTCTCAAAAGAAGGAAAACTGTTGTGCCTACTGAATCCATTTATACTATTTGCTTAAGTGGTATTCACATGTCATTTAAATCACAAGTCTTTTTTTTCATTTATTCATTCACGGGATGTGGGCCAGCATTTAATGCCCATCCCTAATTGCCCTCGATAAGTTGGTGGAGAGTTGCCTTCTTGAACTACTGCAATCCATGTGGTACAGGTACTTCCACAGTGCTGTTAGCGAGGGAGTTCTAGGATTTTGACACAGCAATGATGGAGGAACAGCAATATATTTCCAAGTCAAGACTCCTAACTCCTAAAAGCTTGAATAATGCATAATTTTTTTTTAAAAAGAAAAGCTAAGCTTTGCTCCACACAAGTGCCTGCTGATTATAGAACTTCACAAATAGTGACTTCCAAAACTGAAGCTGGACCAAATATTCTATATTCATATTCCTATGTATGTAGGTGGTGGTGTTGCTGTGCACCTGCTACATTTGTCTTTCCATGTGGTAGAGGTCACAGGTTTGGGAGGTGCTCTTGAAGAGGCCTTGGAGAACTGCTGCAGTGCAGATGGTACACACTATCGCCACATTGCACTGGTGGTGGGAGGAGTGAATGTTTAAGGTGGTGGATGAGGTGCTGATCAAATGGGCTGATTTGACCTGGATCGTATCAAGCTACTTGAGTGTTGTTGGAGTTGCACTCATCCAGGCAAGTGGAGTGTGTTCACTCACATTCCTGACTTGTGCCCTCTAGAGTCATAGAGTCATTATGGCAGAGAAGGACGTCATTCGGCCCATTGAGTCCATGCCAGCTCTCTGTCGAGCAATCTAATCAGTCCCATTCTACTGTTCTATTCCCGTAGCTCTGCAAGATTATTTCCCTCAAGCACCCATATAATTTCCTTTTGAAATCATTCATCGTCTCCACTTCCACCACCCTAGTAGGCAGCAGGTTCCAATTCATTACCGCTCGCTGCGTAAAGAAAGTTCTTCCTCATATCCCCCTTGCGTCTCTTGCCCAAAACCTTAAATCTGTGACCACTAGTCCTTGTACCGTCAGCTAATGGGAACAGCTTTACTTTGTTTACTGTATCTAAACCTGTCAGAATCTTGTACACTTTCTTTCAAATTTCCCCTCAATCACCTTTGCTCCAAGGAGAACAACCCCAGCTTCTCCAACCTACCGTTGTAGCTAAAATCTCTCATCCCTGGAACCATTCTGCTAACTCTCCTCTGCACCCTCACAACGACCCTCACATCCTTCCTACAGTGTGGTGACCAGAACTGGACGCAGTACTCTAGTTGTGGCCTAATCAGAGCTTTAGAAAGGTTCAGCATAACTTCCATTCTTTTGTACTCAGTGCCTCTATTTATGAAGCCCAATCCCATACGCTTTGCAAAATACTCTCTCAGTATGTCCTGCTACCTTCAAAGATTTATGCACATGAACCCCCAGATCCCACTGTCCTTGTACACTCTTTAGAACTGTACCATTAAGTCTGTATTGCTCTTCCTACGCCTTCTGTCAAAATGTATCACCTCACACTTGTCTATTAAATTCCATCTGCCACTTGTCTGCCCATTCTGCCAGCCTATCTATGTCCTGTTGCAGGCAATTGGTATCATCCTCACTGTCTGCCACACCTCCAAGTTCAGTATCATTGGCAAATTTTGAAATTTTAATCTGTATTCCAATATCCAGTCATTTATATATATCAAAAAACCAGTGGTCCTAGCACTGAACCTTGGGAGAACACCACTGTCAACTATCCTCCAGTCTAAAACCAACCATTCACTGCGACTCACTGTACTCTGTCCTTAAGCCAATTTTTATCCAATCTGACACTGAATCTTCTATTACATGAGCCTCAGTTTTGTTGACCAGCCTTTTATGTGGTACTTTGTAGGTTGTGGAAAGTCTCTGGGGAGTCAGGAAGAGACTCATGCCCATCCTCTGACCTGCTGTTGTAACCAAAGTATTGTTGAGGCAGGTCCAGTAAAGTTTCTGGTCAATGATAACCCCCAGGATGTTGATGGTGGAGGATTCGACCATGATAATGCCAGTGAATGTCAAAGAGAAGTGGTTAGACTCTCTTTTGTTAGTCATTGGCGGACACTTGTGTGCCGTGAATATTACTTGCCACCCATGAGCCCAAGCTTGGATATTGTTCAGGTGTTGTTATTTGAGGTCATGGATTGCTTCATTATTTGAGGAATTGTGAATGGAAGTGAACACTCTGAAATCATCAATGAACATCTCTACTACTGACTTTGTGATGGAGGTAAGGTCATTGATGAAGCAGCTGAAGATGGTTTGGGACAAGCACACCACCCTGAGGAACAACTGCAATGATGTTCTGGGGCTGACATGATTGGCCTCCAACAACAACAATCATTTTGCTTTGTTCTAGGTATCAGTCCAGCTAGTGGAGAGTATTCCCCCTGATCCTCATTGACTTCAATTTTATTTGCACACCTTGATGTCACACTCCATCAAATGTGGCCTCGAGGTCAAGGGCAGTTACCCTCACCTCATTTTTGGAATTCAGCCCTTTTGTTCATGTTTAGCCCAAGGCTGTAATGAGGTCTGGAACTGAGTAATCCTGACAGAACCCCAATTTAGCACTGGTTAGCAGGTTCCTGGTAAGTGCTGCTTGATAGCGCTGTTGGTGACACTTCCATCACTTTGCTGATGATTGCGAGACTGAGGGGGCAGTAATTGACCAAATTGGATTTGTCCTGCTTTTTGTGGAAAGGACATACCTCAACAATTTTCCACTTTGTTGGGTGGATGCCAGTGTGTTAGCTGTACAACAACAGCTTAAATAGAGGCACAGCTAGTTCTGAGAGCATAGGTTTTCAGCACTTCAGCTGGGGATTTGTTGGAGCCTATAGCCTTTGCTGTATCCAGTGTACTCAGCTGTTTCTTGCCATCAACGTGGAATGAATTGAATTGGCTGAAGTCTGGCATTCATGATGGTGGTGTCCTCAAGAGGAAGGAGAGATGAGTCACTCACTGCTGGCTGAAGATGATTGCGAATGCTACAGCCTTGCCTTTTGCACTCATGTACTGGGCTCTGCCATCGTTGGGGATGGCGATGTTCACGGAGGTGCTTCCTCCCATTCGTTGTTTAATTGTCCACCATTGCAAACCGGATCTGGAAGGACTACAGAGCTTTGATCTGATCTGTTGTGGGGTTGCTTACCTCTGACTTTAGCATGCATGGAGTCCTGTGTTGTAGCTTCATCAAATTGGTACCTTATTTTTAGGTGTTGCTTCTGACATGCTCTTCTACACTCTTCAGTAAACCAGCTTTGGTCATCCGGTTTAATGGTAATGGTATGAGGGATATGCTGGGTCATGCGTTTACAAATTTTGATATGTTATAATTCTGCTGCTGCTGATGGCACACAGCATCTTATGGAAGCCCAGTTTTGAGCTACTAGACCTGTTCTGAATCGTTTAGCATAGTGGTAGTGCCACTCAACACAATGGACGTTGTCCTCAGTATGAAGACGGGTCTTCATCTCCACGGTGACTGCACGCTTCTATCAATACTGAATTCGGTAGATGCATTTGCGAAAGGTAGAAGGGTGAGGATGAGGTCAGGTATGTTTTTCTAACTGTCTTCCACAGGACCAGTCTGGCAGATATGTCCTTCAGGACTTGGCCACTTCAGTCAGTAGTGTATTACCAAGCCACTCTTGGTGATGCACATTAAGGTCCCCCACCCAGAGTATATTCTTTGTTGTTGCTACCCTCAGTGCTTCTTCCAAGTGTGTTCAACACAGAGGAGTACTGATTCATCAGATGAGGGAGGATGGTAGGTTTAACCAGCAGGAGTTTTCCTGGTCTATTTTTGATCTGATGCCATGAGACTTCAAGGCGTCTGGCATCAATGATCAGAACTCCCAGGGCTATTTGCTCCTAATTGTGTATCATTGTGCCACCACCTCTGGTGGTCTGTCCTGCTGATGGGACAGGACAAACCCAGGGATGATGATGGAGGAATCCAGGATGTTGGCTGAAAGGCGCGATTCTGTGAGTATGTCTGTGTCGTTCTTGACTACTTTGTAGGACAGCACTCCCAATTTTGGCACAAATCCCCACACAGTAATAAGGTGGACTTTGCAGGGTCGACTGGGCTGGGTACACCTTTGTTGTGTCCAAGTCCGATGCGTAGGTCGATGCCGGGTGGCTTGTCGGTTTTATTCATAACATACTTTGTCACAGCAATTTGATACAACTGAATGACTAGGCCATTTAAGAGTCATTCAGAGTCTACAGATCATTAGCGCAGGCTTCTGGATTCCTAGTCCAGTCGCATAACTGCTACCGTACCCACTATTAATTTTTGCACAAAAGATATCCATTGTAACTTCCCTTTATTCTCATAACTTCCAAATGTTTAATGTATCTGTCCTGCTAATTGGAACCCTTTCCCATAGTGAGCAATTCACACAGATCCATCTTTTGGTACAGTGCATTATACTCCAATGTGCTTTGTCACCTTGCCTCTTTATGCACTACCATTTATTTAATTAAAACTTAAGTAAATAAAGTTTCACAGCACTTGGCCTAATTTATCCAATAACATTAGTTACTGCATAGATTGCTGCACTGTCCAATATCTTTTTAAAAAATTCTTTCTTGTGATGCGGGCGTCGCTGGCAAATCCAGCATTTGTTGCCCATCCCGAATTGCCCTTGACAACTGAGTGGCAGTTAAGAGTCAACCACATTGCTGTGGGTCTGGAGTCACATGTAGGTCAGACCAGGTAAGGATGGCAGATTTCCTTCCCTAAAGGACATTAGCAAACCAGATGGGTTTTTACAGCAATTGATGACAATTTCATAACACCATTCCTAGACTGGGTTTCAATTCCAGATTTTTATTAATTGATTGAATTTAAATTCCACCAGCTGCCGTGGTGGGATCTGAACCCATGTCCCCAAGGCATTAGCCTGGGCCTCTGGATTACTAGTTCAGTGACATTACCACAAGCAACCTTCTCCCCCTAAATCTGATCTAGCTTACTTTTTGCTATGCCCCTTCTACAGCAGAACCAAAATTATACTCATGGCCCCTTGTTTAAGTTCCTAGGTGACTGCTCCGCTCCCTAATCCAGCATTACAACCTTCTCCATACTATGTTCCTTTGAATCCAGCCTCCTATGAATCTCCCCACCCTTTGCTGTGCCATTGCCTTTCGTTCCTTTCAGCTGCTCTGGAATTTCCTCCCTAAACTCGTCCACCTCTTCACCCCCTTGTCCTCCATTAACACCCTCCTTAAAGTCCACCGCTTTAATCAAATTTTTGGTCACATCTCCCAATACTTTTCCTTTAGCATAGCATCCATTTTTTGCTCTATGCTTCTATGTTAAAAGCACTTTGGAAATGCGAGTTATCGTTTTCATCACACATCCTTTCTGTGGATATTTATTAATCTACTTACAATATTGCTGAAAATTGTTAATTATGTAGCAAAGAATTTAGTGGAGTTTTAATTATGTTTCTCCACATAATAGACTGAAGTGATTAATTTACAATCTCCATTACATCTCACCTATGTTATCATGAAATAGATTATGGGTCATACATAAAGTATGTAAAGCAAAGATTAACCAGAGCAGTTCTATGGATACCTGTTTATTCAAACCTGCCCTGTCAGGGATTTTTTGCACAGCAGGAACAGAGAGAGAAAATATATTTTAAAAATCATAGGAAGAAGCAATGTTGTACTGTCCTATTTTAATAATTCCTGGAAAATTCTTCACAATAAGGACCTAAAGGAAACTTAAAGGAGTTCTGAAGAGGGGTCACTGACCTGAAACGTTAACTCTACTTCTCTCTCCACAGATACTGCCAGACCTGCTGAGTATTTCCAGCATTTCTTGTTTTTATTACTTGAAGGAAACATGGCCAAAAAGAGAAAATAATATAATGGATGTCAAAAAAGTAGAGAGAAAGCCTATTAATGCATCTGCAATCATTCCAAATTTGCTTATGGTGGTCTTGCTTATTTCATATTTTAAACTAGTTCAACTGCAGTCAAAACAAGTTCTAATGTGCAGTTTTATAAGTGGAGCATACAGTTGGACAAGCATTACTTAATGTGGTGTATTTGTACTGTTACTCAGACTTGCTTATTTTAATGTTTTACAGAACATTTGTTTTTACATAGTAACTGTATATTGTAAAAATGTATTAGTTATGTTGTAAAGTAATACTGCATGTTTAAAAATGAGTGATTAAGTGTTGAAGGATGTACTATCAGGATAGCAAAGCAAAGAAAATTGCAATGTTCTGTATTCTTCAAAGTAACATATAAATAATTGATCTTTCTACATGTTTTCTTACCATTGTGTATTTAAACCGTCCATGTAAATGACTAAAATAAAAATAAAATAGTGCAGATGCTGGAAATCATAAAAAAAACAAAGTGCTGGAAAGACGCAGTAGGTCTGGCACATCTGTGGAGAGAGAAACAGAGTTAACATTTCAAGTTGATGACCTTTCATCAGAACTGGCAAAAGTTAGAAATGTAATAGGCTTTGAGCAAGTGAAGGGGGCAGGGTAGAAAAACAGCAAAAGGGAAGGTGTGTGATAGGGCGGAGGACAGGAGAGAGTAAATGACAAAGATGTCATGGAATAAAAGACAAAGGGAGTGCTAATAGTAGTAGTAAAAGACAAAGCATTAGTCCAGAGAATGGCAGAATAATGAACAGCTCTGTCTGAAAGCAATATTTAAGAAAGGCACATGGTTTAAAAAATGAATAAATAAATAAGTAGATAAAATTTAAAAGAAAAATGGCAGTCACGCTCTGAAATTGTAAAACTCAACATTGAGTTCAGAAGGCTGTAGAGTGCCTAATCAGAAGATGAGGTGCTGTCCTTCAAGCTTGCATTGAGCTACATTGGAACACTGTAGCAGGCCAAAGACAGACATGTGGGCAAGAGAGCAGGGGTGCAAATTAAAATGGCAAACAACTGGAAGCTCAGGGTTATGCTTACGGATTGAGCGGAGGTGTTCGCAAAGCAGTCACTCAATCTGCGTTTGGTCTCCCCAAAGTAGAGGGTACCACATTGTGAGCAGAGAATACAGTATACTAAATAGAGAGAAGTGCAAGTACATTGCTGCTTCACCTGAGAGGAGTGTTTGGGGCCTTGGATTGTGAGGAGAGACGAGGTAAACAGGCAGGTGTTGCACCTCCTGCGATTGCATGGGAAGGTGCTGTGGCAAGAGGATGAAGTGTTGGGGTGATGGAGTAGTGGACCAGGGTGTCGCAGATTAAATGGTCCCTTCAGAATCTTGACAGGGGAAGTGAGGGGAAGAGATGTTTGGTGTAGGTGACAGAAATGGTGGAGGCTGATCCTTTGGATGTGGAGGCTGATGGGGTGGAAAGTGAGGACAAGGGGAACGCTGTGACGGCTCTGGGAGGGAGGGGAAGGGGTGAAGGCAGAAGTGTGGGAAATGGGTCGGATACGGTCGAGGGCCCTGTCAACCACAGTGGTGGGGGGGGGGGGAATCCTTGGTTGAGAGAAAAAGACTTATCAGAAGCAATGTTTTGGAAGATTGCATCATCAGAACAGATGCCCTAGACCGTGTTTGACGTTAGTGCCTTTATAAAACATTTTTATGGTGCACAGACTGGGTTTCTGTGATATGTGTAAAATTTCCATCTTGTTGGAATTAATGTTTTGTACAAATTGTATTGAATTGGATTGGTTTTAGAGTCACAGTATGAAACCAAACATAAACTGTGGCATTAATCTATATATATGCCAGCTAGAAGGCAATTCATAAATAGATTAATGAAAGGGCTAATTAGGATTTGAAGTATTTTATTTATACAACAGCACAGTTTTAACCCAGTATTTTCCTAAGTATTACTTTTACAAGCATTTGTTCTAAAACAAATTATTTTAATCTTGTAAATATGGGTCCTGTGCTATATAAAATGTAGATGATACTGCATGGAGGGGGTCAGAGAACAGAACACCAAGACTGGATTTCTGTTCTATAATTCAGTGTCATCCTTCTAATATTTTCCTGTTATTTCTTATTGTTGGCTATGTTTTCTTCCAATTGCTAATATTATTTAAAAAGAAGTAATTGTGAGTATAAAAGAAGGATTTAATACTTGTGCTAACGACTTTTCTCATTTTTTCTTTCTCTTCAAATCAGGTGATGCAGTTCCTTGCAGAATCCTGTGAGATTCAGTATTCCAAATATATAACATATTTAGTTTGCTCTCTTCTAGTGCAAAGATGGATTTGTGCTAAAAGAGCATATTTCTTCTATTTAAACTACAGTGCTGATACTTTTTATGATCTTTGATTTTTAAGGTTTGCACCCAGTCACAATTTTTTTCAGAAAAATATATCCATTAAAGCAATCCTCAAGATTTCCATGATTTTGTATAACTTTGTGAGCTCCAAGGGCTCACAGTAAAATGGTTTGTATGCTTATGTAATGTTGAGACATCAGAAAAGCTTAACAAAACACAATATCAGTATTAAACATCTGCACAAATTACATTGTCAGACATACAGCTTGATTGTCATTTGATATAATTTAACATGCGATTTTTGTTTTTGCTTTTACATTCTTTTTAAGAATGTCTATGGATAATAATTTTGGATGGCATTTTAACATTCTGTTTATTGTAAGAAAGATTTCCAAGTTTTAACCCTATTTAGACACCGCATAGATATGAATTCAGCATGTTCATTACTTAAGGTGCATTGCTACAGATGTTGGCTTAAGTGCATTTTCCCACATTGGGCAAAGTCTCACAAGCTCGTTAGTGTCTAATGCATAAAAACAATATGCTAACTTTAACTTGGTAAATTCAGTTATTAAAATTCATTGGGTACTTAATTGAAGCCTCATTGCTTAAGTGTTAACAAATGGAAATATCAAGCTTTATGTCTGACAATGTAATTTGTGCAGATGTTTAATACTGATCTTGTGTTTTGTTGCGCTTTTCTGATGTCTTAACATTACATAAGCAAACTATTTCACTGCGCCCAAGGGGTCACAAAGTTATACAAATTCATGGTAATATTAAGGATTGCTTTAACTGATATATTTTTCTGAAATAAATTTCCACATCCCACATATAATCACAGTCTGCAAAATAAATTGTTTCCTGTTTTCTAAATCAATTACCCTTTATCCTTGGTTTAACTTATTCAGGTTACTAGATGGAATGAATGATGAACATACTATCATTCAGCTGTATGTAAATGAGCTTATGAACAACTCACGGTCAGTAACTGAGACCAAACTTTGATCTTATTGAATAGTATCTGATAGTAAGCCGACTGCTTTATAGAATGTATTTAGTCAATTTAGATTGCATTAGTGCTTGGTCTGTGAGTTTAACAATTAATATGAGTATCTTTTTTATTAACTTGAGATAACATAGCTTTCTAATTACTGTTACATTATCTAACAAATGTGGAAAAGGAACACCTTGTCAAAATACCATGTGATATAGGAAACCATGTTCAAAAATACTATACAATCTGAAAGGGTCAAATAATTTTGCAGCTAATCTGGTAAAAATTTTACAGAACAATTGAGTACTCCTGCAGTCTTAAAAATAAATATATTTTATAGGTTTAATGCTCCAAAATATCAAAATATCATTGAATATTCTTGAAAGGAAGGAATTAAGGATTGCTTCATCCAAATCTTTTTTAATTGGAGCAATTAGAATACATGCATCCCTTTAAAGGTAGAATGATAGCAAAGAGCAATTGTTTATCAGTACCATGGAATGATGGGATGTTGGTTCCAGCGCTTCCCATAGGGAGCGAAACAGAGCCTTGCAGACTCTTGGCCACTTGCTCACCTGAAGAATGGTGCATGGAATGTGGGAAATAGTAACAAAGGCTACATAAACTTCGCAATGTGCAAGTGTCCATCCAGTGTAGGGACGCACCCACTGGTAGCTTGCAATATATTTAACAATTTATCACATACAGAAATAGTGAAATACATCTTAATATGTAATTATCAGCAAAATGGGGAATTCAGCATTTTGCACATGAAGATGTTAATTTCACACTGTGTACCCCTGCTTATTTGGATAATGTGTTTCAATTCATACATACCCCTGTTCATTTGGATAGTATGTTTCAACTCGTACGTGGATTCATAGTATTGTTAATGAACTAACATTGCTCAGTCGTTCTGGTACTTGTTTTACTGTCTCAAAGAATGTCCGCTGTCTCTGTTGTGAGTAATCAAACCAAATGTTCACCTTGGCTTTATTGCTCATCTCAGTGACAAGTCTGTTAACAATTTTGATGATTAAGAGATTAAACATCAGTTTACACAGGTCTTGCATGATTTCTTTACCTCAAAGGGAACTTTCAGTATTAATTGATAGGTTTACAAATGTTTAAACCCACACTCTGCCGCTTGCTTATTAGTTTGGTTAACATTCTTCCTACATTTATAAATGAATAAGAAGATGTGATACTCTCACTGTCGGGACTGTAGAATTGTCATAAGTAACAAGAGTTTATATGTATATATTGACAGCTAACGCCAGATAAAGCAAAGGAAATGACATTTAATATTTAAATATTAATCTGATCTCATGCTTTGTGAATTAGTTCCCTAAATGTCTGTCTGTATTGTCTAAAGATTGAATCCTTGCAAAAGGATTACCTTAATTGTCTGAATAGGCGATGAAGAACGTTTCCTGGGGGCTTGTTAGAGATTTAATCAAAATAATAGAACCTAGCTCTTTCCTTTTGGTCTCGAGCTTTATCTGTAGTTTTGAATATGCATAAATCTGTAGTTTTGATAAAAAATATGGCAGTTGCTTGCCTGGTATGTAGAAATGAATTGCTGCATATTTACAGTTGATACACATGCAATTGTAATTAATGATTCATGCCATGAAAAATAAATAAAATACAAATAACACCTATAAGAGACAAAGGAACCAAAGTTCATGGATGGGGGAGGATGTATATAGAGCAGGTCAACCATGTGAGAGGAGACTAGATCTGGGATCCAATTCAGATTGAGCAGGATTTGGCTCTATTTCCACTCCATCCTGAATTCCTATTGAGTGGGTGGGCAAGGGATAGTTCCACCGGTCCACTTAAATGTAGGCTGATACCTAGGGAGTGTGCCTAGACACATTTTCAGGCTACTCCAGGAGTTCTGCCCAATGTGCCATCTAACAGGCCCATAGGACTTCTATCTCTTTATACCCAAAAGCTAGAGTAGGTCCCATACTGGGCTTTTGGAAAGTCCCAAGACTGATTAAAACAAAGATAATTGATCACAGAGGGGACTGCTTACCTTTTCAAATGATGGCTGTTTGCTTGCTGAGGAACATTGTGAAACATTATGGCCCTTTGCTGGATTTCAGTGTCCTTGTAGGAGTGTCAGGTGCAACACCGACCTCCGCCTCTCCTCAGACTGGGACTCTGTTGCACCTCTGATCAAATTTCACTTTCAAAATTTGAAAAAGGCTAATGGAATGTTTGCTTTTATATCTAGAGGAATAGAATACAAGGGGGTAGAAGTCATGTTAAGCTATATAAAGCCCTAGCTAGACCACACCTGGCGTACTGCTCACAGTTCTGTGCATCACACCTCAGGAAGGATATATTGGCCTTGAAGGGAGTGCAGCATAGATTTACTAGAATGATACCTGGACTCCAAGGGTTAAGCTACAAGGAGAGATTTAACAAACCAGGATTGTATTCTGTGGAATTTAGAAAGTTAAGGGTTGAGTAAATTGGGATAAATTATTTCCACTAGTCGGGGAGTCTAAGACTACGGGGCATAGTCTAAAATTTAGAGCCAGATCTTTCAGGAGTAAAATTAGGAGACACTTCTTCATGCAAAGGGTGGTAGAAGTTTGGAATTCTCTTCAGCATATGGCAATTCATGCTTGGTCAACTGTTAATTTTAAAACTGATATTGATAGATTTTTGTTAACCAAAGGTATTAAGGGATGTGGGACAAAGGCAGGTATGTGGAGTTAGGCCACAGATCAGCCATGGTCTCATTGAATGATGGAGCAGGCTCGAGGGGCTAAATGGCCAACTCCTGTTCCTTTGTTCCAAGATGGAGCACAGTCAGCAGAGAGGGGAATCTGTATGCAGAAGGAGGAAGAGATGGAGGATTCTCAACAGAAGATCCTAACCACCAAGGGTCTTCAGAGAGCTCTTTTTCCTACGGAGAGCACTTTTCCTACCTCCATCTCAGTCAGGAGCAGTGACTGAGGCACCTAAGTGACGAAACTGCCATTTAGTACAACCCGACCTGCCACCACAAAGCAGGGTGAGGATGGCACTTCCAGTGGCTGTTAAGATCACTGTGACCCTAAACTTCTGCACCAAAGGATCCTTCCAGGTGGCAGCAGGTGACATTTCCAACATTTCACAGTTCGGCATGCATCATTGCATCAGGGATGTGACCAAGAGAAGGAGAGGGGATGTCATAGCCTTTTCCTTAACCAGAGGAAAGCAGGAGGAACAAGCATGTGGCTTTGCCAGGCTAGCGGGATTCCCAATCAAGCAGGGAGCCATCGACTTGATGCATACGGCCCCACATATTAACAGTAAGATGTACTGCAATTGCAAAGTGCTATGACTTTATGAACATGCAGTTGGTGTGTAACCATGTGCATAACGTCCTGGCAGACAATGCATCCTGCGGCAGACAGCCATACCTGCCATAAATACAGAAAGTGCTGGAAATACTCAACAGTTCTGGCAGCATCTGTGGAGAGAGAAGCAGAGTTAACATTTCAGGTCTGTGACCTTTCGTCAGAACTGACCTGAAATGTTAACTCTGCTTGTCTGTCCACAGATGCTGCCAGACCTACTATTTCCAGCACTTCCTGGTTTTATTTCAGATTTCCAGCGTCGCAGTATTTTGCTTTTATTATAGCCATACCTGCCATCTTTGAGCCACTTCAAAGAACCAAAGGCTGGATGCTGGATGACAAGGAAGACCTGCTTTACTCCCCTCTGCCACCTGACCACGTGTGGACAGGATATTGACTATGAGAGCCATGCTGCCACCAGGAACATTGTGGAGCAAACCACTGGCTTCCTGAAACGACGGTTCCACTGCCTGGACTGCTCAGGAGAAGCTCTCCAGCACTCGCCGGAGTATGTCTCAAGATCATGGTGGTCTTCTGCATCTGCCACAGGCTCGCTCTCAAGCTGTCGAATGGCAGCTTACCAGGAGGAGGCATCTGGGACCCCTTCGTTCCAGCAGACTGTCCGTGAGCAAGATATTCAGACTCCAGTTCCCCCGAGATCTCATCACCATTGCTCCATGATTCCCCACCTTTCAGTCCATCTGCTACATACCATCACAGTGTCCTCTTGGCCAAAATTCTGAAACAAAAACCACCACTGAAAAACCTTTCCATAACAACTTTGTTCAACAACACTTCCAATAATACATACAAAACTTGTGCATTCCCTTAATGCCTGTCTTGCGGGTGCCTTGGCATGTCCTAGTGCTCCTGCACAGTGCTAGCCCAGTGGATACAGCATGGCTGGTGGAAGACTGCTGACTTTCAGTGGAGGTGACTGCAGATGGCCTTGCAGGACAGCCTGGAGTGGCTCGGGATAGGCAGCAGCAGTCAGGGATGGCTCACTGAGAGGCATCAAAAGGGCCGCTGCAGAGTGGGAGTGGTGGGAGAATGAATGCTGTCATCTGAGAAAGAACAGCAAGATTGTGGAGCACAAAGCATTGCCCCTCTCCTGAGGAGGTGTCTCAGCAATCCTCGTAATCTGCTGGAGCACAGATTGCTGGACTACTGTGTGCCCCTTTGAGCACTGGTATCCACAGTCATGATGGCAACAGCCTGAGCCTGCAGCAAACCAAGCTAGGCTTGCATGGCAACAAGCATGGATCTCATGACCTCAGTCTGAGCTTCCACTGCAGCACGTAGATGTTGGATGGCTTCTGCCTGTGCTACAGTGGAACTGAGGTATTAGTCCCTTATGCTGCATCGTGGGTGGATCCACAAGTCATGGAGTTGACCACCGCTTCCATCCCAGAAAGCATAAACTCCAATCTCTGCACAAATCCCTGCACCAAGTTACAGCTGGACTCCTCCATGCTGCTTGACAGTGACCAGAGGCTCTGTGGTCGGCCTGCCAATGCACTGAGAATATTGGTGTGCATGCCCATCAGCATTCTCCTGTATGCCGCCCATCAAAGTCCTCACCCGAGTCCTCTGCAGCAGAACTCATCTGCGACCTTGCCTTTCAGGGAGCTGATGCATGCAGTATCCTTTCCCCCTGTCCTTGCTGTAGCCCATTTCTGTCAGGTGCCTCCCCACATGCTGATCTTGCCTCTTTACTACCCTCTACATGCAGTAGCAGTATCTGAGCTGGAGCTGCAATTGTCAGATCAAGAGACACTGCTTCTTCATCAGAGATCAAGGGTGGAATTTTATGAGTGCCGAGGCGTTCCCAACGGAGTTGTTGTAAATTCCGCTTCCGCCGCAATTCCTGTTTCCCACGCGACTTTGTATGTAAATGAGCCATGCGGCAACAGGCATGGGGGACACATGGGATCATACAGCAGGGGCAGCCTTTCATTGGTGGAACCCATCATCACTGCCCCAAGCACCAGGATCGTCACAGATATAAACCATTCTGTGCTTGCAGCCTCCAGGATCAGCAGCCTTCTTTTCATGCAAGTATCTTCAGACTAACTTAAATTGAAGCTTTTACTTAAATCAAAATGTTTTTGTCTCCCTTATTTTGTGAAAGTCACCACCAACATCACGTCATTTATTTTACTTGCAGCCAATGTGAATCACATGTCATCCAGCAGGCAGCGTCGCACCCCACAGTTCAGTGATGCCTCCTTGCAGGTTCTCCTGCAGGCTGTCAGGGAAAGGCAGGAGGTCTTTTTCCCTGCAGATGAAGTCCAAAGACATACCCGCCTCACAAAGGAGGCCTGGATGGGGATAGCAGAGGAGGTCTCGAATTGAGGCCTAGCTGTCCTCGTCTACAGGTAAGTAGATGAAATCGCTGGCATGTTGAAAAAGGACATTGGTCACCTCTTTGATGCACCTGTGCGTCGCAAACTGCGAGATGCCACATATGTTGCCCGTGAACCCCTGTAAGGATCCACTAACAAAAAAATTGAGCACAGCAGTCACCTTGAGGGCAACTGGCATGGGATTCCCACCAAAGCCGAGCAGCTGCAGGTCATGCCGCAGGATCCTACAAATTTCTGTGACCATTTCACATGACATCCTTAGGCATCTCTGGCATCGCCTCTGTGACATTTGAAGGTAATTTATCTTGTCCTGAGGATGCGATGACGTGCCAGTGCCTGTCTTCGATAATTCAGTTCCTGGTTATCATTCGAAGCATCCTCACCTTCCTGTTTTGCCTATTGCTGGTTCTCAGGCATCATGAGTTGAGGGAAAAGAGCCCTCTTTAGTCTATCCCTTTTGTTCTTCTTCCCGTGGTACTAGACAAATTGGGTGTGTGAGACCCACGTCGCTGCGGCTTTTCTGAATAACAAATAAGCAGAGAGTGGCAATTCAACTCCCCGTTGCCAGTGAACTGAAACATCAAGGCAATGAACAGCTCCCTTATATCTGCCTTCAAATTCAGCCAGGTAGAAGACATACCCACTATCATTTGCCTCCTCCCACTCTCCTTCCTCTCCTTGAGTGTCCACTCAATTTCCATTGTCGTTGGAGAAAATGGAATTCAGGGCAAGTCTCCCCATCTTCCAACCTCCTCCTGCAACCTTCCAGCTTGAACCCATCACCCTTGACCAACCAATATTACTGTTAACCTTCCCTCCATAATCATTGAGTCTTTCCCCATTACCATGCACAGTGTAATCATCAATTTATTCATGCCATCCCTTGCTCCATCCCGTTCCTACTATCGACATGCTGACGACTCTTACCCTTTCAATTTCTACACACCAAACTAACCACTGTTGTCGAGTCCCTTTCCCCTCCATATGAAGTTGTCAATTTCCCAGCCATTAGTCTTGACCTTTGCCCCCTATAGGGTCCATTTGCCCTCATTGACTGTGACTCTTCACTCTGCTAGCCAGTAACCTCAATTTGTCCCACAGCTCCCTGGCATTGACAGCACTCATCCCTCCCTTTAGTCCCTTGCCAAATATCTTCACACTGACCTGACCACGCCCGCAGCCGAGAACATGCATCTTCATCATCAACAGCAACCATTCGACAACCTGGACGCTCCACTCCACCCTCCCCTGCTCCTCCATGCATCCGATCGCCCCACCCTTCCCTACCCAACTACCCTGCCCTGCTCCTCCATGCACCTGATCACCCCACCCTACCCTACCCGAGTACCCTGCCTTGTAGACCTCCACCCCCCCGACCCATGCCTTTGCCACCATCCCCTAAGAAGATTCACCCTTTCTGGCAAACATCCATTGCAAATGCTGGCCTGGAGGCAAACATCTATTCCAATGCTGGCATTTGTTTAGCGGATGAGGTAAAGAGAGAAGAGCACAGACCTGAGACTCAACTGCACAAATCCAACTGCTGCATGCCACGGTGAAACAATCGTGAACCAGGTGGCACAGGAATATCGCTCACCATTCACTTAATCTGGCAGGTAGGACTAAATTGTAACTAAGCATAGGGTAATGAGTATTCATGTTATTTAAATTAATGCAAAGGTGCAATCCGCCACCGAACGGGGGGAACTCCGGAATGCCGCAAACCCGCTGCTGACTTAATTCCTTTAAAATATCTTGTCATCAGAAATCCAAAAAAAAACCTCCTGCCTAATTATATCACTCCGCATGCCACCAAATCTGCTTTTGCACAACCCTGCTATTGCTCTCGCTCTTCATCGTGAGGCTGCACTGGTTGACCAGACTGTAAATCTTAGGTATCTGAAAGCAAAAATGTAGAAGGAGAGGGCTGCAGTGAGGAAAGGCAGGTGAGATGGACAGCAAGCGGTCCATGGTCACACCATCTGCAGATTGCACTTGATGCCAGACAGCAGGGTGAGGTGAGGTGGGATTTGAGAAGGAGCATAAGACAGAAACATACTGTAATCCTAAATATTCTCGGCAATGCCAGATGCAACAGCCTCAGTCACAGCCAACCCCATGATGTGGAGCAATGTCTCTTCCAAAGGGCTCAGGAGATGTAGGCATGCCTGTCCCCTGCCAGTTCTCTGCTGTTGCCTGCAGTAATGTATGACTTTGTCCTTCAAGAAAGAGGAAAAAAATGCCAGTGAGTGTGTTGCAATGTGTTTGAGTGATCTGCCTGCCATAGCTGAATAACTGGAAGTAGGTGGAGAGGTGGGTGTGAGGCCGGCAGCATAAATGTTGGGCATGAGTCCTGACTGCTGATGGGTTAGTGTTGGGGGTGTGGTGCATTGAGCAGTGAGAGAGATCGGTGGTGAGGTAGGCAGGAGACATTGTCTGAAGATGCATTCGCTGACCTTGACCCGTGTGAGGTCATTGAATATTTTGCAGCACTGCAGCCAGACTCCGGGAATTAACTTCCCTGGCCACCTGCTCCCGTTCCCTTCAGAGGGTATGCCTTGAGGGCCTCCTGCCCCCATCCCACCCCAAACTGGAAACACAACCTCTTTTCTTCTTTCGACCTCCATTACCAAGGCCTCCTGTTCCCCATCTGGGGACCTTGTAGCCTACTATCTGCCCTGCTGCTCAATTACCAGTCCATTTCCTTTCACCAAAGCAGCTGCTGTACCCTGAGTGCACCTCCCATTTAAGAGGGGCAGGCTGCCTTTAAGAAGTGCAAGCTAGTTGTGCATCATGCGAGTCATGTACATGCCTGGGCTCCCTGCTCAGCATGCAACCAGTCAGCAGTGCATTTTGTGCTGGGCACAAGCATGTTTATGTGTTGGCAGCACCAAAGTTTTCTGCTGTCTGTCTGCCTCAGCAGGACCTGGCATGATCCGCGTGCCCGATATGCGGCCTAATCGGATATTTTCCCCAGCGGGTTTGAGCAAAGATACTTTAATCTGATTGGTTGAAGAGACATACTGTTGCTTGCCCTGCTCACACAGGTTCCAGATCCTCTGTAGAGGGTGCTGTGCTGAAATGGATCTCTATCGAAATTTCCTGTGCAAAAGCCCACAAAAGGTCAGCGCAGCTGTAGCAGTAATGAACAGTGACGCCATTTGTTCACCACTGGCTGCAAAATTCAGGTCATTATAAAACATCATTTAATTTCAAAGTGTAGTAAACAATACCTGCACTGATATTATATTCAGAGGTTTGTAACTGTCTTAATGTAAAGATACTCAACAATGAATGCTGCTCACTCACTATGGAAACCTAACTGTGGAGAAGAAACTGGATACTTAGCACGATACAGAGGAAATGGGAATGTGTGGCAACAATCAGGAGACATAGTCAATAATGGGACAGTAGGAGGCCATTCAGCCCATTGAGTCCATGCCAAATTATTTGCTAATCTGAAGTTGGTATTCATATTTCAAACCAATGAAAACTCTACTTCACTGTTTGCTGTAAATGATACAGAACAAGGCTAGTACTGGTTTGAAACATGAAACTTAGGAGAGGAATTTCCACAGAGCTGCTTCTGTTCCACTGCTATAACATTGCTGCAAGTGCGACGGAAAAAACATTTGGCACAAATGGATTTGCAGTGAAGTTACAGTGGTGGGCCAGTAACAACTCCAAGGAAATGCCCAGCCTAAGCTACTGCTTGATCAAGAAGTTTACAAACTCTAAGTCCAGGAGACACAAGGGAATGTTCCTTTTCATTAGAAGTTCTCTCCCCTTACTGTTGAAAAGTGCATGTGGAATTTCTTGTGAGAAAGTACCACTTGCCCATACTATTATCAGTCATGCCCTTTGAGATCCCATCTAAGCAAAATTACTGTTTTGATCAGTCTTATTTTGATTTTTCATATGTCATATATATTTTAAATTTTTTCTATAATTTTATTCATGTATAAGCTCTTTCAGGTTTTTTTTGGCATGTGATTACACTGCAAATGCTGTTCACAGTCTTGCTTTAACCTGTTTCCCCAGTATTATTGCTTATTCTTTAGTCTTGTCTCATTAAATAGCTTTCCTGATGAGAGCAATGAAGTAGAGCAGAACAAACAACTGGCTAGGGCTGCTCCAGCTTTGCTGAAGGGCAAAGGGTGAGTATTAAGGAGAATGTGCAGTACCTGGGATGATCTACTAACACTACAAAAAGAAGCATTTCGTTACATATGCTAACAAAAAAAAGTGAATACTTACAAATATTTTGGACTTCTAGCAGCGCGAAGCACACTTGTGTTGATTCCCTGGGGGCAGACAGCAGCGCGGGCCGCTATCTGCGCGTTTTTTCTCCAGTAATATCAATGAAGAACGCAGCATGGCTTTTGGCTTTCCTTAATTGTATCAGTGAAGAAAGCCGTGCGAACTGTGCAGCTATCAGCCCGTGGTGCTGCCGACCCCGGAGAATCGACGCAAGTCTGCGTAACGTCACTAGCGCTACGCAAACAAATTTCTCCCAAGTATCTTAGAACAGAATTTCAAGTAGCAGATGTATACTGCTTCACATCTGTAGAATTACTTCTGCAATTACAAATGTTATATTAGAAGTAATGCATGTACTCTCACTTTCTTAGACTAAACAACCCTACTCATAAACAGCGCATTCAGTTTTTAGTCCCATTTCATGCTGCAAGGTGAAAAAGTATGGTGAATTATGGATTGAATACCTTGAAGCAGAAGAGACAATGGGGTGTGCAGATGTATCATTATTTTTGCTTTCTTTTAAATTTCTCATTTACTTTTTACAATGTTTTCTTTTTTATTCTTTGCTTTGCATTGTTTCTTTACATTTTCATTATTCTAGGTTGCAGTACAGCCTTGATATTGCTGATAGACTGGGTGATGAACATGTTCTGATTGGGCTATATATCAACCTCCTCCTGAACAATTCCTCACGGTTAGTTGAGGTTTCTTTTACCCAATACAAAAATAATTATGTTTGAAGGAACATCCTTTAATAATCTGTCAGTTCTAGTCATGTAAAACTAAGTAGGACACGTCATGTGGTGAATGTGGATCATTTATTAAATAGCTACGTGGCCTTATACCACACTGCTTTATGCGAAAGCTGATGAACTCCAGATTTAGATGTTTATTGATGAGATAAAATAGAAATTTAAAATGGAGTGCTTTGCGTATGAACTACTGCAAGAAAATCTACTGTAGTTAGACACAACTTCTGTAAGTTTAGCTGGTATAATATTAGTTTCGATCTATGCTAAATGTCATAGTAACCTGTGTGATTTCTGATCTTTGGATTTCCCAATTTGTCATTATATTTCATTCTCTCCCAGCTATCAAGGAAAAGATCATAACATTGGAAAAGATAATTAGATGAGTATTTGAAAATGAAGACTATAAACAGATATGTGGAATCAGTGGGAAGATGGAGTTAGAATAGGTAGCTCAAGTTGAAGATCTGGCTTCACTTGCAAGCTCTGGGCTTGCTCTACTCAGGGCAGCCCAGTTTGGCAAACGGGTCCTAAAACAAGCATTAGGTGCCTTGCATATGCTAATGAAACTCCTAACACCTGTTTCAGGTGGCCGGAAGAGGTCCAATTTCTACCCAACATGTTTTGCAAAGCTATTAGTCTTTAGCCAAAAAAAGTTACCAACTGTAATTATCAGGTTTCTGCAATCTGAATATGAGCAGCTGTTTATTGAATTCCAATTACTGATAGTTTTTCAATTTTATTGATTGGTTATTTTCACTAGCATTGTTATGCTTTAAATCTCCTCCGTTGTGATTATTTTTTATTCATTCATGGGAAGTGAGCGTCGCTGGCCAGGCCAGCATTTATTGCCCATCCCTAATTGCCCTTGAAAAGGTGCTGGTGAGTTGCCTTCTTGAACCACTGCAGTCCATGTGGGGTAGGTACACCCACAGTGCTGTTAGGAAGGGAGTTCCAGGATTTTGACCCAGCGACAGTGAAGGAACAGCGATATAGTTACAAGTCAGGATGTTGTGTAACTTGGAGGGGAACTTGCAGGTGGTGGTGTTCCCATGTATGTGCTGCCCTTGTCCTTCTAGTTGGTAGAGGTCGCGGGATTGGAAGGTGCTGTCCAAGGAGCTTTGGTGCATTGCTGCAGTGCATCTTGTAGATAGTACACACTGCTGCCACTGTGCATCGGTGGTGGAGGGAGTGAATGTTTGTAGATGGGATGCCATTCAAGCGGGCTGCTTTGTCCTGGATGGTGTCGAGCTTCTTGAGTGTTGTTGGAGCTGCACCCATCCAGGCAAGTGGAGAGTATTCCATCATTCTCCTGACTTGTGCCTTGTAGATGGTGGACAGACTTTGGGGAGTCAGGAGGTGAGTTACTCGCCTCAGGATTCCTAGCCTCTGACCCGCTCTTGTAGCCACGGTATTTATCTGGCTACTCCAGTTCGGTTTCTGGTCAATGGTAGCCCCGAGGATGTTGATAGTGGGGTATTCAGCAATGGTAATGCCATTGAATGTCAAGGGGAGATGGTTAGATTCTCTCTTGTTGGAGATGGTAATTGCCTGGCACTTGTGTGGTGCGAATGTTACTTGCCACTTGGATCAATCCAAGCTTGGATATTGTCCAGGTTTTGCTGCATTTCTTGTTACTGTTACGTGAGTAACATTTGAGCTAATCAGATTCAAGTGTGATGTTACAAGAGTTATGATCGCAGTGGGAGCAAATCTGAAAACCATTCTAAGCACTCGTCCCGTCCTTTTAGAAAGCTGGTAATGCTGGCTGTTTAAACACAGACATCATCAGTTGTTTATCGGCCACTACATATGTGAAACTGATGTGAAAGAAGAAAGTAACCTCACCTACGTAGTTTTTAAACTGAGTTTTATGAACAGAAGCACTCCTGGCACCATTGTGATCAGAACAGGGCCCAGCAGGAAGGGAAATTTCACCCTCCCGATAATTGGGTTTTGTGTAGTAGAAAGGACTATTCTTCCCCTAACCCTGCTGAAATGAAATTGCAGGGCACTCTTCCAAGCTGAGGACATCATAAGCATCTACCCATTCTATCAACCCCTTCCCTCCCCTGTATCTTCCTCTTTAACCCTCCCCTCCTCCATTCATCTTATCTGACCTCTTGCCGTGTATTCACAATACCCTCTGACCTTCCCATCTCTGACGCTGAACGACCTATACTTAACAAAGGGCTCAGTTTTATCACCTTATGCCCCCACCTTAATGAATTTCACGCTCGGCATGACGTTGAGCTCTTTTTCCGTCTTCTTCGCCTCCGGGCTCTCTTCTTTGACCAGGAGTCCTCCCCACAACTAACAGGCCCTTTCAACTGCCTCCAGTATTCTCCTTCCATATGGACCCCTCCCTCTGGCCTGTTACTCTTGATATTTTCATTGAGAACTCAGTGTGGCATTGGCTGTCTCAATTTCTCCACTCCCCTCGCTCACTCTAACCTGTCTCCCTCCGAACTTGCTACACTCCGTTCTCTCAGGTCAAACCCCAACATTCTTATCAAACCTGCTGACAAAGGTGGTGCTGTGGTTGTCTGCGTACCAATCTCTACCTTGCAGAAGCTGAGCGCCAACTCTCAGACAAGAGTGGGCAGAGAAACAATGGCTGGAATATTACCAGGCCACTGAGAGCGAGGTTAGAGGCTGCAGCAGGGGAACTGTAAAATGCGGTTGGAATGCGTTCGGCCAGAAGTCCAGTATCGTGGAGTCAGTTCCAGATATTACAAGCAGCAGAAGTCATGGCAGGCGGACTTCTGAAAACGACCCGGCGGGACCTCTATTAAGGGAGTTAAAAGGGCAAATTTTAGGGTGCATTTCTAACTTCGTCAATGGTACCCAGGAACCATGGGGTTTCAGAGCCCTGCCTGGTTAAAGGAGGCAGTAAGGAGGTGAGAGCTCAGTGCTGCCTCTGCCAGCTATCCATCTGGAGAGCCAATGTGTGGCAGAAGGGAGGGTGGTGAATGGATCACATTGCTGGATGAGAGCAGAAGGGGTGTAAAGTTGCCAGGACTGACTGAGGGGGTATAAAAATGTGCCAGCACTGAATGAGGGGGTGTATAAAGGTGCCAGGACTGACTGAGGGAATGTGCTGCAAGGGTCACAAAGGGGCAGCGGCACTTGCTCCCTAGGGACTAGCCAGAGAAAGGTGTAGTGGTAGGTAAGCTGGACAGAATGCGCAAGATTAGGAAAGAGCCCACCTGCCATGGTTCTAATCCACCCAGTCTTCGTGGGCCCGCCCACACCTGAGGAGCAGTGCAGAGGGAGGGAGGTCCAGGCACTGGTGGATGTAGTCGTAATGTCACTGAACTACTAATCCAGAGACACAATCTAATGAATTAAACAGGTATTTTGCATTGGTCTTCACTATTAAGGATACAAGTAACATCCCAGTATTCGCTGTGAGTCAGGAAATGGAAGGGAGGGAGGAACTCAAGAAAATTACAATCACCAGGGAAGTAGTGCTGAACAAATTGTTGGAGCTGCGGGCTGGCAAGTCCCCGGGTACTGATGGACTTCATCCTAGGGTATTAAAAGAAGTTGCTAGTGAGATAGTTGATGCATCAGTTTTAATTTTCCAAAATTCCCTAGATTCTGGGAAGGTTCCGTTAGATTGGAAAATAGCAAATGTAACTCCTTTATTTAAAAAGGGAGAGAGACTGAAAGCAGTAAACTACAGGCCAGTTAGCTTAACATCTGTCTTAGGGAAAATGTTAGAGGCTATTATTAAAGACATTATAGCAGGGCATTTGGAAAAATTTAAGGTAATCAGGCAGAGTCAACGTGGTTTTGTGAAAGGAAAATCATGTTTATTGGAGTTCTTTGAGGGAGTTGCTTGTGCTGTGGAAAAAGGGGAACTGGTGGATGTATTGAACTTAGATTTCTAGAAGGCATTTGATAAGATACCACATCAAATGTTATTGCAGAAAATAAAAGCTCATGGTGTAGGGGGTACCATATTGGCATGGATAGAAGATTGGCTAGCTAACAGGAAATAGAGTAGGCATAAATGGGTCATTTTTTGGTTGGCAGGATGTAACGAGTGGTGTGCCAGAGGGATCTGTTCTGGGGTCTCAACTTTTTACACTTTATATAAATGGCATGATGAAGGGACAGAAGGTATGGTTGTTAAGTTTGCTGATGACACAAAGATAGGTAGGAAAGTAACTTGTGAAGAGGACATAAGGGGGCTACAATGGGATATAGATTGGTTAAGTGAGTGGGCAAAGACCCGGCAATTGGAGTATAATGTGGGAAAGTGTGAAATTGTCCCCTTTGGCAGGAAGAATAAAAAAGCATATTATATAAATGGTGAGAGATTGCAGAGCTCTGAGATGCAGAGGGATCTGGGTGTCCTAGTGCATGAATCGCAAAAGTTTAGTATGCAGGTACAGCATGTAATTGGGAAAGCTAATAGAATAGTATAGTTTATTGCGAGGGGAATTGAATACAAAAGTAGGGAGGTTATGCTTCAGCTATACAGGGCATTGGTGAGACCACATCTGGAGTACTGTGTACAGTATTGGTCTCCTGATTTAAGGAAGGATGTAAATGCGTTGGAGGCAGTACAGAGAAGGTTTACTAGACTAATACCTGGAATGGGTGGGTTGTCTTATGAGGAAAGATTGAACAGGCTAGGCTTGAGTAAGAGGCAACTTGACTGAAACATACAAGATCCTGAGAGGTCTTGACAGGGTGGAGGTGGAAAGGATGTTTCTCCATGTGGGAGAATCTAGAACTAGGGGTCACTGTTTAAAAATAAGGTATTGCCCATTTAAGACAGAGATGAGGAGAAGTTTTTTCTCTCAGAGGGTTGTGAGTCTTTGGAATTGTCTTCCTCAAAAGGTGGAGGAAGCCAAGTCTTTGAATATTTTTAAGGCAGAGGTAGATAGATTCTTGATGAGCAAGGGGGTGAAAGGTTATCGGGGGTAGGTGGAAATGTGGAGTAATATGTTCAACCATGAACTTATTGAATGGTGGAGCAGGCTTGAGGGGCCAAGTTGCCTACTCCTGCTCCACGACAACTGGTGGAATTTAAAATCAATTAATTAATACAAATTTGGAATTGAAAGCTAGTCTCAGTAATGATGCCATGAAACTATCATCGATTGTTGTAAATGTTTATCCTCAGCAGAGTCCAATTACTCAAACATAGAGCGTGAAATACTTGCTCTGGTGATTGGGATCACAAGGTTCCACACCTGCCTACTCGGTAATCAGTTCATGGTGGAAACCGACCACAAACTACTGGAGATTATCTGGCGCAAACCATTGACAAGCACACAACCTCGACTACAGCGGCTGTTAGTGAAAGTATAGCGGTACGACTCGACATCTGCTACAAATTGGGTACCAAAATGGTCACCTCGGATACGCTGAGCAGATTGCCAAACCCAGCAAGAATTAAGAAGTTCCACTGGATCTGCAAGTAGACAGCATGGACATCGAGGTGGAAGATGTGCTCAAAACCGATTTATTGCATTTTGGCCAGCACAAATGTGACCAACTACAATCAGAAAGAGCCAGTGACCCACAACTGAAGGCACTGTGGCGAGTCATCATAGATGTTAGAAGTGAGTTTAGGGAGTTAGGCTGGAAGCTGAAAGCTCGGACGGACAGAGTTGTTATCTCTGGTTTGTTGCCGGCGCCACGTGATAGTGAGGCTAGGAATAGGGAGAGAGCACAGCTGAACACGTGGCTGCAGGAATGGTGTAGAAGAGAGGGCTTCCAGTTCTTGGATAATTGGACTGCATTCTGGGGAAGATGGGACCTGTTCAAACAGGACGGGCTGCATCTGAACCAGAGGGGCACCAATATCCTGGGAGGGAGGTTTGCTAGTACTGTTCGGGAGGGTTTAAACTAGTTTGGGAGGGGGATGGGAACCGGACTTGTAGTCCAGGGACCAGTGGGTCCACTCAGAAAGACAAAGAGTGTAGTGAGGTATTGGGGAAGGTAGCACTGTCGCAGAGGACAGATGGGCACGGAGAAGGGTTAAAGTGCGTATACTTCAACGCAAGAAGCATCAGGAATAAGGTGAGTGAATTGAAGGCGTGGATGGGCACTTGGGACTACGATGTTGTGGCCATCACTGAAACGTGGATAGGTGAGGGGGAGGAATGGTTCTTGGAGGTACCTGGTTATAGATGTTTTCATAAGATTAGGAATGGTGGTAAAAGAGGTGGGGGGGTGGCATTGTTAGTTAGAAATAGTGTAACAACTGCTGAAAGAATTTTCGAGGAGGATCTGCCGACTGAGGCACTGTGGGTTGAGGTCAGGAACAGGAAAGGAGCAGTCACCTTGATGGGAGTTTTCTATCGGCCCCCCAATAGCAGCAGGGAGGTGGAAGAGCAGATTGGGAAACAGATTTTGGAAAGGAGTAGAAGTCACAGGGTAGTAATTATGGGGGATTTCAACTTCCCAAATATTGATTGGCAACTCTTTAGATCGAATAGTTTGGATGGGGTAGTGTTTGTGCAGTATGTCCAGGAAGCTTTTCTGACTCAGTATGTAGACTGCCCGACCAGAGGGGAGGCAATATTGGATTTGGTACTAGGTAATGAACCAGGGCAAGTGATAGAGCTGTTGGTGGGCGAGCACTTTGGAGATAGTGATCACAATTCTGTAGCATTCACTGTGGTAATGGAGAGGGATAGGTATGTGCAACAGGGCAAGGTTTACAATTGGGGGAAGGGTAGATATGATGCTGTCAGGCAGGAACTGAGGAGCATAAGTTGGGAGCATATGCTGGCAGGGAAGGGCACGGTCGAAATGTGGAACTTTTTCAAGGAGCAGATAGTAGGGGCCATTGATAAGCATGTCCCTGTCAGACAGGGAAGGGATGGTCATGTGAGGGAACCGTGGTTGACAAGAGAGGTTGAGAGTCTTGTTAGGAAGAAGAAGGATGCGTATATAAGGTTGAGGAAAAAGGGCACAGGCATAGCTCTGGAGGGATACAAGATGGCCAGGAAGGATCTGAAGAAAGGGATTAGGAGAGCTAAGAGAGGGCATGAAAAATGCTTGGCGGGTAGGATAAAAGAAAACCCCAAGGCCTTTTACGCGTATGTCAGAAATATGAGGATGACTAGGGGGACCGTAGTTCCGGTCAAGGACAATAGCGGGAGACTGTGTGTTGAGCCGGAAGAGATAAGTGAGGTTTTGAATGAGTACTTCTCTTCGGTATTTACGAATGAGAAGGGGTGTATTACTGAAGAGGACGGTGTGAAACAGACTGGTAAGCTCGAGGAAGTGCTCGTTAGGAGGGAAGATGTGTTGGGGTTTTTGAATAACTTGAAGATAGACAAGTCTCCCGGGCCTGACGGGGTATATCCAAGGATGTTATGGGAAGCAAGGGATGAAATTGCAGAGCCGCTGGCAATGATCTTTTCATCTTCTCTGTTGACGGGGGTGGTACCAGGTGATTGGAGGGTGGCAAATGTTGTGCCCCTGTTCAAGAAAGGGAATAGGAACAACCCTGGGAATTACAGGCCAGTTAGTCTTACTTCGGTGGTAGGCAAGTTGATGGAAAAGGTGCTGAGGGATAGGATTTCTGAGCATCTGGAAAGACACTGCTTGATTCGGGACAGTCAGCACGGTTTTGTGAGGGGTAGGTCTTGCCTCACAAGCCTGATTGAATTCTTTGAGCAGGTGACCAAGCAAGTGGATGAGGGTAAACCAGTGGATGTGGTGTACATGGATTTTAGTAAGGCATTTGATAAGGTCCCCCATGGTAGACTTATGGAGAAAGTCAGGAGGCATGGGATAGTGGGGAATGTGGCCAGTTGGATTAAGAATTGGCTAACTGATAGAAGGCAGAGAGTGGTCTTAGATGGTAAATACTCAGCCTGGAGCCCAGTTACCAGTGGCGTGCCACAGGGATCAGTTCTGGGTCCTCTCCTGTTTGTGATTTTTATTAACGACTTGGATGAGGAAGTCGAAGGGTGGGTCAGTAAATTTGCAGATGATACAAAGGTTGGTGGAGTTGTGGATACCGAGGAGGGCTATTGTCGTCTGCAAAGGGACTTGGATAGGTTGCAGTGCTGGGCTGAAAAGTGGCAGATGGAGTTTAACCCTGAAAAGTGTGAGGTCGTCCATTTTGGAAGGACAAACACGAATGCAAAATACTGGGTTAACGGTAGGGTTCTTGGGCATGTGGAGGAGCAGAGAGACCTTGGGGTCTATGTGCATAGATCGTTGAAAGTTGCAACTCAAGTGGATAGGGCTGTGAAGAAGGCATATGGGGTGTTAGCGTTCATTAGCAGAGGGATTGAATTTAAGAGCCGTGAGGTGATGATGCAGCTGTACAGGACCTTGGTGAGGCCTCATTTGGAGTACTGTGTGCAGTTCTGGTCGCCTCATTTTAGGAAGGATGTGGAAGCCTTGGAGAGGGTGCAGAGGAGATTTACCAGGATGTTGCCTGGAATGGAGAATAAGTCTTACGAGGAAAGGCTGAACATTCTAGGCCTCTTCTCATTAGAACGGAGAAGGATGAGGGGTGACATGATAGAGGTTTATAAGATGATCAGGGGAATAGATAGGGTAGACAGTCAGAAACTTTTTCCCCGGGTGGAGCAAAGCGTTACAAGGGGTCATAAATTTAAAGTGAAGGGTGGGAGATATAAGGGGGATGTCAGGGGAAGGTTCTTTACCCAGAGAGTGGTCGGGGCATGGAATGCCTTGCCTGGGGAAGTTGTTGAGTCAGAAACTTTAGGGACTTTCAAACGGCTTTTAGATAGGTATATGGATAAAGGAGAATGATGGGGTATAGATTAAATTGTCCTTGACAGAGGACAAAGGATCGGCACAACATCGTGGGCCGAAGGGCCTGTTCTGTGCTGTATTTTTCTATGTTCTATGTTCTAAGGTTGGCCTGACACGGTAAAAGAGGTGCCAGAAACACTCAGATGCTTTTGGTCTTATAGAGATGAATTCGGTATCTTGAGCGGCGTCCCCTTCAAAGGAAAACAAATGATTGTGCCCAAAGCTTCCTGAGAGAACATCTTGTCACAACTTCACCAAGGCCATGTGGAAATACAGCAAACACGACGACTGGCACGATATACTGTTTATTGGCCAGGGATAAACGTGAAATCAAAAGGTTAGTGAGGAGGTGCGAGGCATGCCAGAGCCACCAGCCACAACAACGCAAAGAATCTCTACACCCTCACGAGATTCCATAAGTCCCTTGGCCCAAAATTGTCACTGACCTATTTTCCGTTAATGGAGACTACTTTATCTTAGTCACCAATTATTTCTGCAAATTGCCAGTTGTCAGACAGGTAAAAGACACTTCAAGAGCGGTCGTCACAGACACATTGAGTGCCATATTCAGTCTATTCGGTGCACCTGAAGAAATCCTTTCTGACAATGGGCCACAGTATACGGGCAAACCTTTCAGGGATATGTATGCCAAATGGGGTGTAAACCATGTGACATCCTCACCACATTACCCTAGATCTAATGGTCTTGCCAAGCGAATGGTTGGCACAGTCAAAGAACTTTTCCTGAAGTGTAGGTCAATGAAACAAGACTTTCGTGTTACCATGCTCCACCTCAGAGCTACACCTATGGATATGGGCTTACCATCACCAGCAGAGATCATGTTTGGCAGACAAGTGCAGACGACTCTGCCAAGTTATCATCTGTCCAAATTCTCCGAGATGCAGGAGATGCTGCTCGAAAAACAGGGGAGAATGAAGTTGGTGGATTACCGACATGCAGGGGCGGAACTACCTCAGTTATACATAGAACAAAAGGTCAGGGTCATACACCCCACAATGAGAACATGGTTACCCGCAGCAGTATCCGAAGTATACAGTGAGCCTTGGTCCTCCAAGATTCGAACATCCAGCAGAGAGGTGTTGAGAAGGAACTGAAGCCAACTTAGAGAAGAGTGCAATACTCCAATTGCACACAGTGGACGCAAAAGAGCGCACTCCGACGATGAGGGTGTGATGGAATAACAGGACAACAACCAACACATTGACAACATGCCTGCAAACCACATCCACATCCCCGGAAAGTTATACTGTAACCAGATCTGGAAGAGTTGTCAAACCACCGAAATGATATATAGGCTTCTATATTTGTAAATGTCATAATCTATATCCCGTATAACTAATTTTGATATCTAATTTTATGTATTTTTACTTGTAGCGTACGAGACCTATCTTTGGAAAGAAGGGGGATGTTGTATGATTGCCTTTAAGAGTGATGTCCCTTTAAGATCTCAGTATGCTAATGAGCCAAGTACCAGGATGTATTCATGTCACTACAAGCCAGAGTCTCGCTGCAACAGTAACACCTAGAGAAAGGTTCTGTAAATAGTTCGCTCTGTACTATATATAGTAGTTTAGCTGTAATAAACCTGTTTGAGATCTCCAACGAACTGGACTCCATGCATCTCATTTATGTTGCATCAGACAACATAAAGACCTTTACAAACCTTGGTTCAAACATGGACGAAAGAGCTCAATTCCAAAGGTGAGTTGAGAGTGACTGCTCTTAACTGCAAGGCAGCATTTGACCAAGTTTGGCGTCAAGGAGCCCTAGCAAAATTGAAGTCATTGGAAATCGGTGGAAAATTCTCTACTGGTTGGAGTCATACCTAGCACAAAGGAAGATGGTTGTGGCTGTTGGAGACCTATCATCTCAGCCCCAGGACATCGCTGCAGGAGTTCCTCAGGGTAGTTTCCTAGGCCCAGCCATCTTTCAGCTGCTTCATAAATGACCTTCCTTCCATCAAAAGATCAGAAGTGGGGATGTTCACTGATGATTGCACAATGTTCAACACCATTCGCGACTCCTCAAATACTAAAGCAGTCCGTGTCCATATGTCGCGAGACCTGGACAACATTCAGGCTTGGGCTGAAAAGTGGCAGGTAACAGTTGCGCCACGTAAGTGTCAGGCGATGACCATTTCAAACAAGAGAGAATCTAACCATCTCCCCTTGACATTCAACGGCATTACCATCGCTGAATACCCCACCATCAACATCCTGGGGGTTACCATTGACCAGAAACTGAACTGGACCAGCCATATAAATACTGTGGTTACAAGAGCAAGTCAGAGGCTGAGAATTCTGCGGTGAGTACCTCACCTCCTGACTCCCCAAAGCCTGTCTACCAACTACAAGACACAAGTAAGGAGTGTGATGGAATACTCTCCACTTGCCTGGATGAGTGCAGCTCCAACAATATTCAACAAGCTGAAAACCATCCAGGGCATAGCAGCCTGTTTGATCAGCACCCCTTCCACCACTTTAAACATTCATTCCCTCCACCACCAACGCACAGTGGCATCAGTGTGTACTATATACAAGATGTACTACAGCAACTAACCAAGGCTCCATCGACAGCATCTTCCAAACCTGCGACCTCTACCATCTAGAAGAACAAGGGCAGGAGACCCATGGGAACACCATCACCTGCAAGTTCCCCTCAAAGCCACACACCATCCTGTCTTGGAACTATATCACCATTCCTTGACTGTCACTGGGTCTGAAACCTAGAACTCCCTTCTTAACAGCACTGTGGGTGTATCTACACATGATGGACTACAGTGGTTCAAAAAGGCAGTTCACCAGCACATTTTCCAGGACAATTAGGGATGGGCAACAAATGCTGACATTGCCAGCAATGTTCACAACCCCTGAAAGAATTTTTAAAAAAAGGAAATGCTAAGTATCCTGACTTGCCTGCCGAAGAACTTGCACACAATGGCTGAGAGCATGGAGGTTTCCAGTTCCAACTTGTCTTGGTGCTTCATGCAGAAAATGGAGACCATGCTGTTTAACCATGGAGCAAGTGATCAGTTCCACAGACCGGGTAGTAGGGCCTACTGTAATGGAGCCATGGACGACAATTCTGTTGCTTCCATTGTCACTCTCATGTACAGGGTTGACTTTGGCTTCCATAGTATCATATCATTCCCGCACTCTATTTATTTTCTGGCAAAGAGATAGAAGTACTAAGGCACAGCTCCAGGAGAGTTGCATTGGATCATGGAAGAGGCTCCTGCTGTTCTCTGTCAAGATGACAGCATACCTACTTCTGCCAATACCCACTCCACTAGTACTCTTGCTAGGGCTGCACAGCCAGCTGGGCCAGACTGCTTGGCCCACGTCGTGTTGAGATGGGCCCTTTAGGCCCAAGCTGCTCAAGGAAGCTCAGCAACCTTTTACCTTTCAAGCTGTAGCCAGAGGGGGTAGATTTCATAGATGCAACAGGATATGTAAACGAGCACAGAAGAGAGGCACTAGTATAACTGGGTGGTTGATGGTCGGCACAGACTCGTTGGGCCGAAGGGCCTGTTTCAGTGCTGTATCTCAAAACAAAAAACAAAAAAAAAGGGTGATTCCTAATTCTGCAATTTGATTGTAATCCAACTATGAAGTGAGTTCTTGCACCAATTTTTTTCCCCTGGATTTGGAGTTGGTGTTAGCATTTGTCGTCAAATAAAGCCTGAGGCCTCCAGATTCTGAACCCAAAAATGGGTCTAGATGAATTTCCACCCTTTGTGAGTCAGGCAAGGTTAGCCCTTGCATTGTTCTGCTTCTACGTGGCTGCAGCATTTCTGTGTCATCAAGGCCACAGGCTGAAGCTGGCACTCCACAATCACTAGACCTAACAGCACAGAAAGTGGTCAATCAGCCCATTGTGCCTGTGCTGTCTCTTTGAAAGAGCTATCCAATTAGTCCCACTTCCCATGATCCTGCCAATTGTTCCACTTCTGGTATTTTTCCAATTCCCTTTTGAAAGTTACTGTTGAATCTGCTTCCATCACCCTTTCAGGCAGTGTATACCAGATCCATATTACTTGCTGTGTAAGGAAAAAAAAATCTCATCTCTCCTCTGGTACTTCTGTGAATTTTCTTAAATCCGCATCCTCTGGTTACCAACCCTCCCACCAATCGAACAGTTTCTCCTTATTTACTCTGTCAAAACCCCTCATAATTTTAAGCATGTCTATTAAATATTTCTGATTCCAGTTCTGATGAAAGGTCATTGACCTGAAAGTTATGTCAACTTTTGTAAAACTCTAACTCCGAAGAAGGGTCACTGACCCGAAATGTTAACCCTGCTTCTCTCTCCACAGATCTGCTGAGTATTTCCAGCATTTTCTGTTTTTATTTCAGATTTCCAGCATCCGCAGTATTTTGCTTTTATTAAATCTCTCTCTTTACCTTCCCAGAGATCTTTCAGATCAAAATTTTCAGTCCTATTAATATAAACTAATATAATATATCACAAATGGCCAGCTAAAATGGGCATTCTTATAATTCTTATAATAACCGCAGTTATTATTGGAAAAGAGTTACAAATGGAATTTTAAGTGATAACATAAATGTAATTGTGCTCCAAAATATACTGTGGTCTCAAGGAAACTGATCAGCTGATCAAAGTGTGTTGAGCTGTAAAATCAAACGAATGATGAGCAGTGTGCAGGGATAGGCACCGACATGTTGCAGCATGGACATTTGACAAAATTATTGACTCAACCAGGGACATGGGGACAATTAATCTGTATATAAAGTGTATAACCAATCTAATGCCATCAAAACACAGTCCAATTTAAAACACATTTCTCCCTATAAATAAAGTAGCTAAGCGTACAAACATCAATGGAGATCAGCACAACTGTATTCGTGGACTAGCAAGCAAAACAGCATGCAATGCCAATGTGAATTACTTCTGTTGATAGAATGTCACTGGGTGGTAGATAGACCTTATCGGATGACCTCTGTGGATTCACACTGTGTCAGGAATACCAATTGACCCAATAAACCATGAAACTCAAGGAGAAGATTGTTGTAGTTATTAAGGTGAGGCAGTAGACAAATCAGCAATAGAAATACGGACCATTTCTCACACTGCTGTTGTCACAAGACAATTTAACCCATGATGGTCAATGTTTGTGCAATTTCTCCACCTGCTTGTAATATGTGTCTAAAGGCAGGGCAGTGATCTCCAAATCAGGAGAAATTTATAGAATGGAGCAGATAGAACTTAAGAAGAGTCATGTAAAACAGAACAGTAAAGTGGAACAGGAAGGTAAAAGACTAGTTTATTCATCTCGGCAGGCTGGTAAACTAGGTCCTGGATTTTCTAAATTACAGAAACAGCAGAATCTGTCATGGACAAAATGTCATTTTCTCACCAAAGCAAGTGGCAAAATTAGATAAACACAATTACAAATGAAGAGCGCCCTTCAGTTCCTGCCATAAAGTGATTTTCTTAAATTCAATTATGTTGATATCTCAGTCTATTACTATCGATTCCGATTCAGCACTGACAAAATAATTATTGAGAAAACTTTTCTGCAAAAGGTTGAGTGGTTGTTACTGCATGTATTATTCAGTTACAAAATGTCACTCTCTGTAAGATTTAGTACTATCTGTAAAATTGTACTCCGGACTAACTGATTTATGTCCAATCTCTGACCTGTAAGCAAAGGTGCACTTGTAACATAATGTAATTTTCTGAGACAGACAACTTTCAAATGATATTGGCCAGTCAGCTTATCTGCCCTCAAACTGGATAGTAAATGATGCACATTGCAGTTACTGATCTTTGACATATTTGTAAAACTTGTCCTTTAACCCAATTCACAGCAAAGAAAAATTAGCTAATGACTGTTTCTAACATGATCATTGAAACATAATTTTTTACTATGTCTTTCCCGACAGATTTTAAAACTGCAAATGCAGCATGGATTTTGTTAAGGAATCGTAGACAGTCCATCATAGATTAAGGTTTATTAAAGCTATCCATTACATTGTATTTACCAACTATTGTATATGGGGGTCAGAAGCGTTTTGTTTTTGCCAATATCACTCAGCCCCATTACACTGTACTCTTGTATTCACAAGTAATTTGCAGTGCTGACTTCTGGAGATTCCTTGGATTTTCTTGCCTGTTTTCCCCTCAATACAAGTTCTGGAACAATGTGATTCCAAGTGGATAGCAGCGGAATTGTGACATTTATATAGAAGTAAAGGTCCAGCAACTTTGAACATGTCACTGAACTTGTGTCCCAAGTGAAAGTAATGCGTGCCAGAGCGTAGAAATCGAGACGTTCCCTAAGTGATTTTAAAATGGGTTCCGCTTTTTTTTTTAAAAAGCCTGCCAGAATATCGCAAAGCTGTCCGAAATTCAGAAGCGCCGTTCTGCCAGATATGAAACTGACAGTCATATAATTTTTTTTAAAGCCAGTATGGTCAGAAAGAAGAAGCCAATGGGAAATTTCTCATCTCTGAAATTACCAGTCACGTACCTCAAAATATTTCACCATGGTAACTGGTGTCCGTGTACAGACACGTTGCTGACCCCTGGCAGTGTGTAGCAGATCTTGATTTTGCAATAAGGGTTCTGCTTAAAGTATACAATGGTAGCAAATAGTAAGTGGTTTGGTGCGGTGTCATTGTGTTAAGAATCTTGCCACCTATTTTATACAGAATGGTTATAATAAATGTAAAGAAGCAATAATTAACTTCCATGCTCTAAATGGGCTTCCCAGTATTAAGTTTGAAATAAATATCACTATAGCAATAATATCCAGGGAATAGCATAAAAACATATTTGAACTTTGATGAGATTGAGAGCTATTAAATGAATGTATCCAGTTTCATTGTTAAGGTTTTATCCTTTCTTAATAGTGTCCTTGATAGTCCAAGCCGACTAGATGAAGAACATCGATTGATAGCACGGTATGCAGCACGACTCGCTGCTGAGGCAGCGTCTTCAGTAAGTAGTGAACCAAACAGTCTGGTTTCTTTCAGTTTAATTTGTTAATATGTTGAGCTGATAACCAAATTTAGTTGTAGCTGAACAACTCAATATTAGCTGCAGCATCACAAGGATATACATTTTTAAATGTTCCTTCAAAGCATGCAGTGCAATGTGAAGCCCACTTTGTGCAATGTGCCCAGCTTCTGCAACTTGATTTTGTGGTATACTACGTTTAAAAAATGAAAACATTTTATGAATTCATAGAATCATAGAATGATTACAACACAGAAGGAGATAATTCAGCCTTCTGTGTTGGTGCCGGCTCCCTGCAAGAACATCTCAGCTAGCCTCATTCCCCTACCCTTTCCTCGTGGCCCTGCTATTTCTTTCTCTATCCAATTCCCTTCTGAAAGCTCTGTTTGTACCTGCTTCAACCACATGCTTGGGTAGCGCATTCCAAATCCTAACCACTTGCTGTGTAAAAAGGTTCTTCCTCATGTCGCCGTTGTTTCTTTTTCCAATCAACTTACATCAGTGTCCTCTAGTTTTGAACCCTTCCGCCTGTGAAACAGTTTCTCCCTGTCTAGATCCCTCATCATTTTGAACACTTCTATCAAATCTCCTTTCAACCTTCTCTAAGGAGAACAACTCCAGCTTCTAAAATCTACCAACATAACTGAAGTTCCTCATCCCTGGAACCATGCTCATAAATCTTTTCTGCACCCTCTCTAAAGCTTTCACGTCCTTCCGAAAGTGCAGTGCCCAGAACTGAACACAAAACTCCAGTTGAGGTCAAACTAGAGTTTTATAAATAAAAGCAAAATACTGCGGATGCTGGAAATCTGAAATAAAAACAAGAAATGCTGGAACCTCTCAGCAGGTCTGGCAGCATCTGTGGAAAGAGAAGCAGAGTTAACGTTTCGGGTCAGTGACCCTTCATCGGAGTTAGAGTTTTATAAAAGTTGACATAACTTTTGTACTTTATGCCTCTATTTATTTAACAAATCCATACTGGCTTTCCCAAATTAATCCGGACTTGTCCAAGTGACTGTTAATTTTGTCCTGGATTATTGACTCTAAAAGCTTCCCTCTCACCACGTTTAAACTGACTGGCCTGTAGTTGCTGGGTTTGAATAAGGGTGTAACATTTGCAATTCTCCAGTCCTCTGGCACCACCCCCATTTCTAAGAAGGATTGAATATTTTAGAAAGTTAAGATATATTTTTGCATTGAATTGTTACAGGATATTTGCAGTTGATTTTTCTGTTTCAGGCTAATAAAATTGCTGTGTCACATCAACTGCATTTTTTAATTTTAAATAATCCATCGAACCTGATTTACCCTAAACAAACCATAAGAATTTAGAAGAAATCAATTTTAAGACTATGTGGAACATATCTTAATAATTCTTTATAGTCTCAAAGAAGTGCAATTTATATTACAAATACAGTAACCAAAACAGTTTTTCCAATATATAGGGCTGCATTTTTTTGAAGATTGGAAGGTGGGGTGAGACCCCACCTCGGCTCCCCATCAGGTCCCCCAAGCCACTCCACAGTGGGCAGCCAATTAACTGCCCGCCATTGGGAACGCCGAGCCTTTAAGGGACAGAGCTACTGGCCAATAGGCAGGCCAGCAGCTCTGCAGTACCAGCAGCACCCCTGGGAGCAGTAGCGACTGTTGGTACTGCAGGAGACCGCGCAGTACTGAGAAGAGAGAAAACCATGGGAAAGGTGATTGGGGCCAGGGTAGCCAGGGCCATTCAGGCAGGCGAGGGTTAGTGAGGATGGGGGACTGTCTTCCCAGGGGGGTGGCGATCACCACTTGGGGGGGCCTCCGGGGGCCCTGGATGGCCCCCAAAGGAGGGACCCCCGCAACCATGCAAGGAGTTTGCCAGGCTTTACCTGCGGCATTTCCCCACGACGGCGGGCCCCTCTGTCTTCCACTAATTTGAGGTGAAGGTGGGAAGAGGCCCTTAAGTGGCCACTAATTGGCCTTCACCCCTCTTCCCACCACCCCCCCCCCCCCCCCCACCCTCCATCACTGCCTCCAAGGGCACAATAAAATTCTGCCCATAGGCTTGGTCATTTTTTCTTACAATAACCATTGAAAGGTAATTATCATTGCTTTTGGCAGAATATTGTTAAATCTTAAAAGACATCACCTGAAGACATGGGCTGGAGCCGCCGCAATATTTTGTATGGCAGCTCTTTAACTTAGAGGGGCGGAGCACCACTCCTGATGACATAGAGGGAGCAGGCACTTCATCCCTAGCAACAGTGTCTGGCGCCACCACCATTTTTAAAGGGCTTCAAGCCCAGACAGCTAATATAAATTTTTAAAGAGTTCTGCACTTGAGATTAAAATGTAAACATACAATTAAATATCAAAGCCCCTCTTCCAACCTCTCCCTCCCATGGCCAAACAAGATATTTTTTCCCTTCTCCTCCCCACCCCACCACCCTCCCCCCCCCCCCCCCCCCCCCCCCAAAAAAACATTTTTGCTGGTCCCGACCTTTCACCCTCAAACATTATTCTCTTTGCCCTTCAACCCCTTCCCACCATTCCCTCAGCTAATCATAACAGTTTTCTCCCATTCCTCCCACCCTGAAAACTTCATTCTCCCTCCCCCCCCACCCCAAATAGCGTTCCGCCTCGGATCTCCAAATGGAGGTCCGAATGCGTGGGACTTCCAGCAACCAGCTGGAATATCAGCTTGGGATGGTTGTCGTTGAAAGGTAAGTTCATTTGTATTCATTAAGCTTTATTAACATATGTAAATTGTGGGGGGTTTTTGCCAAGCAGTGGGGGGCCTCCCCGAGGCCTCATTGCCGCAGGTGAAATGAGGCGGGGCCTTCCCAGCGTCAAGGCCCATGGTAGTCCTCTCCCGGAAGGCTTTTCTGGGCCCCCCTGCCACAACCCCCTGACGTTGGGGGGGTCAGTAAAATTCAGCCCATGTGGTCAGTTTCCACCTGTATGGTGACAAAACCTCTCCACAATCTCTCTCCACTACCTTCGTGTTATCAGACTGTATGTCCAACATGCAGCCTTAGATGAACTGTAATTTCCTCCTATTTAACTATTGGGAAGACTGACGCCATTGCCTTTGGGGCCCCCACTGCAAACTCTGTGCCCTCACGACCAATTCTAACTTGCTCCCAGCCTCTGTCTTGGGTTAAACCAAACTCTTTCCAACCTTGGCATCCTATTTGATTGATCTAAGCTTTAAATCCCTTATCCACCCCATCAAAATGTCCACCTACTGCAACATTCTAACATTGCCCATCTGCTGCTGAAATCCTAATCCTTGTCTTTGTTGCCTTGACACTTAAATATGCCACTGCTCTCCAGGCCAGCCTCCCATCTTCCGCTGTCCGTAATACTTATTCATCGAAGATAATTACAGGCCAGTCAGTTTAACCTCGATGGTGGGAAAACTTCTAGAAAAAGTAATTCAGGACAAAATCCATAGTCACATGGACAAATGCGAGTTAATTAAGGAAAGTCAGCATGGATTTGTTAAGGGAAAACCATGTTTAAATAATTTGCTGGAGTTTTTTGAGGAGGTAACAGAAAGGGTTGATGAGGGCAATGCTGTTGATGTGGTGTACATGGACTTTCAAAAGACATTTGATACAGTGCCACACAACAGACTTGTGAGCAAACTTGTAGCTCGTGGAATAAAAGGAACGGTAGTTTCATGGATACAAAATTGGCTGAGTGACAGGAAACAAAGAGTAGTGGTTAATGGATGTTTTTCAGGCTGGAGGAAGGTTTGTAGTGGAGTTCCCCAGGATTCAGTGTTGGGACCCTTGCTTTTCCTAATGTGTATTAATGACCTAGGTTTGGTGTACAGGGCATAATTTCAAAGTTTGCAGACGATACAAAACTTGGAAGCATAGTGAACTGTGAGGACAATTGTGTAGAACTTCAAAAGGACATAGACAAGTTGGTGAAATGGGCAGACAGGTGGCAGCTGAATGCAGAGAAATGTAAAGTGATTCATTTTGGTAGGAAGAACATGGAGAGACAATATAGAATACAGGGTACAATTCTAAAGGAGGTGCAGGAGCAGAGGGACCTGGGTGTATATGTGCATAAGTATTTGAAGGTGGCAGGACAGGTTGAGAGAGTGGTCAATAAAGCATAGTCTCCTGGGCTTTATTAATAGAGGAATAGAGTACAAGACCAAGCAAGCTATGTTGAACTTGTATAAGACACTAATTCAGCCTCAGCTGGAGTATTATGTCCGGTTCTGGGAGCTGCATTTTAGGAAAGACATGAGGGCGTTGGAGAGAGTACAGAATAGATTCACGAGAATGGTTCCAGGGATGAGTAATTTCAATTATGAAGATAGATTGGAGAAGTTAGGACTGTTTTCCTTGGAGATGAGAAGGCTGAGAGGTGATTTGATAGAGGTATTCAAAATCATGAGGGGTCTGGACAGAATAGATAGAGAGAAACTGTTCCCACTCGTGAAAGGATCGAGAACGAGAGGGCACAGATTTAAAGTATTCAGTAAGAGAAGCAAAAGTGACATGAGGAAAAACATTTTCACGCAGCGAGTGGTTAAGGTCTGGAATGCACTGCCTGAGAATGTGGTGGAGGCAGGTTCAATTGAAGCATTCAAAAGAGAATTATGTGAAAAGTTATATGAAAAGGATGACTGTCCAGCAAAGGCCTGCTCGGGTCTGTAAATGAGCCTGACCTGTCCCGATTCCTTCCATTTTATCCTGCGCCCGACCCGACCTGACCATCAGTTAACTTACCTTCTGTTTTTCCACTTTGTTCCTTATCTGCACAAGCTTAAAATAACTGTAACAAAACCACCTTTAAAGTCCAAAAAGTAAATTAACATTAGAGTCATTTACCTGAGGTGGTGATAGAGTGTGTCCGATCCGGCCCGACCCGACCTGAGTCCGAATGCTGGACCCGGAAGTCCGACCCGACCCGACCCGAACCCGACACGTCGTCATGTCCCGTCTGGTTCGGGTCGGGTAGCAGGCCTTTACTGTGCATGGTTGTGGGGAGAATGCAGGGGAATAAAACTGAGGGAATTGCTCTTTTGGTGAGCCAGTGCAGACCCGATAGGCTGAATGGTCTCCTTCTGCACTGTAACAAACCTGTGATTCTGTGAAAACTCTTCATCAAGTTGCATTGACCCATCACTACTATCCTCATTGACTCTGTCCCCAATAGTTCTAATTTAACATTTTCATCTTCATGGCCTCACCACTGTATCTCTGAGACCTCCTCCAACCCTACCATTTCCAATCTGCGTTCCTCCAACTCTAGGCTTTTGCCCCATCCATTGGCAGCCGTGCCTCCAGTTGCCTAGGCACCAGGTTCTGGAACTCCCTCTCTAAAGCTCTGTGTTTCTCCCACCTCCCTCATCTCCTTCAAGATCCTCTTTAAAGCTCACCTTTCTGATCAACTTTTTGGTTATTCTTCCTAACATCTTCTTTGGCCCCACATCCACTTTTGTCTGATCATGCCTCTGTGGAGCACCTTGGGATGTTTATGTTAAAGGCACTACATAAATGGAAGTTGTTATTTGATATCTGGCCTATTGTGTATTCATTTGAAATACAGCCTTCCATAGATATTTTTTGGGTTACCATTGACAAAATATATTCTTTCAATATTATGAATTGCTAAACATAAGTAGTTCATTTTTAAGATGTTAAGTATTTTTATACTTAATCCCAGTTTCCTTTCCATGACCAGAATTAGTTTAATTACATTCTGGAACATTTTTTGTAAATTATAACTGCCTGTTTCAAAGTGACGACTAATTGTGGCTAGAAGGCTTTCCCCTGTTCTATTTAAATCAAACAGGTAAGCAAAACTTAAAGCCCTAATTTTAACCCTGTGTGCCCGGCGAGAACAGTTCATCCGAGGGCATTAAAATCATATTTTGGAACATGTTTCACCCTTTCCTAGCCATTCATGCCATCCAGCATTTTAACTGGTAATTATGCTCCATCCATCAATATTGGCGACCACGCTCTGGAAGTGGTTCAAGAGTTCACCTACCTAGGCTCAACTATCACCAGTAACCTGTCTCTAGATGCAGAAATCAACAAGCGCATGGGTAAGGCTTCCACTGCTATGTCCAGACTGGCCAAGAGAGTGTGGGAAAATGGCGCACTGACACGGAACACAAAAGTCCGAGTGTATCAGGCCTGTGTCCTCAGTACCTTGCTCTACGGCAGCGAGGCCTGGACAACGTATGCCAGCCAAGAGCGACGTCTCAATTCATTCCATCTTCGCTGCCTTCGGAGAATACTTGGCATCAGGTGGCAGGACTATATCTCCAACACAGAAGTCCTTGAAGCGGCCAACATCCCCAGCTTATACACACTACTGAGTCAGCGGCGCTTGAGATGGCTTGGCCATGTGAGCCGCATGGAAGATGGCAGGATCCCCAAAGACACATTGTACAGCGAGCTCGCCACTGGTATCAGACCCACCGGCCGTCCATGTCTCCGTTATAAAGACGTCTGCAAACGCGACATGAAATCGTGTGACATTGATCACAAGTCGTGGGAGTCAGTTGCCAGCATTCGCCAGAGCTGGCGGGCAGCCATAAAGACAGGGCTAAATTGTGGCGAGTCGAAGAGACTTAGTAGTTGGCAGGAAAAAAGACAGAGGCGCAAGGGGAGAGCCAACTGTGCAACAGCCCCAACAAACAAATTTCTCTGCAGCACCTGTGGAAGAGCCTGTCACTCCAGAATTGGCCTTTATAGCCACTCCAGGCGCTGCTTCACAAACCACTGACCACCTCCAGGCGCGTATCCATTGTCTCTCGAGATAAGGAGGCCCAAAAGAAAGAATTCTTGCTTTCGGAAGGTGTCTGCTCGAGGCAAGTGGGGCCTAATTACATACTCAGTTACATTATTTGGACGCACTCACCACTTTAACTGAAGATGGACAAAGGCCCGCCAAGTCCCAGACCTGCCAGTAAAACTTGCCAACAGAATTTTTAAAAGTTTCCTTGTGGACATGGACCTGATGGTGATTGCCTCAGGAGCCCCAACCCCCAGTTCAACTTATCTGACTGATGGGACTGTCCCCTCGGGTCCCCAGTGGAGGTCTCCTATCATCCATAACATGGCTCCCATTGGCTGACCTGCACATTATTCCCACCTGGTTTGGGAAAAAGATCCATTTAAATAATTTATTTGAATTTGAATTTAGAATTTGAATTTAATTAATAAATCTGGAATTAAAAGCTAGTCTAATGATGGCCATGAAACCATTGTCGATTGTTGTAAAAACCCATCTGGTTCACTAATTTCTTTTAGGGAAGGAAATCTGCTGTCCTTACCTGGTCTGGCCTACATGTGACTCCAGACCCACAGCAATGTGGTTAACTCTTACATGCCCTCTGAAATGGCCTAGCAAGCCACTCAGTTGTACCTAACCGCGACGAAGTCAATAAAAAGGAATGAAACCGGACGGACCACCTGGCATCGACCTAGGCACCGGAAACGACAACTGCAAACCCAGCGCTATCAACCCTGCAAAGTCCTCCTTACTAACATCTGGGGTCTTGTGTCAAAGTTGGGAGAGCTGTCCCACAGACGAGTTAAGCAACAGCTTGACATAGTCATACTCACGGAATCATACCTTGCAAACGATGTCCCAGACACTGCCATCGCTATCCCTGGGTATGTCCTGTCCCACCGGCAGGACAGACCCAGCAGAGGTGGTGGCACAGTGGTCTACAGTAGGGAGGGAGTTGCCCTGGGAGTCCTCAACATTGACTCTGGACCCCATGAATTCTCATGACATCAGGTCAAACATGGGCAAGGTAACTTCCTACTGATTACGACCTACCGCCCTCCCTCAGCTGATGAGTCAGTACTCCTCCATGTTGAACACCACTTGGAAGAAGCACTGAGGGTGGCAAGGGCACAGAATGTACTCTGGGTGGGGGACTTCAATGTCCATCACCAAGAGTGGCTCAGTAGCACCACTACTGACCGAGCTGGCCGAGTCCTCAAGGACATAGCTACTAGACTGGGTCTGCGGCAGGTGGTGAGAGAACCAACAAGAGGGAAAAACATACTTGACCTTGTTCTCACCAATCTGCCTGCCGCAGATGCTTCTGTCCATAACTATATTGGTAGGAGTGACCACCGCACAGTCCTTGTGGAGACTAAGTCCCGCCTTCACATTGAGGATACCATCCATCGTGTTGTGTGGCACTATCACCGTGCTGACTGGGATAGATTTTGAACAGATCTAGCAATGCAAAACTGGGCATCCCTCAGCGTTGGGGGCCATCAGCAGCAGCAGAATTGTACTCAACCGCACTCTGTTACCTCATGGCCTGGCATATCCACCACTCTACCATTGCCATCAAGCCAGGAGACCAACCCTGGTTCAATGAAGAGTGCAGGAGGGCATGCCAGGAGCAGCACCAGGCATACCTCAAAATGAGGTGTCAACCTGGTGAAGCTACAGCCCAGGCCTACTTGCATGCCAAACTGCATAAGCAGCATGCAATAGACAGATTTAAGCGATCCCATAAACAAAGGATCAGATCTAAGCTCTGCAATCCTGCCACATCCAGCCGTGAATGGTGGTGGACAATTAAACTACTAACTGGAGGAGGTGGGTCCACAAATATCCCCATCCTCCATGATGGGGGAGCCCAGCACATCTGTGCGAAAGATAAGGCAGAAGCATTTGCAATAATTTTCAGCTAGAAGTGCCGAGTTGATGATCCATCTCGGCCCCCTCCTGAAGTCCCCAGCATTACAGATGCCAGACTTCAGCCAATTCGATTCACTCCGTGTGATATCAAGAAATGACTGAAGGCACTAGATACTGCAAAGGCTATGGGTCCTGACAATATTCCGGCAATAGTACTGAAGACCTGTGCTCCAGAACCTGCCGCACCCCTAGCCAAGCTGTTCCAGTACAGCTACAACACTTGCATCTACCCTGCAATGTGGAAAATTGCCCAGGTATGTCCTGTACATAAAAAGCAGGACAAGTCCAACCCGGCCAATTACCGCCCCATCAGTCTACTCTCAATCATCAGCAAAGTGATGGAAGGTGTCATAAACAGTGACATCAAGCAGCACTTGCTTAGCAATAACCTGCTCAGTAACGCTCAGTTTGGGTTCCAACAGGGCCACTCAGCACCTGACCTCATTACAGCCTTGGTTCAAACATGGACAAAAGAGCTGAACTCAAGAGGTGAGGTGAGAGTGACTGTCCTTGACATCAAGGCAGCATTTGACCGAGTATGGCATCAAGGAGCCCTAGCAAAACTGGAGCCAATGGGAATCGGGGAAAACTCTCTGCTGGTTAGAGTCATACCTAGCGCAAAGGAAGATGGCTGTGGTTGTTGGAGGTCAATCATCTGAGCTCCAGGACATCACTGCAGGAGTTCCTCAGGGTAGTGTCCTAGGCCCAACCATCTTCAGCTGCTTCATCAATTACCTTCCTTCAATCATAAGGTCAGAAGTGGGGATGTTTGCTGATGATTGCACAATGTTCAGCACCATTCGCGACTCCTCAAATACTGAAGCAGTCCGTGTAGAAATGCAGCAAGACCTGGACAATATCCAGGCTTGGGCTGATAAGTGACAAGTAGCATTTGCGCCACACAAGTGCCAGGCAATGACCATCTCCAACAAGAGAGAATCTAACCATCTCCCCTTGACATTCAACGGCATTACCATCGCTGAATCCCCCCCTATCAACATCCTAGGGGCTACCATCGACCAGAAACTAAAGTGGAGTAGCCATATAAATACCGTGGCTACAAGAGCAGGTCAGAGGCTAGGAATCCTGTGGTGAGTAATTCACGTCCTGACTCCCCAAAGCCTGTCCACCATCTACAAGGCACAAGTCAGGAGTGTGATGGAATACTCTCCACTTGCCTGGATGGGTGCAGCTCCAACAACACTCAAAAAGCTCGACACCATCCAGGACAAAGCAACCCGCTTGGTTGGCACACCATCCACAAACATTCACTCCCTCCACCACTGACGCACAGTGGCAGCAGTGTGTACCATCTACAAGATGCACTGCAGCAACGCACCAAGGCTGCTTAGACAGCACCTTCCAAACCCAGGACCTCTACCACCTCGAAGGACAAGAGCAGCAGATTCATGGGAACATCACCGCCTGCAGGTTCCCGTCCAAGTCACACACCATCCTGACTTGGAACTATATTGCCGTTCCTTCACCGTCGCTGGGTCAAAATCCTGGAACTCCCTTCCTAACAGCACTGTGGGTATACCAACTTCACATGGACTGCAGCGGTTCGAGAAGGCAGCTCACCACCACCTTCTCAAGGGCAATTAGGGTTTGGGCAATAAATGCTGGCATAACCAGTGACGCCCACTTCCCATGAATGAATTTTAAAAAAATTAAGGTGAAGGGGTTAAAATCTCCCAGGCCTCACACTGTAGGGAGCCAGACAGTTTGCTGGCCACATTGGCTCCCGTCCAGGTAAAAATCAGACCTCAAGTCTTACTTCAAAAATTGCTCTGCAAGTAGGTAACAAATTGAAATAAAGTCCTTAATAGTCTCTAATGTCATTCTCACTGCAGCATCCTTGCCATCTTGGTTTGTTTTAGCGGAGTGAAAACTGAATCAAATCCCTCTAATCCTATTGCTGCAAACAGAATATTTTGCAGCTTCATAGTTTTTCCTTCAAAGTAGTCTGCATTGCAATGAAAATGGTGTGCTGACATTACTGAGTGGTCTGACAAGTCCATCGCCACTTCCATATTTGATTCCAATCTCCTAGGCCATTTATTGATCTGCAATTGGAGAGTGCACTGAGAGATGGACAATATTTTCACAGTTTGTTCTGTTAGCACACATTCAAGGTGCTCAAGCAAAGAAAATAGCTTCTCAGTGATAGATCTGTGAAGGAATAATAATTTTGTACCCAGTATGAAAGGAAAAAAAAGCTTGTGCATTTGTTTGCTTGAGCAACAAATATTTAATGCAGCCTAAAATAAATTTTTTCTAAATCTTTCTAGCAACAGCGTGCTCCCTCTGATCTCTCCTCTACCATAGATGCAAATAAACAGCAACGGCAGTTGATTGCTGAACTTGAGAACAAGAATAGGTAAGCCATGCAATCTTAATTTCATCTTCATGTTCCTTTCATTTGTTGATCAGTATGTTGCATGTCCAACAAGAAAGAACATAATGCTAAATCTGATTTTGGGTAATAAGGAAGGACAGTAAGCAGTCTCAAGGTGAGAGAACATGTGAGAAATAAGGACCATAACTTAATCAGCTAATTTCAGTGCGACCCTCCAAGACTGCTCTGGAGTCTCCAGGAATTAAAGACTAATCTCCAGGACACTGCTGCAAGCAACTCGGCAGATGAAGCATCGTGCCAATAAAAAATGGTTTGGTTTTTTGGCACTTTTGTTGGTTATAAAATGTTGGACATTGGAAAAAGACTGTTGACTGGCAGTTAAGAATCATACAATCAAGACTTTTCACTTTCTGATGGCATAGGAAGATGGTGTTCCATGAGGATGGACTTGTCGGGTGACAAGTCTATGGGATTGGGGCAGTTGGAGGCAGGAGGTCATGTGATGAAACCTCCAGGAATATGTCCAACTGCAGTTGGCAACACTAGATGAAAGGCAGCCTAGCTCAGATTCATTGGGTAGAAAAAAATGGCAGATTAATGGAAAGGCAGTGTGAGATACTTAAGATACAGATTAAATGCATAATATTGGTGTGTCAAAGTCTGGAGTTCTGTGGATAAATAGAGAGGTATAAGCAAAAGTGAGGCTTAATAGAGCCATTTTTAAATTAGGGAGAATAATTTTGAAGTAAACACTTTTAAAGATACAAGTACAGTAGTGAAAAATAAAAGGAGATTGGAAGGCCAGGTATGAAAGAAGACTGATATGTGCTTATAAAGGCCTTTGCACTAACATACGAATGTACGAATTAGGAGCAGGAGTAGGCCATTCAGCCCTTTCGAGCCTGCCTCGCAATTTAATAAGATCATGGCTGATCTGATTGTGACCTCAACTACATTTTCCTGCCTACCACCGATACCCTTTGACTTCCTTATTAGTCAAGAATTTATCTACCTCTGCCTTAAAAATATTCAATGACCCTGCCTCCACCGCTCTCTGGGGAAGAGAGTTCCAAAGACTCGCAAACCCCAGAGAAAAAATTTCTCCTCATTGCTGTCTTAAATGGGCAACCCCTTATTTTTAAACTATCCCCTAGTTCTAGTCTCTTCCACAGAGAGAAACATCCTTTATGCATCCACCCTCTCAAGTTCCCTCAGCATCTTATATGTTTCAATAAGATCCCCTATCATTCTTCTAAACTTCAATGGATACAGACCCAACCTGTTCGACCTTTCCTCATAAGAAAAAACCCCCATCGCAGGTATCAGTCGAGTGAACAAGTAAGAAGAAACATCAAGGGATGGTTTGGGCCACTTAGACAGACAAAGAGCTATTTTGTATGTAAGAGTAAGGGAATGGCAGCAATACCTAGTAAGTATTTCAAAAAGGAAGGCGAAATATATCTGAGGAAATGTGGTCGATCCATTACTAGAGATACTTATTCAGGACACTGAAGAAGCCTGGGAGGAGCCGACAATAAAATAAAGTGGGAGAAGCTGGCAATCAAATAAAGCATGATTTTAAAATATCTTGATAGAGACTAGCAGAGTCATTTTAACCTAACCGGCTTGGTGGGAAACTGACGGAATTGGATTGGCCACACATTTTATACCCCATCAGATTTACCTCTGTTGTGTCTCGATTCCTCTTCCTTATCATTATCTTTTTCCTCCTGTGCTTCCTTTTGCTGTTTCTGTAAGAAAGGAAGGTACAAATCAAGAATGGAGGCACATTACCCCTTTGGGATTAAGGAGAGAGAGAAGAGGGTGGAAATTTGTGGTGGTGTTGTACTCTGTGGGGTGTCACAGCAAAACTGTAGGTCTTTAGTCATTAACTTGATGTTGTTCCTATTGTATGATTTATCTTATAGGATGTGAGGTGCAAGCCTCAGGCATTGTGCACCACTTTTTCCTGTTAGGTGAAGGCTATCAGTAGGGTAAAGTCTTCTGGAAAGCTGCAGTAAGAGATGCATTGGTATCACCCTGTTAAACTGAAGGAAGGGGTTGCTGTTTGGGGAGACAGGTAGTCACACTGTTAAATCTGAAGTTAGTGTCCCCTTAGCCAGAGTACACTGTGAAAAGTAAGTTTTATAGCTGTTACTGTTAGAGGATGAAGAATCTGCTGGTGTCCAGAGTGCCCAAGGAAGAAAAGGGAGAATGGCCATCTTGCCTGCCCTGGTCAGGTCATTAAATGGTTTGAAGCACTGATCTGCAGTCCAAGGGATGCCAACAACACCTCCCATCACATGGCACAAGTGATCTTCTTTCGAGCATGTTTCCTGCCACACATGTTCAGCACTCTGTTTCTCCCGTGCTTTGTTTCATTGAATAGGATATGCAGGTTCGATTCTGTGAATTTGAGGCATCTTCTTCTCAGCCTCTCTGCCATGCCCTTGTCCTTCTTTGGCTACCTTAGCTAGGTTGTTCTATGTTAAACATTCTTGTAAAGAAGCACAAGAATAGTTTTTTAAGATGTCCAGTTCAGTTATTTGATAGTCAACTCATTGAGCAAAGCACTATTCTCACTTACCTGTTGTTCCTCCAGCCTCCTGCTTCAATCTTCAGCCAAAGTGACTTTTTTAAAGGCTGCAATCTTATTTCCATTCCTATCAGATTACTACCATTTTGTGTGGGTTTTGTGCCAATCACTATTCCAGTGGATATGGAAATGAATTGACCCACAAAAGTCCAGTCTAAACACCTCTCCAGACCATCAGCAGGCGCAACTCATTACGCATTGTAGTAAAAGTGTTGCAGTTTACCACAAGGAATTTCTAGGCCACTATGTGTATCTTTATTTCTGTGTGTTGTTACGAATGGATGCGAACCCCTTGTAAATTATGTCAACTGCCACTTTATACAGCATGTTTTAACTTTATACTTCTGTGTCTGATTGTCAACATGGAGGAGAGAGGTCAGGTGGGACAGCCACTTGAAAAGACTCTAGCTTTAGGACCCAGGAGATCCCTATCTAACCTGCCTGGACTTGAAACTGTAACCGTTTGTGAGTACAGCCTGTCTTCGATTACACAGCTGTCGTGGGCAAGAGACACATCTCCCTGCAAGAAGCCACAGCCTGCCTGAAGGTGTCTAAGGCCTTTTCAACAAGAAAAAAAAATTAAAGAGAAGCCATACTTTGACAAATCCAGCAAGTAAAGTCAACCAAGACAAGCTGCAAGTAACAACCAATTTCCTCTCCATCTAAAATAAGGTGACAGCAGCAATTTAGCGGTCTCCATTATTACCTTTTGAGGGTGCAAAGAAAAAGAAGTTTGCAAGAGAAGAGATATCTCCAACAGCTCCTCCTCTATTCAGCATTTCTAATCGGTGATCTCCAACTTTTGGACACTTTTTTTGATATTCATGGACACTAGTTTTAACTGAAATCCATATTAGCTAGTAGTTAAGATAAGTTTCTATTTAATAAATGTCCTTGCCTTTTTTTTATGCCTTTAACCTTTCCCTGAATGTTTTTAAGTGTGCATAGCGAAGTTAAACCCCTTCCCGCATTTGAGTATGTAAATTAAGCCTACTTCTTTGTTTTAACTTTAAAATCCGTGTTATTATTAGGGTTTAAGGGAGGGAAGGAAATTCAATCACTAATCTATTTACGGACAACTGGTCAACAAAAAACAGGGAAATTTGATCAGAGGGAAAAAAATAAGTTAGCTACCTGTTCATAACATAGAAATTGGGAGCTCAAGTCTCCTGATAGACCCACGAAAGACCAAATATAAGAAATGAGCTGAATCAGAAATTTTAAAAAACTGATTGGAAGCCAAAAGGGGAAAATCTGGTAGCTGAAAAGATTGTTAAAACAAATAAATGACTGCAGCAGAAACTTCTTACTCTAACATTAGAAAATGGCACATTTTGATTCAAAGATGTTGTTGGAGCAAGGTGATGTAACTGCTGAAATGCTGACAACCCTGAGTACAGACCAGTTAAACACTGTAGCTGGGGAGATACCAGTGAAACTGCCCAGAAAGGTGAAATGAACTGAGGTCCCAAAAGTGCTGGTTGAGCACCTAGGACACAGTCCCATTACAGAACAGGTAGATGAGGGATTAACTCCTGAATCTGACACATCTCGCATGGCCAGTTTGGAACTGGCAAAACTCAGGATGCAACTGGAGTTTCAGGCAAGAGAAGAGGAGAGGAAAAAGAAAAGGAGAGAGGGTTTTCCAACCAGAAAAATTGGAAATGGAGCTAAGGGCTCAAGCAAAGAGAAAGGCGAGACAGCTGGAGGCTGCTAGGGAAAATCTCACTTCACCTGGTAACCGCCAAAATCTCCCTAACCCAGGATCAGGCTCTTTGAGGCTCTTGGGTATGCTAAGTTCATACCAAAATTTGAAGAGAGTGAGATGGAATCCTTTTTTGCTACTATTGAGAAGGTAGTGGGACAGCTACGATGGCCACAAGAAATGTGGACATCATGATTCAGGGTCACTTAACAGGGAAGGCTCAAGAGGTCTGTTCTATGCTGACCCCTGAAATATCTGCTAATTATGGGCGGCACAGTGGCGCAGTGGTTAGCACCACAGCCTCACAGCTCCAGGGACCCGGGTTCAATTCTAGGTACTGCCTGTACGGAGTTTGCAAGTTCTCCCTGTGTCTGCGTGGGTTTTCGCCGGGTGCTCTGGTTTCCTCCCACATCCAAAGACTTGCAGGTGATAGGTAAATTGGCCGTTGTAAATTGCCCCTAATGTAGGGAGGTGATAGGGAATGTGGGATTACTGTAGGGTTAGTATAAATGGGTGGTTGTTGGTCGGCACAGACTCGGTGGGCCGAAGGGCCTGTTTCAGTGCTGTATCTCTAAATAAAAAAAATAAATAAAAAATAAGACCAATGCTGCCATCCTTAGTGCTTATGAGTTGGTCTCAAAGAAACCCATGTAGACTTATTTGGAATTCGAAAGGCGAAAGCAAATCACTTTCAACTGGTGGGTCTGATCTGTAAAAATACTGCGCACCTATGAGGAATTACGCGAGCTAATGTTGCTGGAGGAGTTTCAAATTCCCTACCACCACCACCCCCTCCCCGCCCCCAAACTAGAGAGTGCACTTAGAGGAGCAGAGTTTCCGGACAGATAGAGAGGTCGCAGTTGCTGCCGATAGCTGTGACTTCACACATAGGCCTGGCAACTCAGGCAGATCCTTCCAAAGCCACCCCCCAAAAAGAGTGGGGGAATAAGAAGGGAAAGTGAGATCAAGAGGGAGCCACACCTGGAAAGGGGAGTACAAACGAGGGTGCAAAGAGTCCACCCCAAGCCCACAAAGAGAAACCCTGGAGACCAGTGTGCTCCACTGCAATAAAGTGGTTCACTCCAGGCCAGAATGCTGGAAGCTAAAGGGAAAGCCAGTGGGTCTAATAAATCTCCGCAAGACCGGTCCCAAGGAGGATACCCCAGTAAAGAGCATCGCAAGACAGACAGAGGCCCTCACAGAAGAGCCTAGACCCTCTGAGGGTATTTCCCTATGCGTTGCTGGTCCAGACAAATTCCCTGAGAGTTATTGGAGTCTTATCCTGGAAGGAACTGTGTCCCCCTCCCCTTCCCAGGAGATGAGCAAGTCCATTGTACTGCTCAGGGATACTGGGGCAACTCAGTCCATAATGTTAGGGAACAGCCGAAGCCTTCCCCTTGAAACCTCCATGAAAGCCAAGGCCCTGATCAGTGGAGTGGGAGAAAGTTACCTGTCTGTTCCCCTCCATCGAGTCCACCTAAAGTGTGACCTAGTCTAAGGCCCCATAACCATGGAAATTGTGCCAAAATTACCAATAGCAGGGATAGACTTTCTACTGGGAAATAATTTTGCTGGTTGCAAGATAATAGCAACCCTTATAATCCTGGACCAGCCCAACAAAACCAGAGAAACAGAACAACTACAGGAGGAAGTACCAGGGATCTTCCCCGATTGTGTAGTGACTCGATCCCCAGCCAGACAGACCAGATTATTGGAAAGGGAACCAGTGCCCAGCTGGGTGAGCCAGTTAGCTGAAACTTTCTTGAAGGACCTATCTGAAGAGGAAGAGCTGCTCACCTGAGCCTCGCTAATTGACGCCCAGCAGGCAGATCCTGAAATAAAGCACATAGCACAGACTGCTTGTTCTGCGCCAGAGGCCACCCCGATCCCTGAGTGTTACTACTTGCTAGATGGGGTAGTAATGCGAAAGTGGAGACCTCCCAGGAGATCTGCGGGGAGGAGTGGACAGTGCTCCACCAGATTGTAGTGCCCCCAAAATACCAGCAAGAGATTTTACGGATAGCTGATGCTATCCCGATGGCTGGACATGTGGATACTCGGAAAACTTTAGCCCGAGTAAGCAAACACTTTTTCTGGCCTCGCCTCCAGTCTGAAGTGGCCAAATATTGCAAAATCTGCCATGCTTGCCAGGTTGCAGGCAAACCCCTCAAACAGGCCCCCCTCAAACCCATTCCAGCATTCGGCGAACCCTTTGACCAAATTTTGATAGACTGAGTGGGACCACTACCCAAAACCAAGCCCAGTCAACAAGTGAGTGTTTGCCAGAGGGTGGAAATAGCTGAGGGCAGCCAGGAGGAGTCAGTCGAGGAGGAGGAGACCCCGGTTGAAGCCCCCGGCTACCAAACTGGCAAACGCTGAAGTCTTAAAAGATTTAACCACCCAACTGACGCACCTAACACAAAAGCAGCGAGAGGGCATGTCCACCCTGCTAAAAGTTTCAAAGAGACCTGTAAAGATCAGCCAGGGCATACCACCCAAGCGGTTCACGGCATGGATGTGGGAGACACGCCACCAGTCAGGCGGGACCCTTGCTGGCTGAGCCCCGACAAGCTAGCTCAAGTTAGACAGGAAATCCAGCACATGCTGGATAAGGATGTAGTCGAGCCTGGATGAAGTGGTTGGAGCTTTCCTGTTGTCCTGGTCCCGAAGCCGAATGGACCCATACCAGACTCCTTACGACCCTGCAGATCATAGGTCTGCAGTCCAAGGTGCACATCTGACCAGTTATCAGACTAGCGCTCATAGAGCAAATACAACATTAATGGGCAGTCAGAAAGTGGAACCAGCATCCATTGTCCATAATTTGCCAGAAATGTGTGAAAACACTCCTACAAAGGTGACATTATCGAGGCTTTCCCCAGGTGACCCTGACTTGCTGTCCACTGAAGCCATATCTATAATTAGAGGTGTGCTTCAAGAGGACTTAGGAGACTCGTACAAACAGAGAGTACCTGGAGCAGGAGCACATTCACCAAAAGCCTGCTCATCTTCTGTTCCTACCTGGGATGGAGGTGGATCTGAATTCATCAGTGAGTTCATCCGGCTTGGTGAATCTGCTTGTACATACAGTAACAGAAAGAGCACAGACCAACCTGAATTTTATCGGAATAGCGTCAAGCAATCAGAACAGAAATTGAAGACATTGAACCAAGGGAACAATGGGATTTGCTCTTTCCCTGCTAGTTTTCTCATTGTACCTGTACCCGACACTATTCGGGAAGAAATGCTGAAAGCAGGAAGGTCTGCTGACATCTTGCCTTCTAGAAATTATTCCACTGTGTTGGACACTAATGTCTGCAGCTTGGGGAATCCATACAGTGCCGTATTGAGAACCCAAAGCTGGTCCCAAACTTTAGCACTCTAGCTGCCCCACTAATAGAGGCACCAACACAAAAAGCAAAGGTGATATGGACAGAAGCGTGCCAGAAGGTGTTTAAAAAAAAAATTGAAAGCCATCTTTGTGAATGAGCCTGTATTAGCTCCACCAGATTTTAGCAAGCATTTAAGTATGAATGAGCGAATGAATGAAAACCCTTTTATGACTTTATTTCTTTTCAGTGAAAACCACGTAAAGAAAAAAATTTAATAGAATTCATTTTTTCCCCCCGAGAGGTAAAGGTGTCACGAATGGATGAGAACTCCTTGTAAATGATGTTGTGCATTTGAGTATTAATGTCAGCTGCTATTTTATACAGCATGTTTTAACTTTATACTTCTGTGTCTGATTGTCAAAATGGAGTAGAGAGGTCAGGTGGGACAGCCACTTGAAAAGGGTCTAGCTTTAGGACCCAGGAGATCCCTATCCAACCTGCCTGGACTCGAAACTGTACCCGTTTGTGAGTACAGCCTGTCTTTGAATACACAGCTGCCATGGGCTAGAGACACATCTCCCTGGAAGAAGCCACAGCCTGCCTGAAGCTGCATAGACCTCTGTCTAAGGCCTTTTCCACAAGAAAAAAAAATGAAAGAGAAGCCTCACTTTGACAAATCCAGCAAGTAAAATCAACAAGACAAGCTGCAAGTAACAACAGAAAAGTCTGATTTCTACCAATTTCCTCTCTGTCTACAGTGAGGTGACATCAGCAATTTAACAGTCTCCATTATTACCTTTGAGGGAGCAAAGAAAAAGAAGTTTGCAAGAGAAGAGATACCTCCAACAGCTCCTCCTCTATTCAGCATTTCTAATCGCTGGTCTCCAACTTTTGGACGCTTTTTTTGATATTCATGGACACTACTTTTAACTGAAATCCATATTAGCTGATAGTTAAGATAAGTTTCTATTTAATAAATGTCCTTGCCTTTTTAATGCCCTTAACCTTTCCCTGAATGTTTTTAAGTCTTCATAGTGAAGGTAAACCCCTTCCCACGTTTAAGAGTGTGTTAATAAACCCTACTTCTTTGTTTTAACTTTAAAATCTGTGTTGTTGAACATTTATTATTAGGGTTTAAGGGAGGGAAGGAAATTCAATCACTAATTAGTTTACAGACAGGTGGTTAAAAAAAACAAGGAAATTTGATCAGTGGGAAAAAATAAATTTACTGCCTGTTCGTAACAGTGTTTATACTGAATTTAATCAAAAAAAGGACAAAGAGCTTTATACTGTGTTTAGCCTCTTCTACACCTGACATAGGAGTGGGTAATGCAAACAGTGGGCTGAATTTTATTTGGTCGCCACGCTCTACGGCAGCGCCCTTTGAACTTGGCATTCAGCGGCCGCCGCAGAGCCCCTGCGATATTACGCATTAGCATCACTGCGCCGAGCCGCCCCCCCACCCCCCCAATATTATGTGGGGAGAGGCAGGATATTCGGCGCAGTGAGGAACCTTTTGACAGCTGTGCAGCAGGTGCTGGGGCCCTATTTAAAGTGCCCCAGCACCAGCTTCCTGACAGCTGTCAAAGAAATACTTACCTCACTGTTGAAGAGTGGACTGCTGTCATTCAGGCCATAATGTGCTGTACCTCATAGATCAATGGAAATTGATGCCTTCATTTAGATCTTTTCCTCTTGTGCTGTATTTGTAGTACTTTCTGATTAGGCCGTTCCATTACAAATCTACCTGCAAACCAGAAGCTCTCCAGATTATAATTAACAATATAAATGGAAAATTCCATTTTTTAAAGTATTCATTCCAGCGTAGTTACAAGAAATAGCCTGTTGACTGTAATCTTTGTCTTTTGATGTGCAGTTTATGCTGACAACCAGATTGATGTGAAGAACCACAGAATGTGGTGTTGACCATCTTTAAATTATTAGGTGGGATGAAGCAACTTCAAGCTTAATCTGTACTGCAACTAAACTTGAATTGGCTGTTTTTGCCAATTTCATCACACTGCCAGTCAGTAAATTACTGTACATGTTCAGTCAGCTGGGTGTAGATCATGGGGGGAAAGGCAAATGAAACCAAACATTAAGGAACATTAGTTTGAAAGAGATTTCAGTATTGAGAATATCATTTTATAATAGCTTCAGGCTGGAATGTAATTTTTCATACATGATTATATAGATTGCATATTTACTACTTGGAATGTCACATGTGAGTTAAGAGAAAGTGAAGTTTACACAGTCGTGGTTTCTGACTTTCACCCTCCCTGATTGTTTAGGCCTATATTTTCTGTGTATAATTCTTATATTTTCATGTGTTCCAAAATGAAACAGATGCATTCTCTTATATAAATTACATCATGAGTTTTGGTACAGATCTCGGTCTTACAAAACATTTTGGAGTAAGCTGTAAACACTTAGCTATTTAAGTGTTAAACTGCTTTTCAGGTCTCTGTGACCCTCTGGGAATATAAGTAGCTAATTGATGTTGATGATTCTGGAAATTTCCCAACTCTTGATAACATCGTGTCTACAAGCCTTTTATTGATTTGAGACCCCAGCATACCCACCCCCCCTTCCTTTCCAGTATGCAGAGCGAGACCCCTGAAAATGGAACTTACCTTCTGTAGCGGAACTTGCTGCCTCTGATGACCCGCCGGCTTTTCTGTTCGGGAACAGAAAGGCACGTGATGGCCACCTTTCAACATAAAATCCGGAGGCGTCCATGGAGAGGTGGCGGGCTGCATAATCTGTATCGTTTTACATATGGTGATTGGGGTGCCACCGCCGAGCGCAGGGGTAAGGGGGCCGCACCGAGGTCCCCCACCACCGGTAATTTGCGGTGGGCCCTTCTCGACCTCACGGGTCGAGGCAGGCCTCTCCCCGCAGAATTTTACCAGCCCCCACGCCACAACCTGTGGTGCCGACGGGCCAGTAAAATTCAGCCCAGTGTGTGGAAACAGGGAAAATAAGTATAAACTGTTAATCTTAAATGCATGAATTCCAGACTTATTGTTCATTTGTTGAATGAGAATAGAATATTTGGGTTAATACCACATTCACATGGGTTTGCTAATGTTTTCCTTAATTCAGCTGCATTACAATCCTTTGTTATTCTCCTTATAAAATGGAGACCCAGGTTCTAGTCAAGGTCTATGAACAAGGCAAAAAATATATTCCGAAATCAGGCAAGTTTGTGTTCACCATGGGCAGGATATTAGTCAGCAAATTGACTGAAAGGGAAAAGCAGGACCTTAGTTTATTATTTCTTCTGATAAAGCAACAGTCTTTCAGTGCTACATGGCAATGTCAGCTTAGATTATATCCTGAAACCTAGTATGTGAACTCGCAACCTTGTGACCTTGAGGCAAGACTGCTAGCAGCTGAGGCAAGCTGCTTCTTTAGTTACATATGTTAATATGCCATGTGGTATATGTTCACAGTTAGGCATTTTTAGTTATCTTAATCTTAATGTCAACCAAGAAGAGTACTGTCTAGTGCATCAGTGGGAATATTTTCCATTTCCCACACCAACAATCATGTGCCCCTTCCAACTGATTACCAATTTGGAATCCAATTTGTGGGTGATTGTGCTGTGGGTCCATAAACCCTCTAGCTTAGAGGGAAGCCTGCCAGGAACTGAGCCAAGCTAGTACTTCAGTGCAAAGACCTGTTGACTAAAAGATCTGATGTGATTTGACTGTAAGTTCTGAAACATTCTAATGGCACTGCTTCCTGCAGTTATTCCCTACATCCTGTATTCATTTGTCTATAATGATATAAATCCACAAAACCGTTTGTCTTTTGTCAGAGAAATCCTGCAAGAAATACAGAGATTGAGGCTTGAACACGAGCAGGCATCTCAACCCACACCTGAGAAGGCACAACAGAACCCCACCCTGCTAGCGGAACTCCGGCTCCTCAGGTAACTCATTGAAAAATGTAATTTAATTGAAAATTAGCCCAGTGATGAAGTCAGTCGCTGGCTATGGTGCTCTCCACTTTAAAGTTTTCTGTCCAACTTTCTCCCTGCTCTGTTTTCGTACCCCCTCCTCAAACTCCACTTCTGCTGCAGCAGGAAATTTTTTCCACTTCCTACAGAAGAGATCACCGTTGTCTTGGTCTTCTTCACATTCACTCTTAATCCATGTTCCACACACCTTGCATTAACTTTGTTCACAATTTCCTGTAGTGCCTCTTCTGATTCTGCAATCAGTGCAGTGTCATCTGCATATCTCCAGTTGTTGATGTTCAACCCACCAATGTTGCAACCTGGTAGATCTTCCGTGTCTTTGAAGGTAGCTTCAGTGTACAGATTGAACAGTTTTGGGACAAAGCACATCCCTGGCACACTCCTTTTTTGATTGGAAAGCTGTCTAACAAGCCACTATGAAGTCCCAGCACTGCTGATTGGAAGTGAAAATTGAAGTAAACGGACAAGTCCTTGAACAAGTGAAAAGTTTACATACCTTGGGCAGATTATCACAGACGATGGGAAGTGTGATTGTGAGATCTGAAGGATAATTGAGATAGCCAAGACCAGCTTTCTCAGAATGAAGAGCGTGTTAAAATCAAAGAAACTGAACCTGAATCTTAGGAAAAGAATGCTGAGGTACTACATTTTGTCATCTCTGTTATGTGCCTTGGAGACATGGACAACAAACAAAGAGACTATTGATAAGCTGAATGCATTTGAGGTGTGGACAGATAAGAGGATGTTTTGCATATTCTACACAGACAGAAAGACTAATGATGTGCTGGAAATAGCTGGAGAAAAGAGGAAATTACTGCATAAATCAAAGAGAGAAAGGTACAATATTTCAGTCACGTCATTAGAGCAGAAGGTAGACAGAGACAATTATTGGAAGGAAAGATCGCCGGAAAACATAGGAGAGGGAAGCAGAGAAAAAAATTGATGACGGATATAATGGACTGGATGCAGTTGACCTATGCAGAATATGTAAGGGCAGCACACAACAACCAGATGTGGAAATCCATGACAGTAAACCTTCTGGGAAGAAGATGATACCAATGAATGAACGAACAGAAGACTTATGTTACGCCAATGTGTTTTATTGAAAGATCATTTTCTTTAATTCACTGACTGGAGATATAACTTCATATCTTTTTAAAAAGACAAGCTGCCAGCAAAGTCATCCTTTCAGCTTAAGATAGTAACTTAATTTGCAACACTGTATCCTACACTGCAGTGCTTGTGAGGTGAGAGACGAAATGTCTCGGCATTTCCCAGCAAGAACCAAGACCCAGGAATTTTAAAGGAACTACATGCTCTTTCAGCAAGCAGAGAAATATTGCTAACTGCTATGTTTGAATGACTGAGTTACTGTCATGTGACAAGCCCCTCCCCAATGTGGTTTTAAACTGGTGTTTTCTTAGCAGCAGAGGAGAAGCAACTGGACTTTGACATGTGCAGACCCTAAGTGGGGGTCCCGCTCTCTCTCTCCATTCCAGCTTGAAAGCTTTCAAATTCTGCTTGTTGACTGACCACCTTTGCATACTCCGGCTACAATCAGAAACCTCGTTGGAGGAAATCATCAGCATCGCTATCTCCAACAGACTCACCGAACCAGTCATCTACCTCTTCAAACTAAAAGCCTCAGGACCACTGAATTCAACTGGAAGTCAGCGGAATCACCAAACTTTTTTTTAATGGACTCTAACTCAACCAATCAATCTTTTCCCAGAAGGAACCTGTGTGTGTGTGAAAGTTGGCATGTTGTTCATTATTATATTAGTTCGGTTTAGGTACAATAAAATTAACGTCTTTCTTTGTTAACTCAAGAATAACTGTCCAATTGGTTGTTATTGTGACCATATGATCCTCACTTGACGGTAGCATTAAGGGGAAAAAATATTATTTTGGATTTTGCCTTAACAGTACTGCTTGTTGCAGATAAAATTTCAATGGCACTCTGCACACAGGGGGTAGAATTTAGTGAGGCCGTTAGGAGCGGGATTGGAGGCGTTGGTGGCCAGAGAATAGCGACGGCTCTGCCTGCCTGGAAATCTGCCATTGTGACGTCAGTTCTGAATATAGTTAGCGGTGGGAAAACTCCAAGGCAGGTTGCCGTGACAATGCGATGGGACTGCAACTTAAATGGCTGAACGAGGGTGTTGCGAAGGGTGTTCCAATCCTCCATCACCCCCGGCACCTTGTCCCCTTCCCACGGCACCTTCCTATGCAATACAGGAGGTGTAACACCAGCCTTCTTACCTCCTCTCTCCTCACTATCCAAGGCCCCAAACACTCCTTCCAAGTGAAGCAGCAATTTACTTGTACTTCTTTCAATTTAGTATTCTGTATTCGCTGCTCACAATGCGGTCATCTATACACTGGGGAGACCAAACGCAGATTGGGTGACCGCTTTGCGGAACACCTCTGCTCAGTCCACAAACATGACGCCGAGCTTCCGGTTGCTTGCCCTTTTAATTCACCATCCTGCTCTCACACTCACATTTCTGTCCTTGGCCTGCTGCAGTGTTCCAGTGAAGCTCAACGCAAGCTCAAGGAACAGCACCTCATCTTGCAATTAGGCACTCTACAGCCTTCAGGACTCAACATTGAGTTCAACAGTTTCACAGCATGATTGTCATTTTTAAAATTTTATTCTTATTTGTTTACTTTTTCTTTTAAGACAGGCACATGGTTAAAAAAAATTAAACTTGGTTTTTCATGTTTTTGCTTTCAGACAGAGCTGTTAGATTAAAAGTCATTTCTTTATGTACACTTCACAGGCAGCGAAAAGACGAATTAGAACAAAGAATGTCAGCACTGCAAGAAAGCCGCCGAGAATTAATGGTTCAACTGGAAGGCCTGATGAAGTTACTGAAAGTAAGGTCATTCTATGGGTAAATTAAAAGCCCAATTAACAAAATGCAACAGATTGAAAGAATCATAGAAAGTCTAAGGCACAGAAAGAGGCCACTTGGCCCATTGTGTCTGCCAGATGAAAAATTATCGACCTATTCTAATCCCACCTTCCAGCATTTAGTCCATAGCCCTGCAGATTACGGCACTTGAGGTGCATATCCAGACTCCTTTTGAATGAGTTGAGGGTTTCTGCCTCAACTATCCTTTCAGGCAGTGAGTTCCAGATCATCACCACCCTCTGGGTGAAAACGTTTTTCCTCATCTCCCCTCTAATTTTTCGACCAATCACTTTAAATCAATGCCCTCTCGTCACTGACCTCTCTGCTAAGGTGAATAGACCCTTCACCTCCACTCTATCCAGGCCCCTCAAAATTTTGTACATTTCAATCAGATCTCTCCTCAGCCTTCTCGGTTTCAAGGAGAACAACCCCAGGCCTTCCAACCTTTCCTCATAGCTGCATTTTTCCAGTCCTGGCAACATCCTCGTAAATCTCCTCTGTACCCTCTCTAGTGCAATTATATCTTTTCTGTAATGAGGTAACCAGAACTGCATACAATACTCAAGTTGTGACTTAACCAATGAGTTATATAGTTCCAGCATAACATCCCTGCTCATGTTTTCTATACCTCGGCTAATAAAGGAGAGGATTCCATATGCCTTTTTAACCACCTTATCAACCTGTCTGCTACCTTCAGGGATCTGTGGACATTCACTCCAAGGTCCCTTACTTCCTCTACACTTCTCAGTTTTTTTCCCCATTTGAGTGTCTTTTTTTTATTCTTTTATACTTAAAGGTATTTCACAGCAAAACAATTGCACAGTGTGGGAAGTTAGCCATTAGCAAATTTAATCGACATATGTAGGATAATGGATTTCTTTTCGATAATTTTTAGCCCTGCCTACACTGAGATTTGGAAGGTAATATGGGCTGGGAATTTCCTTGAAGCTGCTCCACCCTGCTGCTGTAACATTTTTTTTGCACAGCTCTGAGGGGAATTTTTTTAATATAAAACTGGCAGCATACTGCAAAACATTTACAGTCATATTAGTATACTTAAGCAATTCCATCATGCCATCCAGTCCCTCCCATGCCATACTCATCCCATGCCATTCCTTCCTTCCCTTGCCACCCCTCCAATGCCACTCCCCCTATCCCACTCCTCCCATGCCATTCCATTCTTCCTATGCATCCCCATACCATGACATTCCATCTTTCCCATCCCCTTCCCCATCCCATGCCATTACATCCTTCCTATGCCATCCCTCCAGTACCATCCCCTCCTTCCCAATCCCAGCCATCCCCATTCCATCCTTCTCATGCCATCCTTCTCTACCATGCCATGCCACCCCTCCCTCCCATAGCCCATGCCATCTCTGTAATTGTTCTTTTATGTTGTCTGATACAACATAAATGAGATAAGTGGAGTTGGTTAAAGATTCCAAACAGGTTTATTTACAGCGAGACTATTATATACAGTAGAGCTAACTATTTACAAAATCTTACTCTAGGTGTTACAATTACAGAGTGACTCTGGCTCTGAGTCACATGACTCCATCCTGGTACTTGGCTCATTAGCATACTAACATCTTAAAGGGACGTCACTCTTCAAGGCAATCATACAACATCCCCTTTCTTTCCAAAGATAAGTCTCGCATGCTAAAAGTAAAAACACATAAAATTAGATAACACCAAAATTATATACACAGGTATAGCTATTTTGAAATTTACAAGTATAGAGGCTCAAAAGTCCATATATTGTCTTGGTGGTTTGACAACTCTGAGAATTTACGTCTCATCTGTTGCTGTTCTTTCTGAAGTTTCTCCCTCTCTGCATTCAGTTTCTGTTGCTCTGCCTTCAGCCTGCTAATATACTCTGTTGATTTTCCCAAGATGACCACTTTTGAGACCTTGTCATTCTTGGAGAGTTCCGGCATCTCAAAGAGCCAACAGACAATGCTTCAACTCATTCCTCCTCTGCCTCTTCAGGACATTGCATGTCCTTCGCCTCTCCTCATGCTCCACATCTGAAGGTCTGGGGCTCAAGGTCGAGGACTTGTTGGGGCAGGAGAACTTGGTCTCATGGAGGTACCTGTCTGTCCTGGCTTGTTCTGGTGCTGGGAGTTCTCTAGAGAGCAGAAGTGAAGACATGACATAGTTGTATTGTTGCTGGATTTCCAGACTGCATCGTTTGATGTTGGTCAGAGTCTGCAAGCAGGTTCCGGTCCTTGGAGATTTCCCTTTGGCAATGCTTTCGTGGATAGTTATGTTGTTAAGGTCCTTACACGTTGGTAGTCCTGCCACTGCTGGTCCGCCCGTGTCTACTAGGTAGAATTCTTGTGGTTTCCATGCCGACTTGTCATAGCTGCATTGAATTGCTAATGTGCCACTGCAAGAAATGGGTGACCCGTTGTATTGAGATAACTTGGCATTTGTCGGTTGTACCATTGATTTCCAACAACTCCAGTACATATCTTTGAGTATTCAGACTGGTAGGATATTTGCACTAGCGCTGGTGTCAATCTTGACCCTGAGTGTATGTCTGCCAGCTTTCTTTGGGCATGTGATGTTAATGGTGGCGAAAGTTTCTAGTTGTTTGATTTCAGCAACGTGATTTGTCAGGTTCACAATGTGGAACACTGTCTTCTGGCTGAAAATTACTTCTCTCTGAGTTTGTCTCAGGTCTGTTTCGCTGTGGACTTTGTGTTATCGGCTTGCGTTTATGCAGGCCTCTGGTGCTCTCCTTGCTGCTGTTGCCCTGTTGCTGTGCCTGTCTTCTGTTTGTCTGTGTCCTGCTGTGGCTTCTGGGTATGTCTTTGGAGCCAGATTTTTTGCATAGGCAGGCCCAGTTTCCTTTTTCACCGCACGCCTTGCATGGGTCTTGAAATGCAGGGCAATTTCGCTGTGAGTGGGACAGACTGCACTTAACACACAGTTTGCTTGCTCTTTTCGACCTGGTTCTGGTACTGATACTGTTGGCTGCACCTGGTGCTTGCAGGTGCTAATGTCCAGCTAAAATGGCTTTATATTTCCTGCCATCTTCCAGCAGCACATCAATGCTGTGACCTTTCTTTTTCCCCAAGAGGTCTTTCTGAAATGCTGTCGATGGGTGTCGATACAATCACTAGCTCTATTATTTGGTCCAACAGCTCAGTTTCTGAGAAGTCGCATTTGTTGCCCTTACTACAGCATCTACTGATAAACTGGTCTGTTCATTCCTGCTGTATGTTCCCTCTAGGGCATCAATTCCAGGCGGAATTCTAAAATATTCTCTTAAGCGGAGCTGATTTTCTCACTCTTTCCATATCTTTTGCGGGATTTTTCTGGTCCTTGTCAGATAGTCCAGAGGTGTTGATTCTGTGTAATCCCTCATTTCCAACTGCCCTTAGTATTTTTACAGCCTATTTTTCTGGTTTTACAATTATTTGGTCTGTGAAGAATAACTGCATTCTTTGTTTGAAAAGTTGGAACACGGATAGGATATCCAAGGCCTTCCAGTTCATGCTGGGAAATTTGGTATCCACATTTCTGCTGTTGTTTTGCTTTAAGATTTTCTTTAAGACTTGTTCTATGACTCTGCACTGTTTCCCCTTTAAGAGACTCTCTTATTTATACTCGCTGCTTTTCTTGATTGAAGCAGGTGTTTGCTAGTGCTGTGTGTTTATCTTGCTTCCAGTACTTAAGCCTGTACTGCTTACACAACTGTTCAATAGGCTGTTCAATGGGGTTTTTTTAAAGAATTTTTTATGTCCTTCACAATGGAGTGGTTTTAATGTTTTTTTTAATACTGTGGCTTCATGAACGGAAGCTCTTATTCACGCTCGAGTAGTTTATTGTCTTTTTTAAACTTCAGCTGTGTAGATGAAAGCTCTGCAGTGATCTTCAACATACGAATTAGGAGCAGAAGTTGGCTATTCGGCCCCTCTAGCCTGCTCCACCATTTAATAAAATCATGGCTGATCTGTTTGTGTCTCAAATTCCACACTCCCATCTACCCCTGATAACCTTCGATTCCCTTGCCTAACAAGAATCTATCTACACCCGCCCTAAAAATATTCATTGACCCTGCCTCCACCACCTTCTGAGGCAGAGTTCCAAAGTCGCGCAACTCTGAGAAATAATTTCTCCTCATCTCTGTCCTAAAAGCGCAACCCCTAATTTTCAAACAGTGCCCCCTAGTTCTGGACTCCCCCACAAGAGGAAACATCCTTTCCACATCCACCTTGTCAAGACCATTCAAAATCTTATATACTTCAATCAAGTCTCCCCTCTTCTAAACTCCAGTGAAAAAAAGCCCAGTCTGTCCAGCCTTTCTTCATAAGACAATTCCAGGTATCAATCTAGTAAACCTCCAATGAACTGCCTCCAAAACTTTCACATCCTTCCTTTAAATAAGGAGACCAAAACTGCACACAGTATTCAAGATGTGGTCTCACCAATACCCTGTATAATTGAAGCATAACATCCTTACTTTTATTTTCAATTCCTTTTGTAATAAAGGATAGCATTCCATTAGCCTTCTTTATGACTTGCTGTACCTGTATACTAACTTTTTGTGACTCATGCACTAGCACATCTAGATCCCTCTGCACCTTGGAGTTCTGCAGTCGTTCTCCATTTAAGTAATACTCTGCTTTTTTATTCTTCCTGCCAAAGTGAACAACTTCACATTTTTCCACATTATACTCCATCTGCCAGACTTTTGCCCACTAACTCAACCTATCTATATCGGTCTGCAAGCTCCTTATGTCCTCTTCACATACAAGGGCGGCACAGTGGCGCAGTGGTTAGCACCGCAGCCTCACAGCTCCAGGGACCCGCGTTCGATTCCGGGTACTGCCTGTGTGGAGTTTGCAAGTTCTCCCTGTGTCTGCGTGGGTTTTCTCCGGGTGCTCCGGTTTCCTCCCACAAGCCAAAAGACTTGCAGGTTGATAGGTAAATTGGCCATTATAAATTGTCACTAGTGTAGGTAGGTGGTAGGGAAATATAGGGACAGGTGGGGATGTTTGGTAGGAATATGGGATTAGTGTAGGATTAGAATAAATGGGTGGTTGATGTTCGGCACAGACTCGGTGGGCCGAAGGGCCTGTTTCGGTGCTGTATCTCTAATCTAATCTAATCTATCTTTTGTGTCGTCTGCAAATTTAGCTACCATGCCATCACTCCCCTCATCTAAGTCATTGAGAGAAACTGTAAAAAGTTGAGGCCCCAGCACAGACCCCTGCGGGACTCCACTCGTCACATCCTGCCAATCGGAAAAGGACCCATTTATGCATACTCTCTATTTTCTGCCAGCCAGCCAATCTTGTATCCATGCTAATATGTTACCCACTACACCATGAGTTCCTGCTTTGCGCAATAACCTTTTATGTGGCACCTTGTCAAATGCCTTCTGGAAATCCAAGTACAGTACGTCGATGAGTTCCCCTTTATCCACAGCACATGTCACCCCTTCAAAGAACTCCAACAAATTGTTTAAACATGATTTCCCTTTCACAAAACCATGCTGATTATTCCCAATTACCTCGAGTTTTTCTAAGTGCCCAGCTACAACCTCCTTAATGATCGATTCCAACACCTTCCCCATGACAGACGTCAAGCTGACTGGCCTATAGTTACCTGTTTTCTGCTTCCCCCCACCACCCCCCCTTCTTGAATAGAAGGGTTATATTTGCTATTTCCCAGTCTGATTTGGGTGTTCCTGTGTTTTTTCTAACGGATGCCTCCTGTAATGGCGCCCTCGACCAGCTTGGGAAAGGAGTCAGGTCTTCCCCGTTTTTATTCTACACGGGACTTGTGGAAAAAAAAGATCTTTTGAAGAACTTCAAAGCTTTTTATTTAAAGCAGTATCCCTTGCCTGTCGGCACAATGACTCATCCGATTTACTTGCAACCTGTCATTCTAGGCTGTATCTTCTACAGCTTGACGTAAGTTCTTTTTTTTTGAAATTTCTCTCTACTGGCTGTAGGAAAGGTCGCTTTCAGAGCTGTTTTAACGGTGCTCTTCAACATCAGACTTAGCCTTCTCACCACAACTGCCACCATGTTATGAGTTCTTTTATGTTGTCTGATACAACATAAATGAAATGCCTGGAGTCCGGATGGTTGAAGTTCCCAAACAGGTTTATTTACATCTAGACTATTATATACTGAACAGAGCTAACTATTTACAGAACCTTCAGCTGAGTGTTACAATTGCAGAGTGACTCTGATTCCAACTGCATCCTGGTACTTGGCTCATTAGCATACTAAGATCTTAAAGGGACATCATTCTTAAGGGCAATCATACAACAATCCCCAACCCATGCCATTCCATCCTTCCCATCCCACTCCTCCAATGCCAACCCCTCCCTCCTACTCCTCCCGTGCCATTCCACCCTTCCCTTGCCACCCCTCAAATGCCATCCCCTCCCTCCCACAGCCCATGCCATCCCCATCCCATGCCTTTTCATCTTTCCCATGCTACTGCTCCCATGCCACTGCTCCCATGCCATCCCCTCTCTCCCTTCCCATGCCACCCTTCCCATGCCACCCTTCCCATGCCACCCTTCCCATGCCACCCCTCCCTTGCCATCCCTCCCATGCCATCTGCTTCTTCTTCCCATGCAATCCCCATTCATCGCAAGCCATTCCATCTTTTCAATGCCAACCATCTGATGCCACCCCATCCCTTCCACTACTCCCATACTCATCCCCATACTATGCCAATCCATCCTTCCCATGCCATTCCTATGATGCCATCCCCTCCCTCCCACTCCTCCCATGCCATCTCCATCCCATGCCATTCCATCCTTCCAATGCCATCTCCATGGGAGGGAGGGGATGGCATTGGAAGGATAGAATGCCTCCCTCTCATGCCGTCCTTGTTTCCCCCATTCCGTCCCTCCCTTTGATGCCGTTCCCCCCCCCCCCAATGCCATTCTCCCCCAGTGCCATTTTCCTCCCATGCTGCCCCCCCTTCCTTGTTCCCCTCCCCGACCATGCCATCTCCCCACCCTTCTGCTGGTCTTTTTCTCAACCAACCACCCACTGTGTCGCCACCACCAACCATTGGTAGCTGCACATGCATCACGGGTTCCAGTCCACCACAGGCCCCACATGCCTCCTCGTGCAGCAAGCCCCACTCACCAAATTGGCCTACTAACCAATCAGAAAGTGAGAACAGACAAAAACTGCATATCATTATCCCAGATTAAAGTTACCAATACTTCCCTGACACACTCCCATATCTCCAAAGTTTAATTGAATGCAGTAAATGGAATTCGGCTTTAAAAAAAGCACTCAAGTCCCCATGCGCCTCGTGTCTCCGCATGTGCCATAGCAGAGACTGGCGAAACATTTGCGATCAAAGTAGTATCTTTATTGCAACAACACTTCGTTTAAAAACAGGATTTCTTGTTATTCTTTCATCAAAGACTTTTAACAGAATCAAAACTTCTGACTCTGGGAAAAGCTACATAAAGCTGTGCAAGTGTAAAAACATTGGGTTTAAAATGGCACTGAAAAGTAAATGCGCCCCACATGGATGAAGCTCACATATCTCAAAGTTTGATGAGCAATGCAGAGAATTTGGATAGATATCCATCTGTTAGCAATGATCTTGATCGCTTTCTCTTTCTCTATCCCTCTCCCTCTCTTGTCTCTCTGTCCATCTCTATCCCCTCTCTGTCTCTCATCTCTGTGTCCATGCCTCTCCCTCTATGCCCCCCCTTCCCCCCACTCTCCCAGTGTCCTTCTCTCTCCCGTGTCCCACCCCCCCCCCCCCCCCCGCTCCCTGCACCTCTCCCTCTCCTCTCCCCTCTGTCCCCCCCTCACCCCTCTCCCTCTCCCTTTTTGTCTCTCCCAGTCTCTCTCCCTCCCCCCTCTCTCCTCCTTCCTCTCTCCCCCATCTCTCTCTTCCCCCCCCTTTTTTTCTTCCTCTCCCTCTCTCTCTTTTCTCCTCCTCTCCCTCTCTCTGTCTCTTCCCCCACCCCCCCCCCCCCCCGCCACAACCCTCTTTCTCTCCCTCCCCGCCCACCATGCACCAGGAATGGAAACACATTGCTGCTCAGCTCCAGCCCCATACTCTGAGGGAAACCAGGGTGTTTGGAGAGCTGAGAATGTGGACTGTCAGCCTAAAAACAACAGCTTGCTCTGACTCAAAGAAGCCTTGCCTTTCCAGTTTTATCATTGTTGTTCCACTCATACCAACACTCTCTATGGCTGATTCTGCAGGTCAGACATGGGCTGAGATCATTTGATCGACGGCTCCAGTCTTCCCAGCGAGCCCCACCTCCCCTGCGCTCCAATTGATCGTAGGTCTGCACGCAGGCAAATCATACATGCTTTTGATTGGCAGGCCGCATACAAAGCTTTGGCAGGATGTAGGGCCTAGCCCAATACTCTGATGCCCCAATCCTTTGTAATTTCTTTCGCTCCTGATAATTATAAAAGTCTTGCTCCAAGCCTTTAAACTTCTGTTTAAGTGTTTAAATTGGAGCAAGACATTTAAAATTACCACGGACCTCAAAATCTTTACCACTGCTGTCCATGTACAGACACGTTGCTGACCCCTGCACTTCACTGAAACAACATTTGTCTCATCCATCAGTTTAATGCATTACTCTGAAGTAACTCTACAGCTTTTACACTCAGCTGGCCAGTCAGTGTCTTCCTTGTAGGAATTTACGCTGCATGAGAGAATATGTGAAAAAAAGGCTATTAATCCCCAGTAGTTTGCACTGTTGTTGACTCTCCCTAAAGACAAAAAATATTTGCATCTATTCAGCACTTTCTTGTGTCTTCTGAATATCCCAAAGCACCTCACATAGAATTAATTATCTGGTGCAGTTTAGTGAAATAAAGTGGCAATCATTTTGTGTACAGCAAGCTTCCACAAACTACAGCGAGGACTTCTGAAAATTGCAATTAGCAACCATATCCCTGAAACCATTTGCATGGCACAGATTAGAAGAGCTGGTTTTAAACAGAGGACCTCACAGCTTAGTCCAGGTGCCTTGTATCAGATGGATCAAAAAGTTGTTATACTCGGTACTCTTCGTACCTGAATGTTACAATAAAGGTTTAAAACATCTAATTAACAAACTATTAACTAACCAATCAAAACAGTCTGGACAGACAAAACTATTATTATTTGAGTTTTTTGCATATATATTCACAACTAATGTAAGTTGTTGAAACTACAATTTTGCACATATTAATTTTTATAAACATGTACTGGTACCTGTTGGTCAAGAAACTGCACTTCTGAAAATTGATTCTGTAGAACATTTAAAGAATTATATGAATATGCTTTGTCTAAATAATACTTGATTTTTAAACTTTCAAATAGGAAGAAGAAATGAGGCAGGAAGTAAGTTTCCTGATCCAGCTTTGAGCAATCATTGTGTATTCATTTATTATCTGAGTCTGGCCTTAATGCTTTATTTTGCTGTCTGCCTGTGCTGTGTATAAATGAAAATACTTGCTTTTACTGCAACAAGCTGAGTCTACTGTGACAATTGATACTAACATATCTGAAATCATAAAGCTTGGACTTGGATTGATGCACTTAATGATTTATAACTGGACACCTGTTGTATTTGAGAGCATGAGTATATTGTAAAATTGTGTTCTTTACTGTGTTTTGATTCTCTCTCTCTCTCTCTCTATACATGTAATATGGTTTATACATATAGTTTATCTTTAACATGCTCTGACACCCCTAGATTCACAGATCATAAGAACACAAGGATAGGAGTAGGTCATATACCCCTTGAGCCTGCTCCGCCATTTAATAAAATCGTGGCTAATAGTTGACCTCAACTTCACTTTTCCACCAGATCTCCAAATCCCTTGATTCCCTTAGAGTCCAAACAGCTACCTTGAATATACTCAACAGCTGAGCATCCACAAGCCTCTGAGGTAGAGAAATCCAAAGAATTACAACTCTCTGAGTGAAGAAATTTCTCATCATCTCAGTCCAAAATGGCCATCCCCTTGTACTGAGACTATGCCCCTAGCTGTAGACTCTCCAGCCAGGAGAGACAGCCTCTCAGCATCTACCCTGCCAAGCCCTCTCAGAATCTTATATTTCTCAAGGAGATCACTTTTCATTCTTCTAAACTCCAAACAGTATAGATCCATTCTACTCAACCTCTTCTCATAGGACAACCCTCTCATCCCAGGGATTAACCTAGGGAACCTTCGTTGCAACCCTCTCAGGCAAGTATAACCTTCCTTAGGTACAGAGACCAAAACTGTGCACAGTACCCCACATATGGTCTCACCAAAGCCCTGTACAATTGCAGCATGACTTCCTTACTCTTGTAATCCAACCCGCTTGCAATAAAGGCCAACATTCTGTTCCAGTGCAGCTACAACACAAGCATATACCCGACAATGTAGAAAATTACCCAGATATGTCTTGTCCACAAAAAGCAGGACAAAACCAGTCCGACCAATTACCACCCCAACAGTCACATTTCTATCATCAGCAAAGTGACAGTACTATCAAGCAGCAATTACTCACCAATAACCTTATCAATGATGTTCCATTTGTGTTCCACCAGGGCCACTCCAACCTCGTTACAGTTTTGGTCCAAACATGGACAAAAGAGCTGAATTCCAGACATGAGGTGGAGTGATTGCCTTTAACATCAAGGCAGTATTTGACCAAATGTGGCATTAAGGAGCCCAGGCAAAATTGAAATCAATGGGAATGGGGGGAAAACTCTCCACTTTGAGTCATACCTAGCACGAATGAAAATGATTCTGGTTGTTGGAGGCCAATTATCTCAGCCCACAACATTCCTGTAGGAGTTCCTCAGGGTAGTGTCCTAGGTCCAATCATCTTGAGCTGCTTCATCAATGACCTTCTCTCCATCAAAGGTCAGAAGTGGGGATGTTCACGATGACTGTACAGTGTTCAGTACCATTCGCAACTCCTCAGATACTGAAGCAGTCCGTGTCCACATGTAGTAAGACCTGGACAACATTCAGGCTTGGGCTAAACCATCTCCAATAAAAGAGAATCTAATCATCTCCCCTTGTCATTCAACGGCATTACCATTGCTGAATCCCCCATCACTAATATCCTTGGGGTTACCATTGACCAGAAACTTAACTGGACCAGCCATATATATACAGTGGCTACAAGAGCAAATCAGACACTGGGAATTCTGTGGCGAGTAGTTCACCTCTTGACTTCCCAAAGCCAGTCCACCATCTACAAGGCACAAGTCAGGAGTGTGATGAAATACTATCTACTTGCCTGGATGAATGCATCTCCAAAAACACTCAAGAAGCTCAACACCATCCAGGACAAAGCAGCCTGCTTAATCTGCACCCCATCCACCACCTTCAACATTCACTCCCTCCATCACATGTGCACAGTGGCAACAGTGTGTACCATCTACAAGATGCACTGCAGCAACTCACCAAGGCTCCTTCAAGAGCACCTTCCAAACCCGCAACCTTTACCACCAAGAAGGACAAAGGCAGCAGACAAATGGGAACACCATCACCTGCAAGATCCCTTCCAAGACACTCACCATCCTGACTTGGAACTATATCACAGTTCCTTCACTATCGCTGGGTCAAAATCCTGGAACTCCCTCCTTAACAGTACCGTGGGTGTACCTACGCCACATGGACTGCATCAGTTCAAGAAGGTGGCTTACCATCATATTTTCAAAGGCAATTAGGGTTGGGCAATAAATGCTGGCCTAACCAGCGATGCCCACATCCCAAGAACAATTTTTTTTTTTAATTGCCTTCCTAATTGTTGTACCTGCATGTTAACTTTGTCTGTTTCTTGTACACGGACACCTAGGTCCCTCTGAACACTAACATTTATAGTTTCTCACTATTTAAAAAATATTCTGTTTTTCTATTCTCCCTACCAAAATGAATGACCTCACATTTTCCCACATTAGACTCTATCTGCCACTTTCTTGCCCACTCACTTAACCTATCTATATCCTTTTCCAGACTCTTGTGTCCTCCTCACAGCTTATTTTCCCAAATAGTTTTGTATCAGCAGCAAACTTGGATACACGACACTCAGTCCCTTCATCTAAGTCATTAATATAGATTGTAAATAGCTGAGGTCTTAGCGCTGATCCTTGCGGTACTCCATTCGGAACAGCCTGCCAACATGAAAATCACCCGAATACAAGAGCAAAATACTGCGGATGCTGGAAATATGAAATAAAGACAGAAAATGCTGGAAATATTCAGCGGGTCTGGGGAGAGAGAAACAGACTTAATGTTTCAGGTCGATGACCTTTCATCAGAACGGGGAAAAGTTAGAAATGTAATAGGTTTTAAACTGGTGAAATCGGGGAAGGTGGATAGAGTGGAAGCCAGGAGAGATTAAATGACAAAAGAGTTAGTCATGCAGGGCCAAGCGGAGTAGTAATGGGGCAAGAAAAGAAACAAAAGATCTGCCTAGAGCAGGTGTGAATGACAGAATGTTGAACAGCTGCCATTCGAAAGCAAAAATGAGAAAAACAAAAGTAAGACTGAAACATGCAAAGAAAAGGAAATGATATGGGGGCAGAGATAGTTAAACTCAATGTTGAGTCCAGAAGGCTGTAAAGTACCTAATTAAAAGATGAGATGCAGTTCCTGAGCTTACTTTAAGCTTCATTGGAACACTGCAGTAGGCCGAGGACAGAGATGCCAGTGTTTGAGCAAGGTGGAGAATCAAAATGACAAGTGATCGGTAGCTTGGGGCATGCTTGTGGAGTAAACAGAGGTATTCCACAAAGTGGTCACCCAATCTGTGTTTGGTCTTCCCAATACAGAGGAGACTGCATTGTAAGCAGTGAATTGAGTATACTAAATTGAAAGAAGTACAGGTAAATCGTTGTTTCACCTGGAAGGAGTGTTTGGGTCCTTGGACAGTGAAGAGAGCAGAGTTAAAAGGGCAGGTGTTGCATCTTTTGCATTTGCATGGAAAGGTGCTGTAGGAGGGGGAGCGGATGTTGGGGGTGATTGAGGAGCGATGTCAGCTTTGGCACTCTCGCCTCTGAGTCACAAGGTTCCAGGTTCAAGGTCCCACTCCAGGGCTTGAGCACAAAAATCAAGGCTGACACTCCAGCGCAGTACTGAGGGAGTGCTGCGCTGTCAGAGATGCTGTCTTTGGGAAAATTAGATTCTTGTCTAGAAAGGAGAAATGTGCAGGGCTGCAGGGAGAAGGTGGGTAGTAGCACTAGGTAAATTGCTCCTTTGGAGATCTAATGCAGACACAATGGTCCGAATGGCCTCCTTGTGTACTGTAACAAATCTGTGATTCTTTAGTTTTAGTTTTAGAGATACAGCACTGAAACAGGCCCTTTGGCCCACCGAGTCTGTGCCGACCATCAACCACCCATTTATACTAATCCTACACTAATTACATATTCCTACCACATCCCCACCTATCCCTATATTTCCCTACCACCTACCTATACTAGGGGCAATTGCTAATGGCCAATTTACCTATCCACCTGCAAGTCTTTGGCATGTGGGAGGAAACCGGAGCACCCGGAGGAAACCCACGCAGACACAGGGAGAACTTGCAAACTCCACACAGGCAGTACCCAGAATTGAACCCGGGTCACTGGAGCTGTGAGGCTGCGGTGCTAACCACTGCGCCACTGTGCCCGTGGAGGGAATGGTCCCTTTGGAATGCTGAAAGGGGAGGGGAAGGGAAGATGTGTGGTGGTGGCATCACGCTGGAGCTGGTGGAAATGGCGGAGGGTGATCCATTGAATAAGGAGGCTGGTGGGGTGGAAGGTAAGGAAACAGGGAACCCTATTGCGGTTCTGGTAGGGAGAGAAAGGGGTAGGAGCAGAAGTGCGGAAAATGGAACAGACTTGGTTGAGGGCCCTGTCAACCATGGTGAAGGGGAATCCTCAGTTGAGAAAAATGGAAGACATATCAGAAGCACTGGTATGAAATGTTGCCTCAATAGAGCAGCTGTCACGGAGACAGAGAAACTGGGAGAAAGGAATGGAGTCCATACAGGAAGTTGTGAGTGAGGAAGTGTAGTCAAGTTAGCTGTGGGAGTCAGTGAGCTTATACCATTTGAAAGTTTATACCCTGGAGTGGGGACAGAGAAGTAAAGGAAAGGAAGGGAAGAGTTGGAGATGGACCATGCGAAGGTGAGAGAAGAGTTGAAATTGGAAACAAAATTTTCTAGTTCAGAGCAAGAGCAGGAAGCAGCACGAATACAGTCATCAATGTACTGGAAAAAGGGAGAGGAAGGGGGCCTGAGTAGGACTGGAACAAGGAATGTTACACATATCCCACAAAAAGGCTGGCATAGCCAGGACCCATACAGGTACCCATAGCAACACCTTTTATTTGGAGGAAGTGAGTTGTTAAAGGAGAATTTATTCAATGTGAGAACAAGTTCAGCCAGGTGGAGGAGGGTGGTGGTGGATGTAGACATAGGATCATAGAAACATAGGAACAGGAGTAGGCCAATTGGCCCCTCGAGCCTGCTCCACCATTCACATAGATTATGGTTGATCTTCTACCTCAACATCATTTTCCAGCACTGTCCCCATTTCTCTTGTTATCTTTAATATCTAGAAATCTATCAATCTCTGACTAGCACATACTCAATGACTGAGCCTCCATAGCCCTCTGGGGTAGAGAATTCCAAAGATTCACCACCCTCTGAGTGAAAGAAATCCTCCTCATCTCAGTCCTAAATGGCCTACCTCTTATTGTGAGACTGGTTGGGCCTCTGTTCAAGGAAGAAGCAGAGAGCTCTAAAACGGTCCTAGTGGGGAATGGAAGTGTAGAGAGATTGGACATCCATGGTGAAGAGGAGACAGTTAGGGCCAGGAATTTGGAAACTGAGTGCATTGGTAGAGTCACAGATGTAAGTGGAAAGAAACTGAACAAGGGGAGAAAAAAGAGTCATGATAGGAAGAAACCAATTCAGTGGAGCAGGAGCAGGCTGAAATGATAAGTCTGCCAGGGCAGTCCTTTTGTGGATCTTGGGAAGGAGGTAGAAGAAGCAGACTATTCGGAGTTGGGATCTATGAGGTTGGAAGCCATGGAGGGACGGTCTCCAGAGCAGATGAGGTCAGTGACAGTCCTAGAGACAGTGTCTTGATGCTCCAGGAATATCACCTCCTCTTTTGATTAGGCACTTTACAGTGTTCCAGCCTCAACATTGAGTTTAACAATTTCAGACCGTAATCTCTGGCCCCATTTTGTTTTCTTTGCATGTTTTGGTCTTACACTTATTTTTCTCTTGTTTTTGCTTTCAGATGGCAGCCGTTCATCATTCTGCTATGCACACCTGCTCTGACATATCTTTTGTTTCTTTCTTGCCACATTACCACTCCCTTTGGCTCTGCATGACAAACTCATTTAATCTCTCCTGTCTTTCACCTTATCACAGAACTTTCCTTTTATTCTTTTTCCCACTCTCCCCATTTCAACTGCTTAAAACCTATTACATTGCTAACTTTTCCCAGTTCTGATGATAGGTTATCGACCTGAAACCTTAACTCTGTCTCTCTCTCCACAGATGCTGCCAGATCTGCTGAGTCCAGCAGTTTCTGTCTTTATTATAAAAATGACCCTTTAATTCCTACTCTCCGTTTTCTATCCTTTAGCCAATCCTCTGTCCATGCTAATATATTACCCCTAACCCAATGAGTTCTTATCTTGTGCAACAACCTTTCATGTATATCTTTATCAAATGCCTTTCAAAATCCAAATAAACTACATCCACTGGTTCCCTTTACCCTGCTATTTATGTCCTCAAAAAGCTCAGTAGATTTGTCAAACATGATTTCTCCTTCATAAAGGGTGGCACAGTGGCGCAGTGGTTAGCACCGCAGCCTCACAGCTCCAGCGACCCGGGTTCAATTCCGGGTACTGCCTGTGTGGAGTTTGCAAGTTCTCCCTGGGTCTGCGTGGGTTTCCTCCGGGTGCTCCGGTTTCCTCCCACATGCCAAAGACTTGCAAGTTGATAGGTAATTTGGCCATTAGAAATTGCCCCTAGTATAGGTAGGTGGTAGGGAAAATATAGGGACAGATGGGGATGTGGTAGGAATATGGGATTAGTGTAGGATTAGTATAAGTGGGTGGTTGATGGTCAGCACAGACTCGGTGGGCCGAAGGGCCTGTTTCAGTGCTGTATCTCTAAAAAAAAACCATGTTGACTGATCATGTTATGATTTTCTAAGTGCCCTGTTGCCACTTCCCTAATAATTGATTCCAGCATTTTTCTGACAGCTGATGTCAGGTTAACTGGCTTGTAGTTCCCTGTTTTCTCTCTCCCTCTTTCTTGAATAACGTCATTACATTTGCTGCCTTCCAATCTACTGGGACCATTCTGGGACCGATGGGCTGCCAAATGTGTGTTCAAATGTGGTTATAGCTTATTTTCTACTGAATTGACTACTCCACAAACCTGACACCCTGTAATTTTAGGTGTGTACCCTAAACTGATTTTGGCTCAATTTCCCTCTATTGGAAAAAATTGAAGAAATGCAAAAGTATTGCATTAATGGCTGATTTTAAGCATGTGATTCATGAGAATACAATTTCATTAGCATTAAAGAAAAAGATAGCAATACATCAAAAATCACCTATAATGATGAACTTTTCAAGGAGGTAATGAGCCATTGCATAAATTCTGAAAATTTCATCAAAAAGGTACATCTGTATTATCTATGCTAAGGCTTTTTTTTATTCATTGCTCGGATGTGGCCGTCATTTGCAAGGTCAGCATTTATTGCCTATCTCTAATTGCTTTTGAGAAGGTGGCAATGAGCCACCTTCTTGAATACAACTGAGTGGCTTGGTAGGCCATTTCACAGGACAGTTAAGAGTCAACCACATTGCTGTAGGTTTCGAGTCACATACAGGCCAGACCAGGTAAAGATGACAGATTTCCTTTCCTAAAGGACGTTCATGAGCCGTTGGGTCTTTATTGCAGTCATGGTCACCATTGCTAATACTAACTTTTTATTCCAGATCTATTTAATAGCATCTAAATTCCCCAGCTACCAATGCAGAATTTGCACTTATGTCTCTGGATCAGTATTTCAGGCCTCGGAATTACTGGTCCAGTAACATAACCACTAGACTATCATATCCATGCATATCAGTGCACATTCTATTTTACGACAGGGAAATCCAAAGTGCACACAATAAACTTTCTCTATCATTACACTGTGCTTCTTCTGGGTGCCTTTTTCTAACCTATCTGATGCTTCTTCTGGGCAATACTGGAGGACAAGGATTATAGGAGGTGGTTGGCTCCCCATGCTCTACAAAGGTTGATTGGACTTGGGTGGCCTTGTTCTCAAGGCAGCTTGCTCCTGGCAGGGGAGTAGATGCTAGCTGCATCTCTGGAGCTTGTCCTAGGCAGCCTGGTCACACATCCCACATTTCATTGGCATGATTCTCTAAAGGCGAAGGCCAGAGGCCTACTGACAGCAGTATCAAGCAGGCAGACTCTAGCTGTTACCATTTCACTGGGCTCTGTTTCTGTGGATCTTTGCAAGTCTCTGAGCTGGTGTCTGCAAGAAAGGAAGCAAGTGCTGCAAATGTAAATTGGATGGGGTTGAGGCAGAGAAAAATGGGGCAGGATGAAGTAGCTGCAATTGATCGGTGAACTGCTTCTCCTGCTCCTGTTCCTCATCATCATCAGTGTACGCAACGAGGGAACAAGTGAGGGTGCTCCTCTTTCTTCTCCCCGTTGTTATCTTCCTCCTATTCCCTCCATTGCTGTGGTGGATATGCAGGAAACAAAGGTAGAATGTAAAACTGAATGAACATTATACCCTCAGGACTTTGGAGACAGAGAAAGTGGATAGAAATATTTTGTCTGTGTTGTGCTTCAGAGGCATGCTGGAATGATAGTGTAGATGCTGGAGGAAGGCTACTGGATTAATTTCCAGTTTAAAGCATCTTCGTTATCAAGGTAGGCAAAAAGAACTGGAACTTTAGAGAAGCTTAGACGTAAGGGTTGAAGTTTATATGATGATGAAGGGAACAGATTGTTTTCTAGTTGACAGTTTGATCCAACTAAATAGGTTAGGGAGGATCAGAGATCACAATTTTAAGTTGTATAAGGCCAGGCATAAGTTAGATGCCAGGAGGTGATTCTTTCCCAGAGAATAGTGGACCTGTGGTACAGGGGCGGTCACGTGGCTTTTGGGTGGGGTGGAGAGTGAATATATTGTGATACACAAGGTATCAAAATTGTGTGGGACAGGCTGAATGGGCCAGACAGTCTTTGTTTGTCTGCATAGTTACTAACCTAACACAGCAAGTTGCAGCCGACTTTGTCATCTCCCACGTCAAAAGCTGAGTGAATGCCCAAGAGTTCCATTGCCTAGATGTCTAACCTGGTGAGAGTAGAGATTATCTATCTTTTTTGGTGGGCATTGTATGCCAATTCATCCTGCAAGAAGATAGAATAGTGGTAAGGCTGGCAGTTGAGGAGTGTGTACCAAATGGCATGGGAGAGGTGAAGTCAGAGATGTGAGGTTATAAATAGAAGGACAGGTTTTAGACTTTAGCATCTAAGTAATTGTTTTGAGAGGAATTGGATAGCCATAGAACAAGAGGCCAAATCACTACTGCCCTTAACTAGAGTGCATTGTGAAGGATTAGTTGTGTGAATATTACTTTGAGGATGAAGAGTATTGAGACCTCGGTGGGCAAGGATGAAAAGGAAAGAGTGTCCATTGTGTTATATTGCCTGCATTGCCTGGGCTTTTCAACATTTTGCAGCACTGTTCTGCAGTGCTTGCAGTGAGAGTTGGCACTCAGTGCCAGCACTACCTCCCTCAGGTGGCACAATTGGCATATCTTGGTGGCATCCTATGAACTATCATTGCAAATCCTCTACCATCAACATCTTGAGGGCACTATTGACCAGAAGCTTAATTGGACCAGCCATGGCAATATGTTGGTTATAAAAGTAGGGCAGAGACTGGGTACTCTGCAACAATTGGTTCATCTTCTGACCCCTCAAAGCATCTCCAACATCTACATGGCTTACGTCAGGAGTGTGATAGAACACTCAACGCTCGCCTGGATATGTGCACCTGCAACAGCACTCAAAAACTGAACACCATCAATGACAAGCAGGTTACTTGATCAGTACATTGGACTTAATGTCCACCTTATCCAGTACTGTGACTGCAGTATGTGCTATCTACAGGTTGTATTGCAGCAGCTCACCAAGTTTACTCAATCAGCACATCCCAGCCCCATGACCTCTCCCACTGTGATGGATAAAAGCAGCAACATCATAGGAACATCATCACTTCCAAGTCACTCACCAACCTGTCATCAGCATATATCACTGTTCCTTCATTGATAATGGGTCAAGATCCTGGAATCTCCTATCTAACACCATTGTGGGGACACTATCAGCATTGGGGCAACAGAAAACAGTTTTTAAGAGGGAGTTTTGTATTTTAAGATTGAGAACTCAAACTCTCTGTTGTGGAATTTTTATTACATTAACTTATACAGTAGGACCTTGTTCTGGACTGCTGAGTGGTACGGACTGGGGTAAAGTGCAGATGTCATCACTAAGTAAATTAAAATGCATTGTTTTCATTCTCCAATTTTAAAGAAGCTCAATTTGAAATAATAAAGGAAGGTCAATTTAGTGAACTTGTATGCTCATGGTGAAGGGATTGTCCTGCTTCTCATTAAATTAAGACAAAAAGTAGCTTTACAATGTTACCCAAAAGATATTTTCTGTGCAATATGTAGTAACATAATTTTTTTTATTGTTTTCAGACTCAGGGGGCAGGATCCCCTCGCTCTTCGCCAAGTCACACTATTAGTCGGTCTGTTCCTATTCCAATGCCTATCAGATCAACCTCTGCTTGCTCAACTCCGACCCATACACCTCAGGACTCTCTGACAGGGGTTGGAGGAGATGTACAGGAAGCATTTGCACAAAGTGAGTCATTCTTAAAGTTGTTATTGAAAAAGTAGATATAGGGGAGAAATTGGGCCTTATTGCACATGCTTTTTGGGGCGCAAATGCAGTCGGGGTGGGGGGAAGACAATTTCTGGGCATAATTTCCTGCACCTCAATACAACTCTCATCCCTACCCCATGCATCAGAAGTGCATCAGATGCCAAATTGACACCTAGCAACTTCCAAATGACTTCGGAGTCAGCCTGAAACAGGCATTGGGTGCCTTCAGTATAATAATCAGAGGGCTCAAATCTGCTCAGGATTTTGTCAAATACTGTAAAAACTGGGTGGAGAGATTTGAGAAATTATTTGCTCTTCCAGGTCAGTAGCAGCCAAACCAGTGGTCCTTAAAGGGACTACAGAAGGCCATTGGAGAAGAGATAAGTTTTTCTTTTATCAGTTGTGGAACCAGGAGGAGCTCCTCTTGGCCCCACAACAGCACTGCTGGCTCAAGTGCAACTCCAACAACACTCAGGAAACTCGACGCCATTCTGGACAAAGCAGCTGCTTGGTCAGTACCTGAAACATTCTCCTCCTCTACCACCAGCGCACAGTGGCAGCAGTGTGTATCAGCTACAAGATACAGTGCAGTAACTCGCCAAGCCTCCTTTGACAGCACCTTCCAAATTTGTGACCTTTACCAGCTAGAAGAAGGGAATGGGAACACCATTATCTGCAAGTTCCCCTCCAAGTGACTCACCATCATGACCTGAAATTATATTGCTGTTCTTTTATACAAAAAGACAGCACACCACCACCTTCTTAAGGCAATTGTGGATGGGCAACAAATACTAGCGTTAGCAGTGATGCTTACACCTGATGAACAAACTTTAAAAAAGGTTTCCCTCCAACACTCACCACCCCCACTTTCCCCAAGGACTTGGTTGTGCACTGGTTTAGACATATTCCCATGAATAGTAAAAGGGGAATCAAAGAAAGGGTGGGGCCAATTAGTGCCCTAAAAGGAGATCTTCTTGCGGAGACAAAGGGCATGGCTGATATACTAAATGAGTACTTTGCATCTCTCTTCACTAGAGAAGAGGATACTGCCAATGTTGCAAGAAAGGAGGAGGCAGTAGCAATATTGGATAGGATAAAAATAAAGAGGATATACATCAAAGGTTGGCAGTCCTCAACGTACAAAAGTCACCTGGTCTGAATGGGATGCATCCTAGGTTACTGTAGGAACTAAGGGTGGAAATTGCAGAGGCACAAGTCGCGATCTTTCAATCGTCCTAGGATATGGGGTTGGTGCCAGAGGACTGGAGGATTGCAAATGTAACAGCCCTGTTTAAAAAAGGAGAGGGATAAACCCAGCAATTACAGGTCAGTCAGCCTAACGTCAGGGACAATAATTGGGGACAAAGTTAATGGACTATACTTTTCCAAAAGTCAAATACATGAAAGTCAGCACAGATTTGTTAAAGGCAAATCATGTTTGATTAACTTGATTGAGTTCTTTGATTTAGTAACAGAGAGGGTTGATGAGGATAGTCGGTTGATGTTATCTAAAAGGACTTTCAAAAGGTGTCTAATAAAGTATCACATAAATAGACTTGTTAGCAAAATTAAAGCCTGTGGTAGTAAAGGGACAATGGCAGCTTGGATACAAAATTGGCTAAGGAACAGAAAACGGAGTAGTGATGAACGATTACCTTTCACACAGTGGTGTTCTGCAGGGGTCGGTAGCAGGACCGCTGAACACACAGTGGCAGCAGTGTGTAACATCTACAAGATGCACTGCAGCAACGCACCAAGGCTTCCAAACCCGCGACCTCTACCAACTAGAAGGACAAGGGCAGCTAATGCATGGGAACAGCACCACCTGCAAGTTCCCCTCCAAGTCACACACCATCCTGACTTGGAACTAAAGGCCTGCTACCCGACGGGACCCGATGACGTGTTGGGTTCAGGTCGGGTCGCACTTCCGGGTCCGGCATTCGGGGTTGGGTCGGGCCAGATCGGGCACGTTCTATCACCACCTCAGGTAACTGACTCTAATGTTAATTTACTTTTTGGACTTTAAAGGTGGGTTTGTTACAGTTATTTTAAGCTTGTGCAGGTAAGGAACAAAGTGAAAAACGGAAGGTAACAGTGGGCGGCACAGTGGCGCAGTGGTTAGCACCTCAGCCTCACAGCTCCAGGGACCCGGGTTCGATACTGGGTACTGCCTGTGCGGAGTTTGCAAGTTCTCCCTGTGTCTGTGTGGGTTTTCGCCGGGTTTCCTCCCACATCCAAAGACTTGCAGGTGATAGGTAAATTGGCCGTTGTAAATTGCCCCTAGTGTAGGGAGGTGATAGGGAATATGGGATTACTGTAGGGTTAGTATAAATGGGTGGTTGTTGGTCAGCACAGACTCGGTGGGCCGAAGGGCCTGTTTCAGTGCTGTATCTCTAAATAAAAAATAAAATAAAAGTAAGTTAACTGATGGTCAGGTCGGGTGCAGGAAAAAATGGAAGGACTTGGGCTGGGTCGGACTCTGGCTCGGATGGGGTTCTGTCAGGCTGTGGTCAGGTCTCATTTGCAGACCCGAGCAGGCCTTTACTTGGAACTATATCGCCATTCTCCTTGGAGCAGAGAAGGTTAAGAGGAGATTTAATAGAGGTTTTAAAATCATTCATGATTTTGTTAGAGTAACTAAAGGGAAAGGCTGCAAAATTTGGAGGTCTATTACGGTTTCGGTGTTACGGTTGCTACCTTGGATCCAAAATGGCATCCTTGCTTTGTGCGCACACTTCTGGTGTAGGCCACGCTGGACGCCATTTTGCTGAGACTGTTAGAGTGAACACTGGAAGTGTGTGCCATAAATATGCGGAATAGGCAGATCATGATGTCGGTGTGTAACACTGATTTGACACCAGCGGTGCCATTTTCGACCTTAACACTCCAACTATTGCTCTCACTTAACCTCGCACAGTTGAATATGTGTTCAGCAACAGATAGGACACCACCCCCACTCCCCACCCCTCCTCCCCCCTCCCCACAAACCCTGCCCGCCAGCCACACAGCTCTACTTAAAGGGATCATTAACTACTTTCAGGTGAGTTCTTGATTGATTTCTACTGGCTGTTTCTGCAATTATAGAAGTGTTTGGTGGTTTGTACTGCTATTTAAAATTGGTGAAATCTACAGGGAGTGGTGTAGCACGTAGTGAAGGCCTTGGTTCTCACACCATGTGTTCTGCTTAGACTATTTCCTCCCAGTGATGGGTGCTGTAGTTTCTATCCCTTTTGGCCTGCAGCATAATAGAGTTTGAGCAGAGATGACATATCGGAGAACAAACTGCTCAAAGACTTAGGGGGAGGAAGGGGAAGAAGGGTTCTCAGCCGGAAGCCCTACCCACCCAGGTCTTCAGGGAGCATTTCTTCTACCTCAACCTAAGCCAGGAACTGTGCGTGTGACGTCTTCATTTTACTAAGGAGGTGCTTACTGAAATCTGCAACTTCTTGCTTGCAGACCTGCAACCTCAGAGGCCAGTGGTTGTAAAGGTGACCGTGGCCATGAAAATTTTTGTGTCGGGCACCTTCCAGGCTGGAGCAGAAGACATCACCAACATCTTGCAGCTTCCCTCCACTGCTGTATAAGGGAGGTGAATGATGCACTGTATGTGAAATGAAGGGAATACATTGCCATTTCTCTTTCCAGTGAGAAACAGGCAGAGCGTGCATGTGGCTTCGCTAGGATAGTGGGCTTCCCCATGGTGTAGGGTGCCATTGACTGCATACATGTTGCCGTGTGGGCGGCACATCTAAATTCAGAGCTGTACTACAACCACAAAGGGTTGCACTCACTCAATGTGCTGCTGCTGTGCAACCATATTTAGCGCATCAATCAGGTCAATACCCGATATCCTGGCAGCAGTCATGATGCCTTTATTCTGCACTAGTCCACTGTACCAGCAGCATTTAAGCCACCAAGAGAGACCAGAAGGTGGCTACTGGGCAACCAGGACTGTGCACTGACCTCCTGGCTTATGATTCTGGTGCTCAATGCACACACATGGACAGCATGCATATAATGACAGCCATGTTACCACACAAAATGTCATCAAGCAGACCATTGGGGTGCTTAAGCAATGTGACATTTGCCTGGAACCCTCTGGAGAAACCTTGCAGTACTTTCCAGAGTATGTTATCATTTGTTGTGGTCTGCAAAATCCTGCACAATCTCACCATCATGAGGGTACAGCCCTCTCCAAGAAAGCAGCTGAGGAGGAGGGGCAGAAAGGGAAGAGGTAACCAACACATCTCCTTTCTGGTCAGGCTATCCCTGATCGGCTCATCTGACTGCAATAACAGTGAATACCACCCCAAATCCACATTCAACGACAGACCTGCCATCAACAAACCATCCAGTATTCCACACAAAAGTCAACTAATCACCCTTGTGCCTTTCCTTAGTGCTTCTCTTCTGTGTGCCTTTGCCTATCCTATTGCTCCTAAGCAGTGCCACCCTAGTGGTTGCAGCATGGCTGATGGAAGGCTGCTGGCTTTCTTTAGGGCAGGCTGCAGATAGTCTTGCAGGACAACCTTGAGCAGCTTTGGTCCTAGAAGGCCTGGGTTTGGACTGCACCAGCTCAGCATGGGTGATGGTAGTCTGGCCTGGCTGGCTGACAGGCAAGAGCAAGGGCATTGGCAGAGTAGCAGTGGTGAGAGGACAAATGGTGTCACCCTGGGAGAGGACATCAGGATTGGCTACATGGAGGCACTGTCTCTCCCCTGGGGTGTTGCTTCAGCAATCCTAGTAATCTGCTGGAGCACAGATTACTCGACTGCTGTAAGCTCCTGCAAACCTCTTTGAGTACTGGTATCAGCAGCCATGATGGCAGCAGTCTGAGCATGCATGACAGCATTCAGATATTGGGTGGCTTCTGCTTGTGCTGTAATGGAAGCTGAGACATTGGCCATCAAATGCTGCATCATGGTTGGGTCCACAATTGTACTCACGGAGTTGGTCACCACCTCCACGTTGGAAAGAATGTGCTTCAAGCTCAGTGCAAAGCCCCATGCAAGGTTGGTGCCAGACTCCTCCATGCTCCTTGACAGTGACCACAGACTTTCTCGCAGGCCTACCAGTGCACTAAATATTCCTGTGTACATGCCTGTCTGCCTTTTGCTGTACGCTGCCCCACTGAATTCCTCATCCGAGCCCACTGGAGCAGAACTCAAGTGTGACCTCATCCTCTGGCAAGCGGGCACTTTTTAAATTCTTTTATGGGATGTGGGCATCGCTGCCAAGGCCAGCATTTATTGCCTGTCCCTAATTGCCCTTGACAACTGAGTAGCTTGCCAGGCCATTTCAAAGGGCAGTTAAGAGTCATCCACATTGCTGTGGGTCTGGAGTCACATGTAGGCCAGACTAGGTAAGGACGGCAGATTTTCTTCCCTAAAGGACATTAGTGAACCAGATGGGTTTCTATGACAATCAATGATAGTTTCATGGCAGCATTAATGAGACCAGCTTTCAATTCCAGATTTTTATTAATTAATTGAATTTATTTATTTATTTATTCTTGCTCCTGCAGCACTGCCTGGTCAGTTTGCAGTTCTTGGGTATCTGTCAGGAGAAATGCAGAAGTGTAGGGTTGTGGTGAGAGGAGGGGGGAAAGCAAGAAATGCATCCTTATATGATCTGCAGCTTGTAAGTCAGAAGAGATTGTGGGATGAGGGGTAAGTGGGATCGGAGAAGGAGGATTAGCTATGAACATACTGTCATCTCCACACCTCAGCCATGGCCGCTGTGGTGATGATGAGCACTATCTCATCGATGGTATTAAGGACGTGTATCCTTGCCAGTCCTCGCCAGTTAGGTACTGTTGCCTTCAGTTTTGTGCCACCTTGTCCTGCAAGAGAGAGGGAAGTGGGTCAATGAGTGTGGTGCAACGCCTTTGGGTTGTGGGGCTGTCATGGTTGAATGGTTGACAGAGGCTGGGATTTTTTGTTTGCAACGGGGGCCGCGAAGGCCGGAAGGCCTGTCGAATCTAGTACCAATCAGGCACTTAAGTGGATAGTGGCAGGCCTTCCACAGGATCAAGGACCCTGTCACCAGGAACCCGCCCTTGGAGAGCTGCTGGCCAATCAGAAGCCACAGGTAGGTCAGGGCAGGAGGAGTCTTGAGGGGAGAGTGGTGTAGGGAGGTCGCTAGCAAGAGCAGTGGGGTGGCTCTCAGCAGGCCCCCCTTCCCAATTCTGAGTCCCTTGTTCAGGTACTAAGTGCCATTTACAGGACTTCCCGCTCCGGACTAAATTTTAGTGGGGCGGGATGGTGGTGGGAACCCTCCCTGCCACCATCTCACCTGATTTTATGCTCTCCCCACCTCCAAACCTACCACGGGGGAGAGCATAAAATCAGGTGAGATGGTGGCAGGGAGGGTTCCCACCACCATCCAGTGTATGCAAGTTGTGAGGTGTGGGGGTATGAGGCTTGCAGCAGTGCTAAGTGTGTGAGGGTGAGGTAAAGCTATGAATGTGAGGTATAAGTCATGATTGATGAGATTGTTGGTAGGTGAGTGAATTGAGCAGTGTCTGAAGTTGGTGATCGAGGTGTAAGGATATGACATTTGAAGATGGAGAGCTGGATTTTAAAAGCTCACTATGTCGGGTGGGGGGTGGGGGGGTGTGGTGCCGGAAGATGGTTGGGGCAGAGATCACCACAGAGGCCAACTCCTGGAGGGCCCGGCCCGATCCTCCTGGTGGTGGCGAGGCTCCGTGATGGCTCCACCCCCACCCTCCTACCACTGGGCGAGAGAACCTGGATTTAAATATTTAAAATTGAGATGAATAACTTTAAATCAACTTACTTTGAACCTTCAAGTCCCACCGCAATCTTTGGCGTGGCGTGGCGGCCTGCAGTCCCGCGCCTTCAATTCTCCGTCTAGGGAAAGCAGGTGTGACACTGGTGGGGAGCGGGGAGGAGCTAAGATTTTTACTGTGGGCGGGTGGGGAATGGGGCCAAATAAGAATCATCAGTGTAGGAGATGATGGGAAGGGATGCACTTTCAACTTTGTGCAGTCTGTGGGGGGGAAGGTCAGAATTCAAAAGTGAGTGTTTTTGGGGGGGGAAGAGCAAAAACTTACTGTAATTTTTATTGGGGGTTTGGAAAGGGGTGATAAAATTTTATTTTGTAAATTTTTGGGGGGTTCACTTTAAAAATTCAAATTTGCCGGCTGCTCATTAAAAACAGCGGCAGCACTTACACACAGGCAGCTTACGCCATTGCTGGCGTCAGACAGCCCGTCCCCTCCACATGATTGGGGAGGTGCGGGTCGTCCCAGTCATTTAAATGAGCTGGGAGATTGCAGCAGCTCTAAGGCGTGCAGCCTGCGTGTGTGATCGCCAATTTTTGAGCTCGCCGCTGAGAGTGATGGCGGGCTCTTAAAATCCAGCCCGAATTCACTGATCTTGACCACTGGTGTGAGGTCATTAAACTTCTAGCAGTACTGCATCTAGGTCCTTGGGGCGAGACTGCCGGTATTGACTTCCGCAGTTATCTGCCTTCTCAGAATTTGACTGGAGGGCCTCCTGGCCCCTTGTCCACCTACACCAAGGCCTCCAGTGCTGCATCTGGGAGCTTAGAGCACTCTCTCTGCCCTGTCGGTGTTCCTCCTGCTTAGAATATCTTCCCCAGCCACTCCAGCACCCGCTACTGTTATAACGCGCCTACTGTAGGCCCATCCTGGCTTTAAGTAGTTTCTTTTGGGCCTCCTTATCTCGAGAGACAATGGATACGCGCCTGGAGGTGGTCAGTGGTTTGTGAAGCAGCGCCTGGAGTGGCTATAAAGGCCAATTCTGGAGTGGCAGGCTCTTCCACAGGTGCTGCAGAGAAATTTGTTTGTTGGGGCTGTTGCACAGTTGGCTCTCCCCTTGCGCCTCTGTACATGCGAGCTTTAAGTGATGCTAGCCTCACACTAACTTGGACCTCCTGCTGAGACGTGCAGCCACTCAACAATGCATTTAGTGCTGGGTTGCACACAGCTGTCATGTAAATAAGCAGGCAGCACAAAGTTTGTGTGCTGCCTGCATCAAAATGAAGGGGTGTGGTTAATTGCATGTTGCCATCCCTGCAACCATTTTTGGGTGCTATCCAATTTTGCCTCCTCACTCCTTCCAGTGGCAGAAGGATCAGTAACCAGAGGGCACAGACTTATGGTGATTGGCAAAAGAACCAAGTTCAACATGATGTAATTTTTTTTTACACAGTGAGTTGTTGTGATCAGAAATGCAATGTTTGAAAGGGTGGTAAACTAGGTTCAGTGATAACATTCAAAACAGAATTCGATAAATACTTGAAGGGAAAACATTTACAGAGCTGTGGGAAAAGGGGAGGGGAGTGGAATTAATTGTGTAGTTCTTATAAAGTCCTGACACAGGCACAGTGGGCCAAATAGCCTGTTTCTTCTGTGCTGTATCATTCTATGATTCTATGAATTCATGGTGTAGCAGAAATTTTTATTTTAAAAAGACAAACATACCTTGGCATGAAAGATATATGAAAAATTAAATTATGTATTACATTATCCTTACATGTTGTCATTTTTTAAAAACAAACATACTATGCTGTCTTTGTAGGTTCCAGGAGAAATTTGAGAAATGACCTCTTAGTGGCAGCAGATTCCATTACAAACACAATGTCCTCTTTGGTAAAAGAGTTGAATTCGGGTAAGTGATCGTAATCCGTAAGAATCCTATCTGTGGTATGGTATTCATATTACCCTGATACATTAATGTCATGAATAGCCTTGAAGAGAAGCCATTATCCTATTCTGATCACTTTTTCAACCTTCAAGCTAGTTTTTTAATGGTTTTGGTACCTGGACCCCTAAATCTCGCTATTAATCTATCCTCCCCAGCACTTCCCCACTTAGATTATGCTCCCATCTGCCATTCATGCATCCAAAGTGTACGACCTCATGCTTTATGTTAACTGAGTCGATCATTCCGCCTGCTTACTTAATCTCCTGATATCCTTTTTCAATTGTCTGCTGTCTCCACAGTTCATTTTACCTCCTTGCTCAGTATCATCTAGAACCTTGGATATATTCCTCTGTATTTTCTCATACAGGTCATTTTTTACATATGCTGAAAATCTTCAGCCCAACATTGGTTGCTGGGGACACACGCACTTGGAATAGGTTCTACTGTTGGCCCATAAAGGTGCCAACTAATAATTTTTCCTATCCTATTCCAGCTGATTCCTTTCTCATTTCTTCAAAGCTATTCTTAGTTAAATTCAAAACCTTTTCCGTGACCCTCCTTTCACCCTTCAAGCCTGATTTAATTTGTATTACAGTCGCTATTCCCAAGATGCTGTCTTACTAGCCAGTCTCTAGTTTGTTACTCATAACTTTATCAAGTATCACCAGGTCCCTTGTCAGGTTGACAACATGCTGCTTTGGAAAATCTAGAGTGCATTCAATAAATTGTTTCCTATATGTGTTACTATTTTTCTCCCAGTCCATATATACTAAAATCATTTGTTAATGACATTCTTCTTATCGGGAAGAATGTATACATACATTAAATCATCACAGTCTGGAGATCTTCCTGCACGTAGAGATTCCACCGATCTTGGTTACATTTAGATATCTGCTTCCACCACATGATTACATTAATACTATAGCTACCCGCACCCCATCTTTTTTTTTCTGTTTTCCCTGTCCTTTCTAAAATATCCTATAAATTTTCCTGATAAATTTCCCACCAATCTTGCCTGGGCTCCAGCAAAATGTCTAAAATTGCTTCCACATCATTGTCCTCCAGCTGAATTCATACTGCTTATTTCTCTTATTTTGTTTTGAATACTCAGTGCTGGTACAAAGACAACTTGTTTGATTAACTATTTTCCCTCTCTTAGCTTTTCCACTTGTTGGTCCCATTCCTGTTAATTTTTTCGCATCTTGTTTAATTGCTGTAAAGCCTTCTACCGCCACATGATTTTTTCCTCCCATTTCCCTCCCATGTTATCTGAGTCAATTTAGGTGAAGCCCATCCTGTCCTGCTTTTCCCACTCCAGAACTGGTCCTAAGACTCCTTAGATCTTCCCTTTTACACCATCTCTGAAGCCACTTACTTCCCAGGCCCAGACATAAATAATAAGCAGAGTGACTGAAGCCTTTGGAAAGATAAACCAAGAAAGGATCAATGTCTTAAAGGGAGGAGAGAAAAAGAGCAAATTACTAGGAGAATAAAAACATGATAGCTGATTGCTCTCCCAAGCAATTACTAGTGGTTAGTTGAGCCGTACAAAATAATAAGGCATGAAAAAAAGTACTGCAGATGCTGGAAATTTGAAATAAAAACAGAAAATGCCGGAAATACTTGGCAGGTCTGGCAGCATCTGTGAAGAGAGAAACAGAGTTAATGGGCTGGATTTTACTAGTCCTTTTGAGACAGTCTAGAAGGCGGGAAAGCTGAAAGTATTGGGTGGGGGGGGGGGATGGTGTTGGTGGGAGATGTTGGGAGGGGAGCCCAACATATTCCTGCTGCCATGGCATATTACCAGCAGCAGGAACCTTAGCGGCACAGCCACCCAATTGAGGCAATCATAGCCCATTTCAAGGCCATCTCACACCCCCGCTGGCATTTTACTGGTGACAGGAGTGACCACTGCCATGTGGGGAGACCACCAGGTAAACCCTGGCAGCCCCCCAGCTGGTTCCCGGTGTGGGGTGATTCTCTTTAATGGTCACTCTATGGCCCATGGATGGGCCCCCTGACAGCAATGGCTACCCCCGTGCCTAAGGCGACGTCGCTGGAATATGCCACCCCTCCACCCTCAATCGCCGGTGCCTGCCTGGCTACCTGGCCCTGGCTTACTCAACAAAACTTACCTTGTCTTCAAGGGAGCCTCAGCATGGAGGCACCCTCTTCCTCATTCTGTAGCCTCAGCAGTGGCCACTGCTAGCCATGGCACTGCCAGCAGTTGGTCTGCTGGTCTCTTCCTCAATTGGACGGCTGTCCCGGTGGTGGCCTGTTAATTGTCCGCCGCTGGTAAAATGGCACCCAAGCGTCCTGCTGGCATGAGGTCGGCTTCTGCTTTTGGTCCCAGCGGCGGGACTTCTTCGCCTTTTGAAAAATTCAGCCCTTTGTTTCTGGTCGGTGATCTTTTGCCAGAACAGAAATAATAAAGTCCTTGGTTTGATTCCTAGTCTGTGCTGAGTTAGTTGTTCTCTGCCTGGCAGTAGTGGTGCTACCATTGGCCTTAGTGCTAAAAGATTAGGGACAGGAGGCTAGGCAGAATTCCTACTCCCAAACTCTATCCAATGACTTCCCTTGGGGCAGAGTTTCTTGATCTTGTACCTGGCACTATTGGATCATGTGGGCACAGTGAAAACAGAAAATTGGATAGGGAGAAGTACACACCCCTAACGGAGCCTACCCAGTTTTCTGCCCATTCATTTAAATGCATGGAAAATTGGGCAGCCTCCCTTACAAGCATGCATTCCTGCCTGCCCAATGTTCCTTCATTTATTGTGCCTAGGTAATCCATGAGCCCTAGGCTTAGGAACTAGTAAATCTGCTCAAGTGTGTGCCAATATCAGTTGACAACACAATCAACTTGTGAATCCACAATAATTGAATAGCCTGCAGATATTCATGTACTGTGAGCTGTACTCCTGCGAGTTGGACATCTCCCAGTCTGTGTTCGATGCTCTCCCGCAACCTTCTGTCATGGATGACTTAGATGAAGAACCCATACCACTGGAGCTCGAGAAGGCCATAGACCGCCGAGCGAACAGAAGGGCACCGGGCAAGGACGGAATCCCAGCCGAACTGCTCAAGCATGGAAAGTCTCATTTATTGCCACACCTTTATGACATCCTTCTCTGCTAGAAAGTAGGAGATGCGTGATGCCAAAATCATCTCACTATACAAAAATAAAGGCAACAGAGGAGACTGTAACAACTGCAGGGGCATCTCACTCCTTAGCATCACGGGGAAGGCCCTTGCTTGGGCCATACTTAAAAGACTCCATTTACTTGCAGACTAAGTGTACCCAGAAGCACAGTGCAATTTCCGTGCCGGCAAATCTACTGTGGATTTGTTCTTCTCCATGTGCCAGCTGCAAGAGAAGTGTAGGGAACAGAGTATACCCCTTTAGCTTACTTTTGTAGATTTCACTAAGGCATTCGACACTAGCAGCAGAGCAGGGCTCTACAAGATTTTGGAAAAGATTGGCTGTCCACCGAAGCTCCTCAGTCTCATCCGCTCCTTCCATGACAACATGCACTGCACTGTACAGTTTGGTGGCTCCAGTTCCAACAGTTTTGGAATGAAGAATGGAGTGAAACAGGGTTGTGTCCTATCCTCCACTCTGTTTGACATCATCTTCTCCATGCTCCTGACCTTCACCTTCCCTGCACATCTGGAAGGGGTCTACATGCACACCGGGTCAGACAGCAAGCTCTACAATCTATCGAGGCTGAAAGCGAAGACAAAAACACATACGCCCTTATCAGAAAACTCCTGTACGCTGATTATGCTGCGCAAGTCAGTCACATGGAAACTCAGCTACAAAGACTCATGGACTATCTCTTCCATGCCTGTAACTTGTTCTCCTTGACTATAAACGTCAAGAAAACCATGGTCATGGGACAAGGTGTTGCATCTCTGCCCCTGATCACACTAAATAACACCACACTGGAATGGTTAGCAAATTCTGCTACCTTGGGTCCATGATGACAGACAATCTTTCCCTTGATGCAGAGCTCGATAATGATGATGATGCATAAAGAAAGCAGCTATCGCCTTTGGCCGACTTGTGAAATGCACATGGAATAACACCAAGCTGACCCTTAGGACCAAGCTCATGGTTTATAAAGCCTGTGTTCTCAGCACCTTGCTGTATGGCTGTGAAACATGGGTGACTTACAGCTACCAGGAAAAGAAGCTCAATAATTTCCATCTTTGCTGTCAGCGGCACATTATGGGTATATCCTGGCAGGACAAAATCGCAAATGTGGCAGTCCTCTCAAAGGCAGAGCTCCCAAATGTGTTGGCACTAATTAAACAGAGGCAACTTTGGTGGATCAAACACATCCGCAGGATGGAAAATGGTCGCATACCCAAGGACCTTCTGTATAGTGAGGTAGCCGGGGCCAGATGACCAGTGGGACACCCAAAGCTCCACTTCAAGGACGCTTGCAAGTGTGATGTGAAGGCCCTAAATGTCGACTATCGCATTTGGGAGTTGCTAGCTGGCGAAAGAGGGAAATGCTGACACATCCTATGGACTGGTGTGCACTACCACAACGACCAGTTGCTACAGCAGGTTGGCAACCGGCGCCAACATCAAAAACAACAACTCTCAGCACCACCTGGCAGCTTCATGTGCAGCACTTGTGGCAGAACCTGCCTCTCAAGGATTGGCCATCACAGCCATCAACAAAGGTGCACAAAGAGAAGACACCCCACCTAAATGGATTGTTTGCTGCGTGTCCATCATCTTTCATGATTGGAAGGATGCCAACCAACCATTCGTTTAGTACTGAGGGAGTGCTATGCTGTGAGTCTAATTTCATGTGGGATGTTAAACTGAGTTTCTTCCCTCTGCTCTCTCAGATTGAATTAAACGATCTACTTGAAGACAGGCAGGGGAGCTAACTTGGTATTCTGGTTAGTGATCATCCCTCCTACAACAACCAAAGCAAATGATTTGGTCATTTATCTCTCTGCTATTGATGGAACCTTGGCCAGGTTTTTATCCAGGCGACGGAGGTCTCGACCACCAGCAAAAGCGCCAGAGAGAGCCTGCGTTGCCTCCTGTGGGGAAGGCCTCCAAGATCAAGTGCCAATTAGGCACTTAAGTGGACAGCAACAGGCCTTCCCTGGGATCAAGGACTCTGGAGGCGGAAGTCCCGCCTGCTGAGAGCTGTCGGCCAATCAGAAGCTGGCAGCTCTTTAATTGAGCAGCGCCACCACGGAGGCGGTGGCTGCTGCCAGTAGAACAAACACCCAAGGACTTGGAACCAGGCCACAAGTAAGTCAGGGTGGGAGGGGTTGCAAGGGAGGGGGTGTCGGGGGTTGGCAGCATGGGCGGGGATGGCTCTCAGTGGGCCTCCCCTTCCAGATGCCGGTTCCCTCGTTCAGGCACTGCGCCTTTTAACAAGCAACCCCCATCCGCCAGAGCTGGCAAGCAACCTGCACAGTTTTTCTTGCTGTGCTCCCTGTGCAGCGACAGACGCGCCTGCCACTGGGCTAATTCTGATGGCAGCAGGATGAGGCCCTTTAATTAGGCATTAATTATCCAATTTAGGGGCTCAATTCGGTCGCAAGGCGGGTAGTCCGTTCACAGGTCCCCCCAGACACCATCCTGCCCAATCATATGCTTGTCCCATCTGCAAACGCAACATGGGGGAGAGTATAAAATTCCACCACCCCACCCCCAGTATGTAATTTGGTTACCTCCATTCTTTCTTTTGGGCCTCCTTATCTCGAGAGACAATGGATACGCGCCTGGAGGTGGTCAGTGGTTTGTGAAGCAGCGCCTGGAGTGGCTATAAAGGCCAATTCTAGAGTGACAGACTCTTCCACAGGTGCTGCAGAGAAATTTGTTTGTCGGGGCTGTTGCACAGTTGGCTCTCCCCTTGCGCCTCTGTCTTTTTTCCTGCCAACTACTAAGTCTCTTCGACTCGCCACATTTTAGCCCTGTCTTTATGTAAATTACATAATTACCTCCATTACAGTAGTGACTATACTCTAAAGTACTTTATTGTCTGTTAAGTGCTTTGGGGACATCCTGAGGATGTGAAAAATGCTGCAGAAATGCAAATCTCTCTTTGTGAATAATAGGCGTTTGAATAAGTTACACCAGCAAGAAGTTAACACTGTCAAGGAAATGTAAGGAAAAAAATTGCTGAGAGGAAAATATAGAACTGCTGACTACCTCATGTGCTGTTTTGAATCATTATAAATTTCACCAGCAATCAGTACCTTTGTTTGATTCTCCACAAAGCGAGCATCCAGTAAAAACGCACTTCCATTCACACTGCTACAAAAATATAATCAATTTATATTTCAGCTTTTATATGATGAAGACATATTGACACATTGTTTAGTGGCTTTTTTAAGTCCAGCATGTGATATTCATGAATTAAGATTCATCACGTTCATAAAGCAGTATCAATATTTTAATAACTAAGTTGAGTTCCTTAATTGTTCAGTATCGTCACTTTAAACCATTTTAAACCAAGGGATAATGTGAATAACTATGGGCTGGATTTTAAGAGCCCGTCGTTGCTACTGGCAGCAAGCTCAAAAAATGGCAGCCCATCTCGCCAGGCGGCTCATTTAAATAGCAGGGGCGGCTTGCACCCACCGCCCCCTTCCAAATCACGTGGATGGGGCGGGCTGTCCGTCCCGAGCAATGGTGTCAGCTGCCTGTGCGCTGGCGCCATTTTAAAGGGCAGCAGGCGCTTGCTGGCAAATTTGAATTTTTAAAGTGAACCTCCCCAAAATTTACAAAGTAAAATTGTAATGCCCATTTCCCACCCCCAGTAAAAATGACAGTAAGGATTTGCCCTTTCCCCGCCACAAAACACTTAACTTTGAATTCTGACCTTGCCCCCCCCCCCCCCCCCACCCGACTGCACAAAGTTGAAAGTTCACCCCTTCGCACCATCCCCTACACTGATGATGCTTATTTGACCCCATCCCCCTCTCCCACCACGCACTGAAAATCCTAACTCCTCCCTCCCCACCAGTGTCACACCTGCTTTCCCCAGATGGGGAATTGAAGGCGCGGGAGTGCCGGCAGCTGCGCTCAAGATCGCAGCAGGACCAGAAGATTACTGGTAAGTATATTTAAATGAATTCATTTAGGACCCTTGCCGTGGCCAGGAAGAACAGGCCGGGTTCTCCCAGCGTCAGCCTCCGAGGCAGGCCTCTGCTGGAACAATCTTCTGGCCCCCCCGCCACAGAGTCTGACGTTGTGGGCTTGGTAAAATCCAGCCCTATATTTCTGTAGCTGTCATTGATGCCATAACCACATTTGGTGACGGTGTGTGCTTTGTGGAGGGAATTTCACAGATTATTTTTCCCTTTCCTCTTAGAAGGAGTCACTATCTCAAGATATTCTATACACTATCCTAGTTGATGATAATGCTCAAGCACATCCACTCAGGGTATCTGAGTTTGAATGTCAAGCCAGAATGGGAATTCAGAACCAGACACAAGAGTGTCGTGTTCTGAGTTATAAAGTTGTTCATGTCCTTTATTTCTACTAAATGTAGGTGATTATGTATTCCAATGAGTTTGTATGGATTTATTTGTCTTTCCTTATAATTGAATGTGAGTACTGTAGACTGAAAGAAAATAAAGATTAAATAATAGTATCAAGCAAGTGTGTGCCAAGTGACATCCCTCCAGGAATGCGTTTCTGAACCATCTAAAAATATTGCAACAGTAAGATTTTCCATGTTCTCCAGAGTGTGCTATAAATAAGCACATTCAGTGCATCCTACAGCTTGTCCATATTATGTTCTGTAATGCTCAACATTATCTTTGAGAAAGTGAAGTAGCATGAAAATTGATAGAATGCCTAACATAAGACTTCTGTGCAGTGAGAATAATCAGGAATACCAACTGATATTGCATGTTTTTTTTTCTAGAATCTAGTTCATATATTGAGGCATTAGGTGATATGGGACAAAGGTGGGTATGCCAAATTTGGTCGGAGATCAGACACGATCTCACTGAATGGCAGGAAAAGCTTGAAGGGCTAAATATGGCCTACTCCCGGTCCTATGTTCATATGGGACTTCTCCTTGGCTTTACTAATTAAAGAACATACGAATTAGGAGCAGGAGTAGGCCATTTGGCCCCTCGAGCCTGCTCCGCCATTCAATAAGTTCATGTCTGATCTGTTTGTGTTAACAAATCTCAGTTAGGGAAGCTATAATTGGCCTCAGTGTCCCAGATTTTGAAGGGTAAATCATCTAGTATTCCTGCTTCTGATCACTATCCAATAACCTCATAAAAATGCATGCATGAGAATGGCCCACAAGTGAAACTTCTACTGCAGCCATCCCACCAGGTAAACCCGTCGGGAAGCCTGCGAGGCTCAATAAGGTAACTTGTAAAAATAAATTTGCTTAGAGCAGACAGAAGAGGCATGAGTGCTCCTCCAAGCCTGACGAGGAAAGTCCAGGCCTCTGCTGTCCCAGATTCTCCCACTTCTCCCTCGATGCCTCTTTCCACTGAAATAGCCTTGCAGCTGACTGGCAAAATTCAAATGAGAGCCAGCAGCTAAAATCTTTCTGGCCTCCGACTAACACTCCAACAGGGGATTGCTGTCCCTTTCTTCTGGCTTCCTGGGAGACCTTGAAAATGGCAGCGGAAGGCATCTGGATATTCTCAGGTGGGAACCTCAGTGGCACGGCCACCCACCAACTGGAGGCGGGTGGCCTATTAAGCCAATTAATTGGCTAATTACCGGTTGCTTCCCCCCACCCCCTGGCATTTTACCAGTATTGGGAGGGACCACCGCCGCATGGGGAGACCACCATGTAAACAGTAGAAGCCTCACAGCGGGTCCCTGCGGAGACCCTCCTTTATGGCTGCTCCATGGCCCATGGTGGAGACCTCCCAGTATCAATGGCCACCCCCGCAGCTATGGTGTGCCACTGGAAGGTGCATCCCTCCGATACCTGGCCCCAGCAGATTAAATTTTAAAATGTTCCTGGTTTTTGAGGGAGCCTCAACATGGAGGTGTCCTCTTCTTTCTGCAGTCTCAGCAGCAGCCACCTCTATCGGTGATGGTGCTGAGCTGCCAGCCCTCTGATTGAGCTGGCAGCTTCAGGAGGTGGGCCACCTTCCTCAGTTAGACTGCGGTCCTGGCGATGGCCTCTTAACTGGCCGAAGGTAAAATGCTGCCCAGATCCCGGCTGCAGGACATCCTACCCTTAGATAGAAAACAGGCCACAGTTTCAAAATGCCAGTGGTGTGTTGTATTTTCGAGTGCTGGCACTTTGAACAACCTTACAATGAAGACAGCATGGTAGCTCACAGGAAAGCAAGCTGTTACTTGCATGGTGCAGTTTATCTGGTTGCTAATGACCATTGAAAGAGTGGAATTCTTTGATGTTGACACAGCATGTGGCACTGAACAAAGGAGCTAGTAGGACTGCATGGTGCAATATATAGCACCTGACCTTCAATATTCCTGCCACTGTGTAAAGTTGAAGTGTCTTGCCATGCTGCTGACTGTCCGTGGGAAAGGAAGGCTTGCATTTATATTGCGCCTTTTATGACAGCTGGCTGTCATAGCTTTACCATCAATGAGGTACTTTTGAAGTGTAGTCACTGTTGTGTAATGTAGAAAACTCTGCAGCCAATTTGCACACAGCAAGCTCCCAATCAAACAGCTATGTGATAATTACCAAGATAATCTGTTTTTGTGATGTCGATTGATGGATAAATATTGCCCAGGACACTAGGGCACCCCTGCTCTTCTTCAAAATATCATCATGAGATTTTTTATGTTTACCTGAGAGGGCAGACGGGGTCACAGTTTAATGTCCTATCTGAAAGACAGCACCTCTGACAGTGCATCTGTCTCTCCGTACTGTACTGGAGTGTCCGCTTTGACTTTTGTGCTCAAGTCTCTGGAATGGGACTTACCCAAAACCTTCTCGCTCAGAGGTGAGAGTACTACCAACTGAACCACATGGGGAAGGAATTGAAATGGTTTGATTTAGAAAACAATGGCCGGAATTTTACGGTCCCCAAACGAACGGACTGATGGCCGGGGTAGGGGGGGTGTAAAATTGTGTGGGAGGTGGGTGGGTGCCATTACCAACCCTCTCCTGCCCCCGCTGCAATTTTATGCAGGGCAGCAGCAGCGAGAAATGGCCCGCCCACCCGGCCCAGGCCAACCAAGGCTCTTAAGTGGCCAATTAACTGCCACTTAATAGCCGCCTCCCGCCACCGCAGGTACTTTACCCTCAGCGGCCGGACGGCAAAAGCCTCAAGAACCCCACCTTGTAAAACCAGGCGGCCTTCTTGTGGGCTCAGGGGGCCCTCCTGTTCGAGCACCCTGTGCCCCACGGAGGGCCACCCCTGAAGCCCCAACCAACCCCAGCGCACAACACTCCTCTTCCCTGCCCCTAACCAACACCCCTTGCATCGCCAGGGCCCGGCCAATTGTCCCTGGCGAGGCCCTAAAAACTTACTTGTCTTCTGGGGCTGTCCTTCACCTTGCTTGCTGGGTGTAGTCCCCGGTGCACTGCTGGGACTAAGAGCTGCTGGCCCGCTGATTTTCTGGCAGCTCCATTAAGCGGGACTTACTGCCTTGAGGAGGTGTAAGTCCCGCCTAAGACCAATTAAGGGCCTGGGGAGCGAAAAATCCCGGCCTGGCTCCCCAAGCCCGGCGGAGGCATGCTCACCACTGAAGATTCGGCTGGTGGGTGGGGCCTCCCACCCAGCGAAAAATTCCAGCCCATGTGTCTGTGACTCACCTAATGCATCTATGTGCAGCTGATTAACTAATGTTAGCAATGTTCTTTGTAAGATCCTAGAATAATTGCAGATAAATTAAGGACTGACAAAGATTGTCTGGAAGTTGGGTTGCAGAATACCTGCATCATGTAAAAAAGAAAGCTCATTTCCCTCGGATTTGTAATGTTTCCTACATTTTAGTGGAGTCTGATGTAACACCATGGCACAACTCCGTGCCAGTTTCCTTTCTGGAGCAAAACCCACTCAAGCACTGCTCAATTGAAAGTTGGAGATAGGACTGCCTCTGCCTGCATATTGTAGTATGAGGGACAGCAGGTGTGTGCTGTGCACTAGCCAACTGTTTGATCAATCTAGCATCTTTTTATACCTCCTTTCCCTCTTCCAAAAAGCAAAGAAGGCGGCACAGTGGCGCAGTGGTTAGCACCGCAGCCTCACAGCTCCAGCGACCCGGGTTCAATTCTGGGTACTGCCTGTGTGGAGTTTGCAAGTTCTCCCTGTGTCTGCGTGGGTTCCCTCCGGGTGCTCCGGTTTCCTCACACAAGCCAAAAGACTTGCAGGTTGATAGGTAAATTGGCAATTATAAATTGCCCCTAGTATAGGTAGGTGGTAGGGAAATATAGGGACAGGTAAGGATGTAGTAGGAATATGGGATTAGTGTAGGATTAGTATAAATGTGTGGTTAATGGTCGGCACAGACTCGGTGGGCCGAAGGGCCTGTTTCACTGCTGTATCTCTAAATCTAAAAAAAAAGAGAATTCTCAATGGGAAAACCCATTGTTTACTGTGCAAAACAGTGGCAGAGAAATGACAATTGCACAGCAAATGGCAATGTAGGCAGATGGGGAAAGCATTTGCAACAGCAAAAATATTTTCAAAAATGTGCAAAAATCAAGATGGATTATCCATACGGCACTTTTGACAAGATCCTTTCGTGTTTCTGAGAGATGAAAAGAATTGCTGGTGTTGATATTGTATGTAATGTTTATATGCATAAATTTTGGTGCTTGGGAAGCAAATCACTTCTGATGCAGTAAGGGCACAGATTTTGTAGGATGCTGTGCTGCACCAAGTCACTTTCCTTAAAGATCAATCCTGGGTCTTAAGCGCTTCATCTTCTATTATGTTGTAAAGATAATAAAATTATATCCATATTGATAAATGATGCAGTCTTCTTTATCTCGTGCTATGTAAGGTTGGGCCTTAATAACTTGGTGCAATAGAAGTGCATCCCATCTCATAACCTTTATATATGTACACAGGAGATCTGAACTATTTTCTTCACTGCTAATAGAAGTTTTGCTTTCAATCCAGCAGAGGCTGGCAGTGAGACAGAGAGCAATGTGGACTCAGATTTTGGTCGAGCTCATTTAGATGACATAGTTCTTTCACCAACTTCTGAGAAGGCCTTTCTAGCTCAGATCAATGCCAGAAATCCTAGCTATGTACACAGTGCTGCTGCAACTGGAACAATTCGAAGTGAAATGTAAGTATGAATAATGAGTACCTTTTTTTCAACCTGTGTTGAAAGCAAATTTGAAAAGTTCGGCACATGGATGTTCAAATTTCTGCCAGAAGGATAAATGTTTCTGTGAGGTACTTTAAACTGTTTTTCTTGCATTAAGTATTTCATGTATCAGCCTTATTTTCGACAACATGCATTTATATGGCATCTTTACTGTAGTAAAACATCGCAATACAAGCTGATAAACAGAAAAGAGAGGCTGCGTACTCCAAACTTTCAGACAGGAACAGCCATGCCTGTTGATAAGCAGCAGCTATATCTGCACAGGTAAATGGAGTACTACAAATACAGAGGTTTAACGATCATTGTAAGAGCACATATTTGGCTATGAGAAAGTTCTGACTTTCCTTTTGGTATCCCAGTACCAATTTAGGAATATAAATGTAAAAGGAGCTAATATATTAAGAGGCAAAGATGCCACCACAGGTACTTATGGTTTCCTTCTTTGTAAGTGTTACAGAAGATGGTGAATCTTATGTCAGAACTGATGATGAAAGTTACGAAAATGAATCTGTCCATCAACTTGAACATGAGTTGAAGCTGGAGGAATACCTGAAGCAAAAACTACAAGATGAGAGCTATCAGGTGAGATAGGACAGTATGTACAATAATTGATGCCTATGATCTGCTGCATGCCACATTTTGTGGCAGCCAATTTGGTGAGAGAAAGTGAGGTGCCACTAGTAAGCTTCACTTAAACAGAATAATTATTAAAATAAGGTCACTAAATTTCAGGTCTGTGGGAAAGGCTCCACCCATAGCACATCTCACCCTTAAAAATAGGCACATGTGACCTGGTCTATACAAGTTGCCTTCTTAAAGGGAGTTGAGAGCTTCTGCTACTGGTTTGCATTTTGGACAATATTTTGCTCTATGTGTTACTTCGTTTTCTGGAGTAGACTGCTATGTTTGCATTTTAAGTGGGTGTGGGGTTCCTGTTAATTCTTTGCTTCACTATTCATTGGTCACAGCTGGAGGAACCTGTTGCAGAAAATGAAGTTAAGTATCTGTAAAACTTCACTGACAATTTGGAACTCACCAACAAAAATATGTTCACAAAGGTGGAAATCAATCAAAAAGGAAATCAATCCCTTCTTTAACAAATATACCTGTCCTTTGAATTCTTTACATGTTCTAGTCAGCCAAAGTGAAGCTGCCAATTTATGCATCCTAAATTTAAAGACTGGCAAAGAACTTGGTTCTGGAATCTTTTTAGCCTGGTATTCAGTGAAAAAACACTAATTTATAGCAGTGAAACAATGGACCTGAATTTCCCAGATGTCCTTTTGCTGTGCTGTCATGACTTTGCTGGAAGTTTAACAGGGTTTGCTGAAGTTGCGGCACACAATAGCAGAAAATCTGATGAACTTTAGGGCCTATGTTTAACTGCATTGCTTGAAAATCGGAAGTCTTGGCATTTTATGGTTTTATTTATATAGTCTCCACAAAATAGGTCTATGGGATGTTACAAGTAACTGGAAGACCTTTGTATTAGGGACCTGAAATCTCATTCAGTTCTTCGCTGTGGGAGAGCTATCCAAATTTGGAATCATTCTGACAATATGTGTTTTGCCTGAAACCAGAAATTGTTAATATTATTTAGAGTTACTTCTATAATAGAATTTAAGTTTGGTTAAAATGGTGCTGATTGATTGTTTGATCCTTGGTAGAAATAGTGCTGACATACATTATGTACCAGTGGCCAGTACTATGGTGCAACATCTACACACCTATGTGCACAAGAAACCAATGTGAAAGCATTCAGCATTTAGAGCCTGTGCACCGTTGTGCCGTAGGCTCATTAAATACCTGATTTTCATACAAATAAGGAGAAGCCCTTTAGTATACTGGTCAGTTCTCTAGCTAGATGCTTCAGTTGACTTTAATTTTTTTAATTTAGTGATGCAGCACTGAAACAGGCCCTTCAACCCACCAAGTCTGTGCCGACCAACAACCACCCATTTATACTAACCCTACAGTAATCCCATATTCCCTGCCACCTACCTACACTAGGGGCAATTTACAACAGCCAATTTACCTATCACCTGCAACCTGCAAGTCTTTGGCAGTGGGAGGAAACCGGAGCACCCGGCGAAAACCCACACGGTCACAGGGAGAACTTGCAAACTCCGCAGAGGCAGTACCCAGAATCGAACCTGGGTCCCTGGAGCTGTGAGGCTGCGGTGCTAACCACTGCGCCACTTTGCTCTTAAAGATACGCTGCTGTTTTTTGTATACCTGTTTGCAAGTCACTGGGGTCATTTCCACCTTCACTGCTAGGACAGTAATCTGGTAGAGTGGACCACCCAGCCACTCTGAAATAAAAATTGGGTAGATTCTACACCAATCAAATGGGCTGTCTACTCCAACAGATTACTGCTGAAAGTGAAAATACTCCCATTGATTCTCTGCTATATTCTGTTATAAAAGTTCATGCAACCTTCTTTAAAGATTCATAAAGCTGTACTTTATCTGTAGTCCATGCTGATGTGTCCAGTGAACAGTGTTAGAGTGCAGATTTTTGAGGAGCTACAGGTATGGCTATGGACATTCTCTACTTGCAGGTTCTGGAGGAGCCATGCATATTTCAGATCCTACATTTTCTCAATCAAAGCTTTATCTTCATTGTTAAAGTAGATTGAATGGGAAATGTGCTAAACTGAAAGATGGTTAACTTTTCAAAATAAACTCTTATTCTACTTCCTATTTGATTTCAAACAGTATCCCTGTAGGAGCAGAAGTTTAAATCAATATCTACGCTAGATATTTTAAATTTTCTTTTAACTTACTTCCAGTCTTACTGCCTCACCCATGTTTGCAATGTGTAGAGCTTACTGCTATATACTATACCACATATTCTTTTTCCTTTTCACCACATGTCTTATTTGAAGTTTCAGATTTTATTTGCACATCCCACCTTTAAAAACACCATTATTATTATTTTGAGTGGTCACATTACTTACTCTTTGGGCTATCTCTCTTTCTCCTTATTTTATCTGCTATTTACAGGTCAGTTTGCAGGGGTGAACAGACTCTTCTGTGTCCTGCGTAAGTAATTTTTATCTATCATTGTTACATCGGCTCTCACTGCTGGCTTTCTATTGCAGATTTTCTAAAAACAGTACTATTTCTGGTAAGACACCATACCAAATTTGCTGAGAAACTACAGCATGACAGAGTCTTACACAGAATAGATCATCCCATCTCAAGTATTTGTATTATTTCAATCCTTATTGCTTCTCAACACCTTCCTTACAATTATATTGTTACTGTTGTTCACTAAGAGTTAATGCAAGCTTTTGGCCACCTGCCCTAATATTATGTGACTTGGTGTCAAATTTTGTTTGATAAAGCCCATGTGTAGCACCATGGGGCGTTATTACAATGAAAGTGTTATATAAGTGCAATTCGTTGTTGAATGTGTCCAACCTATGCGTATCTTGGTGAATTGTATTTATTTTGTTCCTGGTCACAAGATGTAGTTGAATGGTGCATGAAAGGGCCCGTGCCCAACTAATTTACTACCAGTCGCTCACAAGAAAAAATCTTTCCAAATGAAATTTGTGTGTAAAGCTTGGATTTTCCTTTCAATTACTATCCATTTTCATAAATGTTTTGTGTGTTAAACTGAGCAAAATTGTGCAGTAAGTTCAATCACCCAAAATTCCGTCCCAAAAGATTGCATTGGAATTTTCCTCTTCAAAATCTGCAGATTCTCCTTTAACACCCAAGTCTGCCCAGGCATACTTTATAAAGTCAGGTGAGTATGAGCAACATTCCCATTGCATTTTCCTCGCCTTCTACCCCTAACCAACCCCAATTATTACTGCCATTTCAAAAGTGACAGTATAAGCAGCACAACAGTATCATAGAGGCAGGATACTACATTGATCAGGCCTTTTTGTTACTGGAGTTAAATATTGATGTTACTTTGTCTGTATTTCAGTTTTATCTGTTTGGTGATCTGGATGTTTTTTTCCTGCAATGTCGTTAGCTGTTCAAAGAATACAGTTTTGGATTGGGGACATGGATTTTCCAATGGGGAGGAGGATGTGGATATGGAAAAGGCTATTGGAGCAATCACAGGAGATGTTTGTTTTCTATATGTAAATACCCACTCAAAAATAAAAGCAAAATACTGCAGATGCTGGAAATCTGAAATTAAAACAAGAAATGCTGGAACCACTCAGCAGGTCTGGCAGCATCTGTGAAAAGAGAAGCAGAGTTAACGTTTCGGGTCAGCGACCCTTCTTCGGAACCCACTCAATGTGGTTTACAGACCAAAAAAGTCTGTCTTGTCTTCTGTACTGTCACTGCCTCAGAGGGCTTCAATTTGCTCCCAAAGACAAACGAAGCTATGTCAGCTGCTGGCTGAAAACCAGCAGCCCACTTCCACCAGGAGAAGAGTATTATATATACCAGTCAAAGTTACTGCTATCTTTGTAACTGCATCCTTCCAAACAGTATCTCATGACCTATGCCATATTAGTTAGGCAGCAGCTCACCATTGCAGAAGGAAAGTCACTGACACTCTTTTCCAGTGGGCTGTGTAGTTGTATTTCCTTCTGAATGGAACCAGATAAGCAAAGTCAGTGAGCTTTCCAATTTTCAGACTGCTAGCTAGGGTTCCCACAGCTGTAAGGAGCAATTGATGAAAACATATGACATTTAAAGCCTTACATAAGACCCCCCTCAATTTTTTTAAAGACAAAATTCTACATTACTGTTGCCATCATCCAACTCTTAAAAAGTTATAAGTCTATAAAATAATGAACTCAGAACTCTGTGTGGTTAAGCCATGTTTACTTTCCAGAACAACAGTCACCAAAAGGTGGTAACAAATCTATACATCCCATCTATAACTACTTCTTACCACTGTGTCTACCCTTTGTGACTGCTAACTGACTTCTTTTAGCTCCTATTCTTCTAGAACGTGCTCCCTGGATGAAACAAAAGTTGAGTGGCGTGTGGGTGGGTAACTTTCCATGGAAACTTAAAGGCCTGAGTTTTTTAGTGAAGCGGCTGTCCCAGAGCAGCCTTTCTCCTGGAGTGCATGACCCATGTCTGATGCTCCCTCATTTGCAAGCATTGGAGGGGGTCCTAAGGAAGCAGGCTCATTGCCACTGTCCGGAGAGACATCAACAATTGTAACTGCTTATGACAACCCATTGAGTGAGGCGGGCTTTAAAGTGTTGTTGGTCAGTATCATTACAGACCAAATAGTCACACTCAGGTCTTAGAAATCCTGTGAAAGTGTCATGTTCATACTGATCCTCAAACCTTCTAATGCCAAGAGTATTAGCCACCACTCCAGAAGTTATCGACGTCCTTAGAAGCTCTTCCTGGCACTTGTTGCCACAGAAATCTCCTAGAACATCATTCTTTCCATGGTGTTCTGCAAGCTTTGGGAATCATCCTGTAATGTGTTTCAGAAGCAGATAGTGGACTCTACCCACTTGTCCATTCTTAACCATATGTATAGAAACTATTTCCACTATCTGTATGGAGGTACAGAGGTGAGTGATATCTCTATCATTTGTGTAGCTTGTGCTTTGGAACCAGTGCCTGGCTACCCCCTTTCTATGCTGTGTGGTAGTTCTAGGTATGATAGATGATGCACACACTGCTTCAGAATCGTGCCTCCATCAGGCCTGAACCTCTTTCTTGAAAGTCTTTGCTTCAAGTACGTTGCTAGTAAAACATCTATAAGTATGATATATAAGTGATTCTCATAGCCCTTCCTGCTCCTCCTGCAACCCCTGAGACTACTGCTTTCTCAGTGATTGTGCTCCAGGTTTCCAGAAATATATTTAAAATGCTGCAGTAGCACGAGTTTCCTCTCAGCAATGAAAATTAATGAAAAGTGATACTAACACTCGTAACCTGCACACATACCTAATTAGAGAACCCAGATGAAAAAACAGCAGTTAGCAGCTGAGTCACGTGGGTAGTGGAGGTCCTGCCCTGTTGCTAACCTGTTAAATCCAGGACTAAATAATGTTCAAGACTGGGACTCAACCTCTAATTTATGATTCGGTAGAACTGCTCTGCTGCTACTCAACTAGTCACCAAGTCAAGTCCTATCTTGTGATCAAACTTTTAGTCATCTGACCTATTATCTCTGTGGCTCAGTGACTTTTGTTGTATAATGCTCTTGTGAAGCACCTCAGGATGTTTTATTACTTTAAAGGCACTATATAAATATAAGTTGTTGTTGTTCTCTCAGCATTCACTGGAAAAGGAACTGATAGTATGTCAACAGACTCTGACTTTCAAAACAGTTTAAAAATTACTTTTAATCTAAAGGCTGTAATTTTACACCCCCTGCCCTGCCCCGCAACTGGGTGGGAGGTGGGAGGGATGTAAAATCAGCGGGGGCACTGTGCCCATCGCCTACTCATCTCTGCTGGTATTTTACCAGTGGCGGGGGAGGTGGTGGGTGGCCCGCTCGTCCTTTGGTTAATTGAAGCCATTAAGTGGCCTCACTTTCCACCCCACCAGCCTACACATCCAAAGGATCATCCTCCGCCATTTCCACCACGTCCAGTATGATGCTACCACCAAACACATCTTTCCCTCCCCTCCCCTGTCAGCATTCTGAAGTAATCGTTCCCTTTGCGACACCCCATCATTTTACACTCAATCATCAGCAAAGCGATGAAACGTGTTATTGACAGTACTAGCAAGCTTGCTAGCAATAACCTGCTCCTTGATGCTCATTTTGGGTTCCGTCTGGGCCACTCGGCTCCAGCCTTGGTCCAAACATGGACAAAAGAGCTCAATTGCAGAGGTGAGGTGAGAGTGACTGCCCTTGACATCAAGGCAGCATTTCACTGAGTGTGGCACCAAGCAGCCTCAGCAAAATTTAATACAATGGGAATCAGGTTGGAGTCATACCTAGCCCAAAGAAAGAAGGTTGTGGTTGTTAGAGGCCAATCATCTCAGCTCCAGGACATTGCTGCAGGTGTTCTTCAAGGTAGTGTCCTTGGCCCAACCATCTTCAGCTGTTTCATCAATCACCTTCCCTCCAACATACGGTCAGAAGTGGAGATGCTCACTGATGATTGCACAGTATTCCGTACCATTGCAATCTCTCAGATACTGAAGCAGTCTGTGCCGCATGCAGCAAAACCTGGACAACATTCAGGCTTGAGGCTGATAAGTGGCAAGTAACATTTGCGTCACACCAGTGCCAGGCAATGACCATCTCCAACAAGAGAGCATCTAACCATCTCCCCTTGACATTCAACAGCATTACCATCGCTGAATCCCCTAGCCATCAACAGCCTGGGGGTCGCCATTGACCAGAAATTGAACTGGACCAGCCATATAAATACTGCGGCTGAAACAGTAGATCAGAGGCTGGGAATTCTGCGGCGAGTAACTCTCCTCCTGACTTCCCAAAGACTGTCCACTGCCTGCAAGGCACAAGTCAGGAGTGTGATGGAATACTCTCCACTTGCCTAAATGAGTGCAGCTCCAACAACAGTCAAGAAGCTCAACACTATCCAAGACAAAGCAGGCCACTTGATCGGCACTCCATTCAGCACCTTAAACATTCACTCCTTCCACCACCAGCACATAGTGGCAGCAGTGCTTGCCATCTACAAGATGCACTGTAGCAACTCACCGAGGCTCCTTCGACAGCATCTTTCAAACCCACAACCTCTACCCCCTAGAAAAACAAGGGCAGCAGGCGCATGGGAACACCACCACCTGCAAGTTCCTCAACAAGTCACACACCATCCTGACTTGTAACTATATTGCCATTCCTACAATGTCACTGGGTCAAAATCCTGGAACTCTCTTCCTACAACACCATGGGTGTACTTAGACCAGATGGACTGCAGCGGTTCAAGAAGGCGGCTCATCTCCACCTTCTCAAAGGCAATTCGGGATGTGCAATAAATGCTGGCCTTTCCAGTGACACCCACATCCACAAATGAATTTAAAAAAAGGTCAGAGCTTGTGGTGTCAGAGGACATGTAGCAGAATAGATAGGAAGCTGGCTACAAAGCAGAAAGTAGGGGTTAAGGGTAGCTACTCAGACTGGCAAAAGGTGGAAAATGGTGTTCCACAAGGATCGGTGCTGGGACCACTGTTGTTCACACTTACGTAAACAATTTACACAAGGGAATTGGAAATATAAGAGGGGAGTAGAGTTAATAATGAGGAAGGCTGTGACAAAATACCACAAGGTATTAAACTGTAAATGGCAGATGATTTTCAATATAGATAAGTGTGATGTGGTGCATTTTGATAGGAAGAATAAGGAGCTCATATACTCCTTGGAAAATAAGAGTCTAAATGGAATAGAGGGACAAAGGGATCTCATGGTCCAGATACACAAATCACTAAAAATGACACAGGGTAATAAGGCCATTAAAAAAAAAAGCAAACCAAGCATTGGAGTTTATTTCTAGAGGGATAGAATTGAAAAGCAGAGAAGTTACTTTAAATTTGTATAGGGCCTTTGTTAGATCACAATTACAGTTCTTTGCACAGTTCTGGGCTGAATTTTGAAATCCCAGTTTATGCAGGAGTGAATGCACTTGGGATTTAAAAATTTGCATTCTTGGAGGTTGGCACTGGTTCCCGTTGCCTCCAGAAAGTGAGGCAATTTTTAAACGGACACCAGAAGGGGGAGGAACGGGAAGTACGGACACATCCAGTTGATCAGCAGTTGAGCTCATTGTGGAGCTCTTTGAAAGGCTTGTCAGGAGCAGTTTGCAAGTTTCTCTAGGAATGCAGAGGAAAAATACCATGTCTGGAACATGGCAGGGTGGAGAAGTCATGAACACTGGGGAGGAGGGTGCATAAGGGCTATTTGAAGGGCTGTCTAACATATTGTAGAAGTCCAGTACAAAGTTCAGCTGCTTAAAAGTGCCACAGAGTAGCCATTGCTGGAGCTGAAAGACTTGGATTCGGCAGTGGTGAGTGGCAGGAATCTAGAGAGGGACTTGAGGCCACTGGCATCACTTGGTCAGCTGGGGGTGGCTGGGGAAGGCCTTGTGAATGAATGTGTACCAGCTGAGGGAGTTCAGATGGGAACAGGCTACTCTGACATTGGACAGAGCAGCCAGGATGAGCTTCAGCAGATGCAACCTCCTTGACAACAGGAGGCCAGAGGAGAACAGCAGGGGGGCTGCAAAGGTAAGAAGATGCTATCCTAGACATGAGGTCTACCATGCAAGAGTTAGCGACCTGCAGATGACAGAGCGCCAATGCCGTAGGAGGCTGTGCCATCCAGGCAGATCATCTCGGACATTTGTTCTCTGATCCATTATGACCTGAGGGCCTGATGGGATCTACCTCAGAATACTGAGGAAGGCAAGGGAAGAAATTGCTGGGGCCTTGACAGAAATCTTTGCATCCTCATTGGCTACAGGTGAGGTCCCAGAGGACTGGAGAATAGCCAATGTTGTTCCTTTGTTTAAGAAGGGTAGCAAGGATAATCCAGGAAATTATAGGCTGGTGAGCCTTACGTCAGTGGTAGGGAAATTATTAGAGAGGATTCTTCGGGGCAGGATTTACTCCCATTTGGAAACAGAGGCAGCATGGTTTTGTGAAGGGGAGGTCGTGTCTCACTAACTTGATTGAGTTTTTTGAGGAAGTGACAAAGATGATTGATGAAGGAAGGGCAGTGGATGTTATCTATATGGACTTCAGTAAAGCCTTTGACAAGGTACCTCATGGCAGACTGATACAAAAGGTGAAGTCACATGGGATCAGAGGGGAGCTGGCAAGATGGATACAGAACTGGCTCGGTCATAGAAGACAGAGGGTAGCAGTGGAATTAGAATTAGAATTAGAATATTACAGCGCAGTACAGGCCCTTCGGCCCTCGATGTTGCGCCGATCATCTGACCTACACTATTCCATTTACATCCATATGTCTATCCAATGACCACTTAAATGCCCTTAAAGTTGGCGAGTCTACTACTGTTGCAGGCAGGGCGTTCCACGCCCCTACTACTCTCTGCGTAAAGAAACTACCTCTGACATCTGTCCTATATCTTTCACCCCTCAACTTAAAGCTATGTCCCCTCGTGTTTGCCATCCTCATCCGAGGAAAAAGACTCTCACTATCCACCCTATCTAACCCTCTGATTATCTTGTATGTCTCTATTAAGTCACCTCTCCTCCTCCTTCTCTCTAACGAAAACAACCCCAAGTCCCTCAGCCTTTCCTCGTAAGACCTTCCTTCCATACCAGGCAACATCCTAGTAAATCTCCTCTGCACCCTTTCCAAAGCTTCGACATCCTTCCTATAATGCGGTGACCAGAACTGCACGCAATACTCCAGGTGCGGCCTCACCAGAGTTTTGTACAGCTGCATCATGACCCCGTGGCTCTGAAACTCGATCCCCCTACTAATAAAGGCTAACACACCATATGCCTTCTTAACAGCCCTATTAACCTGGGTAGCAACTTTCAGGGATTTATGTACCTGGATACCAAGATCTCTCTGCTCATCTACACTACCAAGAATCTTCCCATTAGCCCAGTACTCTGCATTGCTGTTACTCCTTCCAAAGTGAATCACCTCACACTTCTCCGCATTAAACTCCATTTGCCATCTCTCAGCCCAGCTCTGCAGCCTATCTATGTCCCTCTGTACCCTACAACACCCTTCGACACTATCCACAACTCCACCGACCTTCGTGTCATCCGCAAATTTACTAACCCACCCTTCTACACCCTCATCCAGGTCGTTTATAAAAATGACAAACAGCAGTGGCCCCAAAACAGAACCTTGCGGTACACCACTAGTAACTAAACTCCAGGATGAACATTTGCCATCAACCACCACCCTCTGTCTTCTTTCAGCTAGCCAATTTCTGATCCAAAGCTCTAAATCACCTTCAACCCCATACTTGCGTATTTTCTGCAATAGCCTACCGTGGGGAACCTTATCAAACGCCTTACTGAAATCCATATACACCACATCCACGGCTTTACCCTCATCCACCTGTTTGGTCACCTTCTCGAAAAACTCAATAAGGTTTGTGAGGCACGACCTACCTTTCACAAAACCGTGCTGACTATCGCAAATGAACTTATTCTTTTCAAGATGATTATAAATCCTGTCTCTTATAACCTTTTCCAACATTTTACCCACAACCGAAGTAAGGCTCACAGGTCTATAATTACCAGGGCTGTCTCTACTCCCCTTCTTGAACAAGGGGACAACATTTGCTATCCTCCAGTCCTCCGGCACTACTCCTGTCGACAATGACGACTTGAAGATCAACAACAACGGCTCTGCAATCTCCTCCCTGGCTTCCCAGAGAATCCTAGGATAAATCCCATCTGGCCCAGGGGACTTATCTATTTTCACTCTTTCCAAAATTGCTAACACCTCCTCCTTGTGAATCTCAATCCCATCTAGCCTAGTAGGCTGTATCTCAGTAATCTCCTCGGCAACATTTTCTTTCTCTACTGTAAATACTGATGAAAAATATTCATTTAACGCTTCCCCTATCTCCTCTGATTCCGCACACAACTTCCCACTACTATCCTTGATTGGCCCTGTTCTAACTCTTATCATTCGTTTATTCCTGATATACCTATAGAAAGCCTTAGGGTTTTCTTTGATCCTATCTGCCAATGACTTCTCGTGTCCTCTCCTTGCTCTTCTTAGCCCTCCCTTGAGATCCTTCCTGGCTAGCTTGTAACTCTCAAGCGCCCTAACTGAGCCTTCACGTCTCATCCTAACATAAGCCGCCCTCTTCCTCTTGACAAGCGCTTCAACTTCTTGAGTAAACCACGGCTCCCTTGCTCGACAACTTCCTCCCTGCCTGACAGGTACATACTTATCAAGGACACGCATTAGCTGCTCCTTGAATAAGCTCCACATTTCGTTTGTGCCCATCCCCTGCAGTTTCCTTCCCCATCCTACACATCCTAAATCTTGCCTAATCGCGTCATGATTTCCTTTCCCCCAGCTATAATTCTTGCCCTGCGGTATATACCTGTCCCTGCCCATCGCTAAGGTAAACCTAACCGAATTGTGATCACTATCGCCAAAGTGCTCACCTACATCTAAATCGAACACCTGGCCGGGTTCATTACCCAGTACCAAATCCAATGTGGCATCGCCCCTGGTTGGCCTGTCCACATACTGTGTCAGAAAACCCTCCTGCACACACTGGACAAAAACAGACCCATCTAAAGTACTCGAACTATAGTATTTCCAGTCAATATTTGGAAAGTTAAAGTCCCCCATAACCACTACCCTGTTACTCTCGCTCCTGTCGATAATCATCTTCGCTATCCTTTCCTCTACATCTCTGGAACTATTCGGAGGTCTATAGAAAACTCCCAACAGGGTGACCTCTCCTCTCCTGTTTCTAACCTCGGCCCATACTACCTCAGTAGACGAGTCCTCAAACGTCCTTTCTGCCGCTGTAATACTTTCCTTGATTAACAATGCCACACCCCCCCCTCTTTTACCCTCTTCTCTGTTCTTTCTGAAACATCTAAATCCCGGAACCTGCAACATCCATTCCTGCCCCTGCTCTACCCATGTCTCCGAAATGGCCACAACATCAGGATCCCAGGTACCAACCCATGCTGCAAGCTCACCCACCTTATTCCGGATGCTCCTGGCGTTGAAGTAGACACACTTTAAACCAAGTTCTTGCTTGCCAGTGCCCTCTTGCGTCCCTGTAACCTTATCCCCTACCTCACTACTCTCAACAGCCTGTACACTGGCACTGCAATTTAGGTTCCCATTCCCCTGCTGATTTAGTTTAAACCCCCCCGAAGAGCACTAACAAATCTCCCCCCCAGGATATTGGTACCCCTCTGGTTCAGGTGAAGACCATCCTGTTTGTAGAGGTCCCACCTACCCCAGAAAGAGCCCCAATTATCCAGGAAACCAAAACCCTCCCTCCTACACCATCCCTGCAGCCACGTGTTCAACTCCTCTCTCTCCCTATTCCTCTCTTCGCTAGCACGTGGCACAGGCAACAACCCAGAGATAACAACTCTGGTTGTTCTCGCTCTAAGCTTCCACCCTAGCTCCCTGAATTTCTGCCTTAAATCCCCATCTCTCTTCCTACCTATGTCGTTGGTGCCTATGTGGACCACGACTTGGGGGTGCTCCCCCTCCCCCTTAAGGATCCCAAAAACACGATCGGAGACATCACGTACCCTGGCACCTGGGAGGCAACACACCAACCGTGAGTCTCTCTCGTTCCCACAGAACCTCCTATCTGTTCCCCTAACTATGGAGTCCCCAATGACTAATGCTCTGCTCCTCTTCCCTTTTCCCTTCTGAGCAACAGGGACAGACTCTGTGCCAGAGACCTGCACCCCATTGCTTACCCCTGGTAAGTCGTCCCCCCCAACAGTATCCAAAACGGTATACCTGTTGTTGAGGGAAACGGCCACAGGGGATCCCTGCACTGCCTGCTGGTTCCCTTTCCTTCCCCTGACGGTAACCCATCTACCTACTTCTTTTACCTGAGGTGTGACTGCCTCCCTATAACTCCTGTCAATAATCCCCTCCGCCTCCCGAATGATCCGAAGTTCATCCAGCTCCAGCTCCAGTTCCCTAACGCGGTCTGCGAGGAGCTGGAGTTGGGTGCACTTCCCGCAGATGCAGTCAGCAGGGACACTCTTGGCGACCCCTACCTCCCACATTCTGCAGGAGGAACATACAACTGCCTTTACCTCCATTCCCACTATTCTAGATTCCCAATAAATCTACTGAAAAACCAAACGAAAAAAAAAGTCAAAACTTGTTCGCTTAGCAATCCGACGGACTGAAGTTTTAAATAAAAAGCTTACCTTATCAACACCCTAGAGTCCTTTTTTTTTGGTTAGAGGAGGAGGGTGGGTGGGAGACACTACACGTGTAGTGTCTCGAGTACTGCCACTGCCCAAATAAATAGTTTTCCCCTACCCAGCAGTCCCCGGTCCTCCGAAACAAAAAAGGGATTAACTTGTAACTTACTGAAATTGACCGCTCAGCTGAAAGTCCGCTCCGCACCCCGTTCTATCAAGGCTGCTCCTCGCAAAAGACAAAGATTTTAAAACTGCCCAAATAAATAGTTTTCCCCTACCCAGCAGTCCCCGGTCCTCCGAAACAAAAAAGGGATTAACTTGTAACTTACTGAAATTGACCGCTCAGCTGAAAGTCCGCTCCGCACCCCGTTCTATCAAGGCTGCTCCTCGCAAAAGACAAAGATTTTAAAACTGCCCAAATAAATAGTTTTCCCCTACCCAGCAGTCCCCGGTCCTCCGAAACAAAAAAGGGATTAACTTGTAACTTACTGAAATTGACCGCTCAGCTGAAAGTCCGCTCCGCACCCCGTTCTATCAAGGCTGCTCCTCGCAAAAGACAAAGATTTTAAAACTGCCCAAATAAATAGTTTTCCCCTACCCAGCAGTCCCCGGTCCTCCGAAACAAAAAAGGGATTAACTTGTAACTTACTGAAATTGACCGCTCAGCTGAAAGTCCGCTCCGCACCCCGTTCTATCAAGGCTGCTTTTCTGAATGGAGGGATGTGACTAGTGGTGTTCCGCAGGGATCAGTGCTGGGACCTTTGCTGCTTGTAGTATATATAAATGATTTGGAGGAAAATGTAGCTGGTCTGATTAGTAAGTTTGCGGATGACACAAAGGTTGGTGGAGTTGCGGATAATGATGAGGATTGTCAGAGGATACAGCAGGATATAGATCGGTTGGAGATATGGGCGGAGAAATAGCAGATGGAGTTTAATTCGGACAAATGTGAGGTAATGCATTTTGGAAGGTCTAATGCAGGTGGGAAGTATACAGTAAATGGCAAAACCCTTAGGAGTATTGACAGAGAGATCTGAGCGTACAGGTCCACAGGTCACTGAAAGTGGCAACGCAGGTGGATAAGGTAGTTAAGAAGGCATACGGCAAGCTTGCCTTCATCGGTCGGGGCATAGAGTATAAAAATAGGCAAGTCATGCTGCAGCTGTACAGAACTTTAGTTAGGCCACACTTAGAATATTGCGTGCAATTCTGGTCGCCACACTACCAGAAGGACGTGGAGGCTTTGGAGAGGGAACAGGAGAGGTTTACCAGGATGTTGCCTGGTCTGGAGGGCATTAGCTATGAGGAGAGGTTGGATAAACTCGGATTGTTTTCACTGGAACGGCGGAGGTGGAGGGGCGACATGATAGAGGTTTACAAAGTTATAAGCGGGCATGGACAGAGTGGATAGTCAGAAGCTTTTTCCCAGGGTGGAAGAGTCAGTTACTAGGGGACATAGGTTTAAGGTGAGAGGGGCAAAGTTTAGAGGGGATGTGCGAGGCAAGTTCTTTACACAGAGAGTGGTGAGTGCCTGGAAGTTGTTGCCGGGGGAGGTGGTGGAAGCAGGTACCATAGAGACGTTTAAGAGGCATCTTGACAAATACATGAATAGGATGGGAATGGAGGGATACGGACCCCGGAAGTGCAGAAGGTTCTAGTTTACGCAGGCATCAAGATCGGCGCAGGCTTGGAGGGCCGAATGGCCTGTTCCTGTGCTGTACTGTTCTTTGTTCTTTGTTCTTTGTTTGTTCTTGACCTAAGGTGTCTCGGCCCCTTTGGCAGTCCCATGTTTGCAGCCGTCAAGGTCCACGTTGCCCTGAATTTCTATGCAACTGGGTCTTTCCAGGGATCAGCTGTGAACCTAGGTGGCATCTCGCAGTCGCCGGCTCATCACGTCATCAGGTAAGAGATGGATGCTGTATTTTGGAGGATGGGGGAGCTACATCTATTTTGACACAGATAGGCCAGTGCGTTCAAGTCTTCAGAAGAAGGAATTTTCCTCCACACAAGATCAGGGGGCAGGTTGTTCAACCTTGCCCATCTAAGAGCGAAGTCGAAAGTATGGAAAGTCCTCATCAGGGAACTCCTCTTTGCTGACGATGCTGCATTAACATCTCACACTGAAGAGTGTCTGCAGAGTCTCATCGACAGGATTGCGGCTGCCTGCAACAAATTTGGCCTAACCATCAGCCTCAAGAAAACAAACATCATGGGACAGGACGTCAGAAATGTTCCATCCATCAATATTGGCGACCATGCTCTGGAAGTGGTTCAAGAGTTCACCTACCTAGGCTCTAGATGCGGAAATCAACAAGCGCATGGGAAAGGCTTCCACTGCTATGTCCAGACTGGCCAAGAGAGTGTCGGAAAATGGCGCACTGACACTGAACACAAAAGTCCGAATGTATCAAGCCTGTGTCCTCAGTACCTTGGAAGATGGCAGGATCCCCAAAGACACATTGTACAGCAAGCTCGCCACTGGTATCAGACCCACCGGCCGTCCATGTCTCCGCTTTAAAGACGTCTGCAAACGACGTGAAGTCCTGTGACATTGATCACAAGTCGTGGGAGTCAGTTGCCAGCGTTCACCAGAGCTGGTGGGCAGCCATAAAGGTGAGGCTAAAGTGTGGCGAGTCGAAGAGACTTCGCAGTTGGCAGGAAAAAAGACAGAAGCGCAAGGGGAGAGCCAACTGTGTAAAAGCCCCGACAAACAAATTTCTCTGCAGCACCTGTGGAAGAGCCTGTCACTCTAGAATTGGCCTTTATAGCCACTACAGGCGCTGCTCCACACACCACTGACCACCTTTAGGCGCTTACCCATTGTCTCTCGAGATAAGGAGGCCAAAGAAGGCCAGTGCAGACACAGAGGGCATTGGGCTTTGTTGCCAATGATGGATTCCCTTAAGTCCAGGGGATCATCAGTTGCATCCATGTAGCCATCAAGGCACAGAGACACCAGCAAGTCAGATTCCTGAACAAAAAGGGCTACCACTCATTGAATGCCCAGCTTGTTATGACCACAGGAAGTGAATCTTACAGGTCTGCGCCCAATTCCAGGGAAGCTGTCATGATTCCTTCATCCTGCGAGAGTCCCAGGTACTGCACCTCTTCAGGCCCACACCCAGACTTTGTGGGTGGCTGTTGAGGATAAGGATTATCACCTAAAGAGATGGCTGCTGACACCCATCCATTACCCAGGCACGGATGGAGAGGTGCTACAACCAGAGCCACCTTGGTCAGGTGGTGCCCTCCAATACGAGCCAGCTAAAGTGTCTCGTATCCTGGTCTGCTGCTCCATGTGCAACATGACAATACAAAGAGCCGGGAGATGGATGAGGAGGAGCACCTGGAATGCCACTCCACCTTGGAGGAGGAGTGAGAGGAGGAAGAGGTTGAGGTAGGGTTTGCTCAGGAGGTGGCCGGAGACCAGACAGCGGAGGACACCCGGCCGTGCTGTCTCAGACCTCAGGGTGAAAGCAGGCTGGCATGGCCACAAGGGCCACACTATTCAGCAGTGTTTTACCCGATCACCTCCGAGCCCTTATGACTGAAGAAACGTGAACTCACCTTTCAGCATGGAGAGCTATCACTACTCGAGGACCCACATCTGTGAAGTCCTATTGTCAGCCATGACCATGGAGAATGAGATTTCCACCACCAACACACTCAACTTCACAAAGCATGGAAATAGAGCAATCCCAGGGCCCTATGTGTTCCTCCGCCTCCCACCCCACAAGACTCCATCCTCCTTTTGACATCAATGACACACATCTGATTGCAATATCACTTGTTTATGTTATCAATGAGGACAAAACAGTATATAAATGTGGACAACATCACCCAGGTGACCCATTAAATGAAATTAATGGCATGGCACCTTTCTTATCTACTCCTTCTTCAGGGTGTTCCCCCTCTGGCAGAGGATGAGGTGGAGGCAGCCTGCTCCCTAATCTCTGCTTCTGGCTAATATGCCAGGGGCTTCCATCCTCGTCCTGGAGGTGTCCGTGGGGGTTCCTCCACAGGCTGTCACACCTGCGTATTTGCAGGGACTGCCTCTGTCACAGGGCCTTGAAACACAGATTATTCCTGAGTCAGAGTGGGTGAGAAGCCAAAGCTTGATGCCAGTGTGTCCTGAGGGGTGGCCCCTTCATCTGCCACTTTGACCGTTTCATCCTTTTCTGGCCCCACTTGGATACTGGATGAGGCCACCAACTGCGACGCAGCTGGCATCTACTCCATGCATCTCAGTGCCATCAGCGACAAAGAGCAATCCATGCTACAGCGAATCTCACTCTTTGTGTGCATATCAGCACACTGCTCCTGCACCCACTCAGAGTGGTGCTTCACATGGCTCTCCAAGAGGTTGTCCAGTCTCTCAATGGAGGAACTCAGGTGATCGAATCCCTGATTCATGATAGAGCACAAGTGCTGCATGAACTCCTCCATGACCTGCCCATGGCTCTTCAAGGCCTCAGGGAACTCTGACAAATGGGAACTTATCTGTCTCTGGTTCTCGAGGAAGACCTTCCTTGCCTGTGACATCCTTCTGTGACACATTCTGTGACACTTCACCAAATGGATTGTTGCTGTGTCTGTCCTCCATCCTCTGAGGGGGTGTGCCCACAGCTGACACTGCCTCACCCTCCTTCTCCTGTTCACGTGAGATGTGAGTCCAGTCAGTGCTCCCTTTCTACGCTACTCTGGGGCCTAACCAAAGTGAGTGACTGCGAGGTGGAAGGTGCTGATGTGATAAAGCTGGTTTTGGTGAGTCTCCCCCACCAAGTATGGTGGCGCCAATTGTGCTTGTGCACTCTAGTCCCCCTCTGGAATTGGTCTTGTGGGAATCACAAGAAAGTGGAAATGAGAACTCAATAATCACCCTAGCACAATCATCCTCTTAGATGATAGCAGTCTAAGAGCCACAGCACCTATTGATCAGGAGTCTCCATCATGCCCTTCAGCACAAATGGCCCTGATGTTCATGGCCTCCCGTCTCGCCATCCCCCGCCAACTGACTCGTGGAAACCCTGGCGATCTCCAGCGCCGCCTCCTCCATCGTCATCGGAGTATGGAGTTGGGCCACACCACCTATTCAAGCCATTTCCTGAGTGTTACGGGCTCTTTTCTCCTGCCATCTCCTGCAGGATAAGGGAAGAATGATTCATGAATAGGCTGCCCTCCTTCATCTCTTCAAGCGTGACATACATGTGAGCTGATGTGGCCCTCAGTAATGTCCCTTTCTGATTAGCACACCATATGTGAGGATGGCTGCCATCTCATTATTGCGACTGTACACTTGATCTGACAATGTTAGGGAGAACAATAGTCAGCTCGTATGCATGCTGTTGTTTAGAGTTGGTGACCTATCACCTGGTGTGCTGTTGGCCACTCACTTTACCAGACCTTATCAGGTCATTGCTGCACTGGACCCACGTCCTTCTGGTAAGACCCCAGCTGTTGACCTCCATGGCCACCTCCAGCCATGCTCCTTTGATCTCTCTGGGTATGAATTCTCCTTCTAGACACTGGAAAAAGGACATCTTGCCTGCCTGCCAGCCACTGCATCTGTTAACACCTCAAGGGAGGCATTAGAAAATTGTGGTGCCTCCTGAGGATGCATATCCATGCCTGCATTGGCCCTCTGAACTCCCAGCTGCTTCATAACTTCAAGCAGTGACCAGCCCAATCATGGCTGCTGTTTGCCTTTTAAAATCACCCTTGACTTCCAGCTCCCGCATCCAGGCTCTAACTGGTGCCTCTAATTGGGTACCAAATTCACCCAATAATGTCATATCAGTAACACTGACACGGCACAGGGTTGGGACCTGGAAATGTTCCGGGTGTCGGGTTCCCGACCCCGGAATGAAAATCCAGCCCCTGGTCTCCATAATTACAAAAAGGATATACAAGTACTGCAGAAGGTGTGAAAAGAAATGACAAGAGTGATACGAGATCTGCGAGCTTATACCTCAGGAAAGAGTGATTCAACCAGGGCTCTTTTCTGTATAAAAGAAAAGGCTGAGGGGTGACCTGATAGAGGCCTTAAAGCTAACAGAAGAGTTTGATAGAGTCGACGTAGAGAAGATGTTTTTACTTGTGGGATAGACCAAAACTAGAGGCCATAAGTATAAGATAGCCACTCATAAAGCTAATAGGGAATTCAGAAGAAATGTATTTGCCCAGAGAGTGATTTGATCGTGGAATTTCCTACCATGAGGAATAGTTGAGATGAATAGCATAGATGCATTTGAGGTGGAAGCTAGATAAACAAATGAGAGAGAAAGGAATAGAAAGATATGCTGATACGGATAGATAAAGAGGGGTGCGAGGGAGCACGTGTGGAGCATAAACACCAGCATGGATCAGTAGGGCCCAATGACTAATTTCTGTGTTGTACATTCTACGTAATGCTTGTTGTAAAGCGCCTGTTTGAGAAAAATAGGACGAAGACAGAATCAAAATGAGGTTTGCCTTTTGTTGATTTGCCTGCTAATAGCACAGTCTATTTTCATACATTAAGAATGGCTACTTCAATGAGGTCCAGAAAACCACCAGTTCCCATAGAATCAGCATTCAGTATAAGTCACTGCCTTCAAAAAGGAATTGCAATTCTTTTTATCCTGTATGCAAAAATTAAATCATATTCATAATAAGACCTCATGTTCAGAGTCATGAAATAACCAATTTCTCATACTGAAGTATGCAGATGCTTTGTTTTTACTGTATGGCACTGAGCTTTTAAAGTAGCATGCTGTGATTGCTTTGCAAATAATTAATGAGCTGCTGTTTAGGACTTCTGTCTAAATTAATGTTTTTGTAGATTTTTCAAATGTTAGTTTGTGTGTTTTTCCTTCACACAATTTCAAAAATTCTAATTGTTTTTTGAAGCTGACTGTCCGATTTGATTTTTGCCCTTTATATAATTTAGCCATTTTGTCCACTCGTCAGGCTAATTACAGTCAAACAGATGATGAGAGTTATGTGAGAACAGACGATGATGAAAGCTGCATACGGACAGATGATGAAGAAGGTGTAACTTCTGGCTTCACTGAAGAATGGAATGAACATATGAAGCGTCTTATGACAAGAAAAGAATTTTATAATTAGTGTGAGGACTATAGCACAGTCATTTTAAAAGTTTCTAGTTAGATGTGTTGACAGACATTTCTTTTACTAAAAGCTGTGTTTATCAGCATCTTCTTCTTTATATGGCTCATCTGAAAACAGAATTCAGGAGAACACAACTGTTATCACTGATGTTATGGCCAGGTGAGAAAGGTGTCCAGGGGTTCCTCTCAGCCTTCACCTGGTACCATCACAGGGTTTAATTTTAAACACATCGAGTTTTTTAGCTCCCCCTCGGTGAATCTTTGTTCACCGCTTTCCAATTATAAGGCAAAGAAAGCAGCACAAACAAGTTTTCTTAGGTTTAAAGAAGAAAAATTCAAATTTATTAAACTTGAACTTAAACTCTAATTCGGTTGATGCCTACAGATACACATGCGCCCACGCTAGCATACATACGCGATGCACAGATGCAAATAGAGACAGAAAAAGAGCAGAAGAAAAATAAAATGGAAATGTTTCAGGCAATATCTGAAGAATTTTTGTTACGGTTCTTCGAGCTCACTGTAGAGTCCTTGATTGTAGGTAGATCTTGCTTTTATTGGGGCCCAGTATTCTCCTTAAACCTTGTTCACTGTAGGAGACTTTTCTCTCTTGGGGTTCATGTGTCTTCAGTGGATTCAGAGGCTTGTTAGAAAGAGATGGGAGCTGGGAGACAGGAGAGATCTTCTCAGTCCAGGAGCATTCTGCTTTCTGCTCAAACTGTTTGTACAAATACAAACAACTCAGGTTGCCCAGCAGGTTAGTCATGTGACTAGCTGATTTGACCATGTCCGTTTGTGTATTCAGCCATTTTAGCAGTCAACCTGGAATGCGAGCTTCCCCACCTTCAACCTCTAGTGATCAAAAGTCCATTGTGGGTTGAATGTGTTAGGGAATGGTCCTTTGTCCTTTCCCAGCACTGTCTGTGAACATGTAAATGTCTTTCCAGCCAAGGGTCTATTGTTAGTTGAATGTGTCAGGGAATGGCCGCTTTGTCCTTCCAAACACTGTTAATATGCAAATGTGTTTCCAGCCAAGATCTGGCAATTTTTTAAAGCAAGTCCGTTCTTCACTTCAACAGTTTCAAATGTAATGTCCATGTCGCGAAATTAATATGCCTCATGCTTAGCAGGTGGGGCCTCCGTGACATCACCACACCCAGTGGAATGAAATGTGATTTGAGAAAAGCGCATTTCATTAAAAGGGTCGAGAGAAAATGTAAGATACAGAAAAAACTATACATTTCTCTCATTCATCCCTATTCATCCATAAATCCTAAAACTTATTACAACCTTGATGCCAGTGCTGCTTTAATTGCCGCCTTTTTGGCATCCCAATAAACATGTCCTTTTCTTTTTGGAGAGGTTTCTCTTCCGTTTGACCATTTTCATGGCTGCCTAGAGTCTTTGTTCCTGTTGATTTCTGAAAAGGGGGATGGGTGGTTTCTCTTTGGTTCTGACTGTGGGGGAGGATTCTTTGCTAATCTCCCCTTTGTCTTCTGGGACACTCCTGCCTGCAGGTATTTGTGCAGACTCTACTGCACTCCCCAGTCGCACATTGACTAGCTGGGGCATCATCCTCATGATTTCTCTGCCCCCGAGAGGTCTTTCCTTGTCTCTACAGATTCCTGTACATGCTGTTAGCAACTCTGGTGGGGTGCTTCTAGTGTCTACATTTACATAGGAGGATGTGGGGTCTAACTTTTCAAATTTTTCGGGATTGGCTGACTGGACAGTAGGGGTTTTCATCCTGGATTCCTCCTGGACTTTCTTTAACCTGCCCTTTTGGTCGCTTTTTCCCCATCCCTTTCTAAATTTTTGCCAGCCTTGTGCCTGCCTGTCCCCTTTTGTTCTCAGCGGGGGTCCCTTACAGTTCACCAGCCCTCTGCTGGAGAGTCCCCCTAACACAGGTACAGGACTTAGGGGTGCAGGTTTCACTGTAGTTTGGGGTTTCCCCTCAACCTGGCACATGTGGCAACTCCTGCAGTACTCCACCACATTTTTGTGGAGTTTTGGCCAGTCAAACTGCTGTCTTATGCGGGCTTTGGTCTTTCGTATACCGGCATGGAGAGTTACTGTAGTCTCGTGGGCCCTTCTTAATATTTCTCTCTGGTACCTCTGCGGCACCACTAACTGGTGAACTACTGTCCACTCCTTGTTCTTAGGTCTGTGAGGAGAACTCCATTTCCTCACCAGTATCTCATTCTTTAAATAGTAGCAGTCAGGGACTCCCTCTGCTTCACTTTCAGACTGGGCAGCCTGTGCGAACTCTCGCAATACTGGGTCAGCTGGATGAGCCTCACCGAGGGAAAATCCATTTAATTCATTCCCTGGGTCTCCTAACTTTCCAAAGAAAATCTCAGATAGACAGACCTGGTCATCTGCCTATAATAATAAAAACAAGAAATGCTGGAACCACTCAGCAGGTCTGGCAGCATCTGTGAAAAGAGAAGCAGAGTTAACGTTTTGGGTCAGTGACCCTTCTTCGGTCATCTGCCTGCAGTGCCAATTCAGTCTCCTCTGGGGGAGCTGGTTTGATCATGGACTGATCCACTACACATTCAGGGACACTGCATGGATCTGTCTCCTGCCACTGCCCTGTCTCTCTGACCTCCTGTGGTCTTTCTTTCACTAGTGGGAAGGCTACCACCTTCACCCCCGCCAGATCATTAACTAGGAGCAGGTAAATCCCGTCCCCAAGCAAACTAGGGACAATTCCTACAGCCACCAGTCCCGAAACTAGGTCGCACTCCAAGTGCACCCGGTGTACAGGTACAGGCATACACTGCCCTCCAATACCATTCACCACCATTCTGGTGTTCACTGCATTCTCTGGGGGAAAGATCAGGCCGTTTCCCAGTAAAAGGAATCGTGTGACCCCTGAGTCTCTGAGAATTACTGTGGGCTTGCGTGCCCCACTCGAGGGGTATGGGGGTCACTTTCCCTTCAGACACAAAACCTTGATAACCCACAGGAATCCTATTAAATTTTCCTGCACTTGCAGCCGTAAGCTTCCTGGGTCTCACTCTTAGTTAAATCTACAGCTTGCTCTGCTGTGCTTTCCATCAGGCTCCATTCTTCACTGAGCGGGTGTGCCCTGATTAACCCTACAGGTTTTCCCTTTAGTTTCCAGCAGTCTGCTTTTAAATGCCCTGCTTCATTACAATGGAAGCACACAGGTCTCCGGATCTCACTCTTGCTCACAGCACCTTTTTTGGCTGGAGGAGGGTCCCCTGTGTCTCTTGCTTTCCTTTCTCTCCCAGGACTGCTTGGGCTCCTATCAGCTTCCCACCCTTTGTCCTTTTCGGATTTGTGGGGGTGACTAGGGAAGGTTCATCCCTGAAAAACCAACTTATAAATTAAAGCAAACTCATCGGCCATAACAGCTGCTTGCCGGGCTCTCTGAACCTGCTGCTCCTCTACATGGGTCTTTATGGAGAGTGGGAGAGAGTGTTTAAATTCCTCTAACAGAATTACTTCTCTGAGATTCTCAAAGCTGAGCTGTATTTTAAGAGCCATCCGCCACTGGTCAAAAGCCAGCTGCTTACTTCTTTCAAACTCCAAATAAGTTTAATCAGCTTGCTTCTTGAGGGTTCTAAGCTTTTAGCGATAGGCTTCGGGTACTAATTCATATGCCCCGAGGATAGCATTTTTTGTCAATTCATAATTTGATTAACTCTCATCTGGCACCAGGGAATAGATCCCACAGGCTTTTCCAGTTAGCTTGCTTTGCAGTAAAAGAGGCCAGGTCTCAGCTGGCCATTTTAGCTGCCTTGCCAATTTCTCAAAGGACACAAAAAATTTTCTACATCCTCCTCATTGAATCTTGGAATTAGTTGTACTAATTTTAACAATTTTGTACCCAGCTCTGAATTACACTCCTCCATATTGGCCATGTTTTCACTGGGCTTGAGTTCTGATGAAGGTCACTGACTTGAAACGTTAACTCTGCTTCTCTCTCCACTGCTGCCAGACCTGCTGAGTATTTCCAGCACTTCTTGTTTTTATTTCATGCTTTCACTGGGGTTACTCTGTCACCTCCTAGTTTACGCAAGCCGCTTCAGCTCTCTTTCTTTGCATTCTTTCTGGAATATTCTTTCTCCCTCTCCTGCCTTTCATTTTCTTCACATTCATCCTGGAGGCTTTTTCCTTCTCCCTCTCTCTTTCCTCAAATTCAAGTTTCCTCTGTTCCAATTGTATTTTTGCGAACAATACCTTGTCAGAGTCTGCTTCTAACCCTGTTTCTGCTTCTTCAGATTCAAGGGAAAAATGGTTGGCCACTAACCTTAGGAGTTCAGACTTCCTAGCCTTGTCACATACATCCCACACTGCTCAGCCATTTTCCTCAACTCCTTCATAGACAGTGCTTTTAACTTATCCCAAGTTACTTCACCCTGGCTTGGGGAGCCACTAGCTTTAGTTGCAGACATGTTAGTATTCAAGCACACACAACCACAAAAAAACCTGTATTGAAATCTTGCTCTTTTTTAAGTGAGAACATTTTGGCTTCCCACTTCCAATTTCTCTTGTTTGTCTGTGGGTCAATTCTGGACACTAGCACCCAAATTTCTGTTACGTCCAGGTGAGAAAGGTGTCTAGGGGTCCCTCTCAGCCTTCACCTGGTCTTACCGTAACAGGGTTTAATTTTAAAAATACTTTTTTAGCTCCCTGTTGGTGAATCCTTGTTCACCGCATTCCAATTATAAGGCAAAGAAACCAGCACAAACAGGCTTTCTTAGGTTTAAAGAAGAAAAGGTAGAATTTTATTGAACTTGAACTTAAACTCTAATTTGGTTTGCACCTAGGGATACACGACGTGCCCACGTTAGCATGCATATGTGATATACACATGCAAATAGAGACAGAAAAAGAACAGAAGAAAAATAAAGTGGAAAGGTTTGAGGGAATATCTGAAGAGTTTTTGTTATGGTTCTTCGAGCTCACTGTACAGTCCTTGATTGTAGGTAGTTCTTGCTTTTCGTTAGGGCCCAGTATTCTTCTTACACCTTGTTCGCTGTCGGAGACTTTTCTTTCTTGGGATTCATGTGTCTTCAGTGGATTCAGAGTTTTGTGAGAAAGAGATGGGAGCAGGCAGGCAGGAGAGGCTGTGGCGAGCCAGCCAGGAGAGATCTTCTCAGTCCAGGAGCATTCTGCTTTCTGCTCAAACTATTTGTACAAATTCAAAAAACTCAGGTTGCCCAGCAGGTTAGTCATGTGACTAGCTGGTTTGACCATGTCCGTTTGTGTATTCAGCCATCTTAGCAATCAACCTGGAATGCAAGCTCCCCCACCTTCAACCTCTGGTGATCAAAAGCCCATTGTGGGTCGAAAGTGTCAGGGAATGGTCCTTTGTCCTTCTAAACACTGTCTGTTAATATGCAAAAGTCTTTCCAGCCAAGATCTGGCAATTTTTTAAAGCAAATCCTTTCTTCACTTCAACAACAGTTTGAAATTTAATGTCCATGTGGCAAAATAAATATGCCTCATTCTTGGCAGGTGGGGGCCTGCATGACACCAAACTAAGCATGTTTGGTGTTGCTATTTCAAGAGATGGCAGTATTAATATTGAAGATTGTTCTTCACATTTGTGATCAATATATTCTGTTTACATTTCTAATATTGATAGACTTTACATTTGGTTTCTAGGTGAACTGTGCAGTACTTTGACAAAACAGTTACATATTTTTTCAACTGTGATAAACCTATTTTGGTGAAATGCACTTAAAATCAGATAGGTACTACATATGAGTATTTATTCAAAATTATAACTACCCATAAACTACTAATTCTCAGCATTTTTAATAAAATGCACAGATCTATAAAATAAAAGAACTGTGAACTGTGTCGCGGACGCTCATAGCTAATTCTGTTCTTGTACTTTGAACCGTAGGTGCCAAAAACAAATACAGTGACAAAGTTGAACTTCGTTCATTTAATTCCTTTTTGTGATTAATACAAAGGGTTAAGCAATATTTTAAACAAGCATGATCATTGCTAACTTAAAAGAGTAAACTTTATATTTTGTTTTGTTTTCTGATTCTATGGTTTTAAGGCCTTCAGCTTGAACGTACTGGTATATACACATTACTTGATGTGCATTGGAAATTTTTATGTTTGAAAAGTGTATTGCCTTAGTTGCCCATCTGTGTAGTGTCCATATTGTGAGGAAAGAATAGTTTTATCAAATAATGTATAGAGAATTGCAAATGTTGTAAAGGAAGCAGCAAGTGTGAATTCAGGGTTTGAGATATTTTGTGGCTTCAATCTGATTAATCCACAGGCACATGCTGATAGTTTCAGACACTATCCTCTGAAGTACTACTTAATTTAAAGTATTAATGAACAGCTGATTCAACTCCATGTGAATTCTCACAGAAACTATTCTACATAAAGCTGAATTGGTCTAAGGACTGATCCTTTTTTGTAGTAATTATTCCTGCCTATAATTTACTAATAATTCTGTCATAGAAATTTTCTATAAGAGATGTCACATGTAAGTCTACCATATATTACTTTTTAATTACAGTATCATTAAAAAGGGTTTGATATGACACGACAGTAACACGCTGAATAATCTGTAAACTCGCACAACGTATGTATTATTGATAGCTGAAGAATTGCCAAAAAGATCAAAAATTCTGATGTAACCGTACAAATATTTACCCTGAAAGCGTGTAGATATCTTGACAGTAAAAATATTAGAAATTGGTGTGATTTAATTGATATAATCGGATTAAAAACTGAAGAGAAATGTTAATTATTGATTGCTTTCTAATAGTTTATCTAAAGAGAATGGATGTACAATAGAGATAAAAAGAAAAAAAACATGAATGCTGGAAGATTTCAGATAAGGCTAGGAGTGTTGTGAGAGAGAGCCTTGGCATGTTTTAGAGTTAACATGCACAAGACTGTGGCCTTCACTGTGAACCAATCTGTACTCTGTTAGTGCATGAAGTGATAAATTGTCTAGTTTTGTTGCACAGTCTGATATCTTTTATTTATTTTAATTGACTTTTCCCAGCTACGTAGGTTCAATAATGTAGACACATACTGTATATACTTAAAGTTTTTGTTGCTGAGTTTAGAATGGATAAATTCAGCAAATGGCTGTGAATAACAACCATTTTCTTACTGTGTCCAAAATAATGGGCCTTTAATTTCCAACAAAAATATATGACTACACCATGTATAAACTAACTACAACTAAAATATTCAATGTCTCCAAAACTCCAAAAGGAGGAGCAGTAACTACGGAAGCACTAACAGCTCAATGTAATACACTGTTAATGTAATAAAACTACTGATCTATGTTTTGTATTGTTAAGTATTGTATTCATACGTATAATGTGTTGGAACGAGCTGGGGACTTGCCATGTTTTAAGATTGTTCAAGTATTTAACTGTGTGTCTGTATTCTGGAATGGAATATTTCTTCATTAAAGAGAGAATTTTTAAAAAGGCTGTCAGGTAGGGTTCATCCTACATTTCTTCCTTTGCTACTTGTCTTACTCTCTGTTTTGCTAATATTGTTAGCTACAACTACAATCATGTAATTAAGTTTTCTGAACATATAGCTAACTAGAAACCTTTACATAAACATCTATCAGAATGTTGACATGATCTTTGAAACTCTACAAACTAAGAGTACAGAACAACAATGATATTGAAAAATATTTTCCAATATCTTTACTTACTCATCTCCTCTCCAACAACTTTATTAATCCTGCTCTTCCTCTCTAGTCTCAAACCTTAACTTTCTTCTACCCCTGCTATATTTGTTTAAATCCTCTCCTATTGTACTTTTTACACTGCAAGGACATTGGTGATCTTTTGATTTTAGGTGAAGACCATTGGGTTCCTTATTCCAGAAATCACTCCAGTGCCCCAAAAATGTCAATCTTTCCCTCCAGTACAGCGCTACAGCCATTTGACCTTCCCAATCTTCCTAATATATTGTGTTTTTTACTCCTTGTACACAGCCAATTGGGAGGGCTGTTCCCTTTGATACATTGCATGATCAGTGACTTGTCAGTAAGCCTGTAAATAAAACCAGCGACCTGTCTCTCTCCTCCCCCTCCTCCCCACCCTTTTGTGTGAGTTTAAAGATGAGTAACACTGTCACACTGCTCACTCCCAAATCCACTGCACAGAGAAGATGATCAAAAATCTCAAAACATGATTTTTTATTTAGAGATACAGCACTGAAACAGGCCCTTCAGCCCACCGAGTCTGTGCCGACCATCAATCACCCATTTATATTAATCCTATATTAATCCCATTACCCTCTCACATCCCCACCTTCCCTCAATTCCCCTACTATACTAGGGGCAATTTATAATGGCCAATTTACCTATCAACCTGCAAGTCTTTGGCTGTGGGAGGAAACCGGAGCACCCGGCGAAAACCCACGCAGTCACAGGGAGAACTTGCAAACTCCACATAGGCAGTACCCAGAATCGAACCTGGGTCTGTGAACTGTGAGGCTGCAGTGCTAACCACTGTGCCGCCCTGTTCTATTCTATGATGTTGTTCTATGCTGATCATCACAAATGAACTACTCGTTCAGGGAATAATCGGCCTTGTGGTTGATGTAGATGGCTGAATTATGGACAGTGTCTCAATTACCTCCTGAATATGGAAATTCTGTCATCTAGAATAATTGCTGTTGTTTGTCCATGGAGAATGATATTCACTGGTTTACTCTTGAAAACAGCATGCCAGGTACATTATTTTGACAGATATTCCCTATTTCTCTTCTGAAGAATCCCAAAGCATAAAAATTGAGGACTATAGCCATGGTAGTGTCACATTTATGGTGGAGTTTTGCGACAAGTGGCACAACTCAGTCACAACCATTGTGAAGTGCCTTGTTAAAATACAATTCCACAGTTATAAGGTGTTTCTATGGACACAGAGTTTCACAGATAAGCATACTTCTTTTCATAGATGTGAGACAAGCATTGATGTGGGAAGCATACTTCTCTTGAAACCTCAGCTGCCAGCAATTTCTCATTTACGCCTTCTCTTCCTTCTAAAAATGATAACCCTTACTGTCAGTTGAAATGGCACCAAAAACTGGCATTGCAGAAACTTTTGCCATAAAGTGAATCCTAACAAAGAGGTACCAAAAACAAAAGCAAACTACCAACAATATACTTATACCACAGGCTCAAGAATTGGAAAAAGTAAATCTTAAGTACAGTTTAAAATCTTCAGTGCTACCATGACAAACCTAGTAATCCTGGATGCCCACTTTTTTGGACATGATTAAGACACAATGTATTTACAGCATCAAAGACAGGAAATTGTGTGCCTTCATTTGTCTGTATTTAAATTTAGTGCTAGTGTTTTGACGAAGCACCTTCCTATTTTTAGTCCTGCATGCCTGAAGTTGTTGGGCAACATGTTATGGGCTGAGGTGTGACAGAGTCCCACACAGATCAGTGTTAGGATTGTTGCACTTCACCATCTAGATGAAGGCATTGGAGGGACAATCTGCGTGTTTGCAGGTGACAAAAAAAAATGCAGATGTAAGGACCTTAGATGAAAAAAAGCTTGCAAGCAGATTTCAATAGCATGGGGGAATAAAAGTCAGTATCTGTTAATGTTTTATAATATAGAGGAGTGCAGCATGATTCATTTAGCCGAGGAATCATGAACCCAGGGGAAAATCAGAGTGAAGCAAAGGGGTATGCACAGGTAATACACAGAGAATGAGTGGATAGGAGAACCTCAGATGGAAGATGAGGAGGAAGATATTTCTGACCGGAGGCTGTCTCCCATCTGCTGAAGAGCTTCAGGACATTGATCTCAGGGGTCCTACAGTTAAGGAAATATTCACAATGCTAGTATGGATAGGCAATGGTGATAGACTCTTACAAATGCAGTAGATAGTACAGCAATTGGAATAGTTCACTCATCACATCTGGAGCACCTCAATAGATGTCTTCAGAGTACTGCAGTGCATTCTGAATTGTGTGTAGCTCCAGGCCAATCTGCAATGGAGATATCCACAATAGAGACCCGAAAGACAGTCTCAGCTTCTGCCATGGTTGGTCAGACTGTTGTAACTACGATTCTATTGAATTGTATTGAAGCCTTCGCCATTGGAGAAGATAGAGATTTGTCACTTCTGGTTTTACATCGCAACAGAAGTAGGCCATTTATCGCCTTAAGCCTGGCTGATTTACAACTTAACACTATGGTTCTTTGCCCCATATTCTTGAATAATAATCCATGGTTAACAAAAATCTATCAATCTCCGATTTAAAATTAACAATTGATCTAGCATCAATTGCCGTAAAAACAAAGTGCAGGAAATACTCAGCAGATCAGACAGCATCTGTGGAGAGAGAAGCAGAGTTAACGTTTCAGGTCTGTAACCTTTCATCAGATGAAAGGTCATGTTGGTGTGTGTATGGTAGTCTCAAATGGACAAAATGTACAATTTAATTTTTTACCAAGCCACTTAGGAATAGATCCTTCATTAGTTCTTTGGATAATTCTCAAACAGCTTTTAATCCCCATCTAATTATTTTTACATCTAATTAGCAAAAGTGTTCAAAGAAAATAAAACCGAACACTATCTTAATGCCCCTGTAACTTTTCTTCAGGATTGCTTGCAGCAGTTTCCTGGAGATTAGTCTTCAATTCCTGGAGACTCTAGGATAATCTTGGAGGATTGATAACCCGTGTAGGAATGAACTCAGATGATGATCTCTTGGTTAATTTGGTTCTCCTGAAACACTGATTGCTAAATCACAATGTAGATGAAGGGAAAGTATTGAACACAGTTCTATTATGGAACAGAAATATAGTTTATTAAAAGCAGCATATAATGGGTACTGCCCCATTTCATCGTTTGAACAGCGGGGACCTCCAATGTAAAGTCAGATGCCTAATCATATTTGAAAAATGAATCATATTTTCTGTGTTTCACTGTTAAATAAATGATGCTTTAATTTTCTGACCAGTCACCGTTTCTGCGATAAAACAGTGTATTTTTTTTATTGTTACTGTTTTTGGTTTTCTACTGCACCGAATTTCCAATAACAATGCACAGCTCTTTGTTCTCGTCACATCTCACGTATGCAACCACAACAATAATAAAAACAAGTGTTGGCAGGTGTTTAATGGTTACAGCTTCTTCCCTGGAGGGAGAGAAAGGCTGCACTTCAATGCATCCTGCAACACCCCGGAGTAACAAAGACACGGCAGGAACAGGCCACGTGACGCCCATACATTGCGCCAGCGGGTGAAGATAGGTTCACGTGATGAGGGGGCGGGGCGAGAATCTCTGGCGGTTCCCGAGCTGGAAGAGGAATCACCATGGAAACGGTGCGAGCGGTAGCTTCCCTCAGCGCTGAGCGACCGGTGGAGACTGGGCGCCTGTTGTTTCCATCAGTCACCAGCACTGGCACCCGAGTGTGGAGCGTTCCTATTCGTCTCTACCCACCTCACATATTTACCGTCAGTAGCATTTCGCTCGTCTTTTATTGAAATCTGTATAATTATATAACATTTGAAAGTGACACAAGAAGAAACCTGTTTGACTTGAATATCCTTTGATTATCTACCCTCCCGTAGCCGGTTAACGTAAATTTACAAAATTCAAAATAATATAGGGGCTCCACCCCATTTAAGCCAGTTTTTTGAAAGGATTTCTGTGTGTCACATTGGTGCGAGATTTACAACAGAAACGGTAAGTAAAATACAGGGCGTCTGTGTAGTGTGTCAGCGCGCGGTTTAAGGGTTTTGATGTTTTTTCACAGACCGCGGTACACCCCATCCTCGTACTGTTTACAGGCCGAAGCCAGTTGCTGCTGTGTGTGTGTGTGTGTGTGTCCTGCCGGCCCTGCCCAGTGCTCCCTCACTCTCTAGGCCAGGCTGCTTTGTCATTCAGGAGGTGGGCGGCAGAAACACTCGGGAGAATTGCGGCCCGATGTTGACTCGCAGCCGCACCTCGTTGATATCTGTGTCCTGCACAGGGAGGGAGGAGTTTACGAGGAAATGCAAATAACCCTATTAGGTTCCATCAGGATACAAAGACCAAGTTACAAATTGCCCGTTTACCGGGTTTCAAATTGTTAAAATATTTTAAAATAACCTTTTTAACGACGTGCTCGGGTACCACAAGTATCCCTGTGGGTAGCATGTTAGAATCGCAAATGAAAACTCTTACAAGTAAGTGCAAAAAAACCCGAAACGATTTCGGTCAGAATGCGATTCATTTATCTGGATTCATACACCTGTTATAATGATATTTTAATACGAAGTTTGAAATTGGTTTTGCCTTTTGAGAGAAAGTCTTAATTTAAGAACCTATGGTTGGCCTACACTCTGGAAACGAGTTGTGTATGTCTTCAAAATATTTTCTTTTTTTTTAAAGTCAATTGTCAGCCTGGTAGCCGAACAGTTAGCACTAGGAATTAATTATTTTCTTCCGAGGGCAATATTTAACACACTGAAACGAAAGTATTATCGAGTATCAAAAAAAAACTCTTTGTTTGATCTTGGTCCACCTTAATCCTCTTAGTCCTATTGCTTGATTATGAACACAAACCTTATGTTTGGCGAAATAATTTGCCTTACTTCATAACGTGTCAGATACTGTATAATGAGCAAGGGTAAAAGACTTGGTGTATTTTGCTTGAAATGCTTGCTTCACAATTGATCACAAGATCATGGGAAGTTGAGACCTGGTAGTTAGTAATATGAATACATTTGAGACGTTTTACCTGGTTTTACTTGCTTCCTGGGTGTGCAGGTGGCTTTTGACATTTTGCTCAAACTCCAGTTTCATTTTTGAGATTCGTCTAAATTTAATTTTCAGTTGTATTTGAAGTGATAAACCAGTGAAATGTGTTCGCTGTCCCTTGTTTTCTTGTGTAGAAATACCATTAAAAATAAGAACATCTTGGTTGGACAGTCACAAACTCAATGAAAATGTAATGACACTAAGTGGCTTTAGCTGAATTCCTTTGGCAGCACAAATGGCCATTAAAATATTTTTTGGTTGAAAACCTACAGGTGTCATTATGTGTGCTGTGGTTAGTTGTGAATTATTTGGTCAACCTAATTTTGTTAAGTTTTTTCAGATTGTGGTGACCATTATAGTACTTAGAAGAATTTTCCCCGGCTGCTCTGGTTTCCTCCCACATGTCAAAGACTTGCAGGTTGATAGGTAAATTGGCCATTATAAATTGCCCCTAGTATAGGTAGGTGGTAGGGAAATATATACAGGAGCAGGTGGGGATGTGGTAGGAATATGGGATTAGTGTAGGATTAGTATAAATGGGTGGTTGATGGTCGGCACTGACTCAGTGGGCCAAAGGGCCTGTTTCATGCTGGGTTTTCCTTTTTTCTTTGTTGCTTCAAGTTTCAGTATCAAATGTGGCTTTACATGGCACCTTTCATGGTAGAGAGCCATCCCAAGGTACTTAAGAGACATGAGGAAAATGAGGCATCGAACCAAAGAAGGAGAGACTAGAAGGGATGACTACAAGCCTGGTCAGAGAAGTAGGTTTTGAGGAGCAGCTGGAGGTGAAGAGGCAGAGGGGATTCCAGAAAGTAGGACCTAGATGAAAGAAGGCATGGCCATTATTAGTAGGACAGAGGAAGGTGGAATATACACTGAGGCCTGTGTTAGGGAAACAGTTCAGAGGGGCTGTAGGGTACAAGGATATTACAGATGAGGGATTGAAGCCCTTGAAGGATTTAAACACAACAGAATTTGCACTTGAAATGTTAGGTCTCAGAAGTCAAAGTAGATAGATCAGTCAGGACAAATGTGGTGGGTGATCAGGACTTGATATGAAATAGGATAGAAAAGCAGAAATTTGGATGAACTATGTGGAGGATGAGATATTATTGCAGTCACAGTGTGGAGATGACAATAGCATGAAGGTTGATTTTTAGTGGCAGATGGGCTGACGTAGGAGTGAAGACAGGCAATGCTATGGAACTGGAAGCTGGTGATCTGTGTGATGGAAAAGAAACAGTTGAAACCCCGGTGTGCAGAAGGGTGCTGAGGTTGAGAACAGTCTGGTTCAGCCTAAGACACTGGTTTGTGGTCAGGGCTGAATATGGTGGATTCAGTCTTCCCAATGTTGGTTTGAGGAAGTTACAGCTTATTACTGGATGTCAGATAATCTGTCTGACAGTACAGAGGTAGTGGGGGGAGTCAAGAGAAGTAGTGAGGTTGCTTGACGTGGGGTGTGTATGATGCTGACCCCATACTTGAAGATGATGTGACCAGGAGGAAGAGGCAGGCAAAGATGGATCCTTGGGACCTGCAGAGATGAGTGGAGGGGTAGGAAAATAAGCCATGGTTGGAATAAAAAGCGCTGGAAACACACAGCAGGTCTGGCAGCGTCTGCAGAGAGAAAAACAGTTCATCTTTCAGGTCTTTCACTTTTCATCAGAACTGGCAAAGATTAGAAATGTAATCGGCTTTGAGCAAGTGAAAGGGGGAGGGGAAAAGACAAACAAAAGTGATCATTTGTGATAAAGTCATAGAGTTATACAGCACAGAAACAGGCTCTTTGGCCCATTGTGTCCGTGATGGTCATGAAGCACCTATCTATTCTAATCCCGTTTTCCAGCCACTTGGCCCGTAGCCTTGTATGCTATGGCGTTTCAAGTGCTCATCTAAATAGTTCTTAAATGTTGAGGGTTCCTGCCTCTACTACCCCTTCAGGCAGTGTGTTCCAGATTCCAACCACCCTCTGGGTGAAAATATTTTTCTTCAAATCCCCGCTAAACCTCCTTCCCCTTACCTTAAATCTATGCCCCCTGGTTATTGACACCTCTGCTCAGGGTAGATAGGAAGAAACTTTTTCCCTATCTATACCCCTCATAATTTTGTATACCTCAATCAGATGCCCCCTCAGCCTTCTCTGCTCTAAGGAAAACAACCCTAGCCTATCCAGTCTCTCTTCATAGCTGAAATGCTCCAGCCCAGGCAACATCCTGGTGAATCTCCTCGCACCCACTCCAGTGCATTCACATCCTTCCTATAGTGTGGTGCCCAGAACTGTACACAGTACTCCAACTGTGGCCTAATTAGTATTTTATACAGCTCCATCATAACCTCTCTGCTCTTATATTCTATGCCTCGACTAATAAAGACAAGTATCCCATATGCCTTCCTAACCACCTTATCTACCTGTGTTGCTGCCTTCAGTGATCTATGGACCAGTACACCAAGGTCTCTCTGACCTTCTGTACTTCCTAGGGTCCTACCATCCATTGTATATTTCCTTGCTTTGTTAGTCCTCCCAAAATGCATTACCTCACACTTCTTAGGTTTAAATTCCATTTTCCACACCTCCACCCATCTTACCAGCCCATCTATATCGTCCTGCAATCTAAGGCTTTCTTCCTCACTATTTACGACACCACCAATTTTCGTGTCATCTGCGAACTTACTGATCATACCTTCTATATTCATGTCTAAATCATTAATGTCTACAGGGTTCCAGCATCAATCCCTGTGGTACACCACTGGTCACAGGCTTCCAATCGCAAAAACTACGCTTGACCATCACCCTCTGCCTCCTGCCACTAAGCCAATTTTGGATCCAAATTGCCCTGGATCCCATGGGCTGTTACTTTCTTAACCAATCTCCCATGCGGGACCTTATCAAAAGCCTTACTGAAGTCCATGTGGACTACATCAACTGCTTTACCCTCATCTACACGCCACCTCGAAAAATTCAATCAAATTTGTTAGACATGATCTCCCCCTGACAAAACCATGCTGACTATCCTTGATTAATCCCTGCGCCTCCAAATGGAGATTAATACTGTCCCTCAGAATTTTTCCCAATAATTTCCCTACCACTGATGTTAGACTCACTGGCCTGTAATTACCTGGCTGATCCCCTTCTACCCTTCTTGAATAATGGTACCACATTCGCTGTCCTCCAGTCCTCTGGCACCTCCTTTGGCCAGAGAGGATTTGAAAATTTGTGTTAGGGCCCCTGCAATCTCCTCCCCTGCGTCACATAACAGCCTGGGATACATCTCATCTGGGCCTGGGGAATTATCCACTTTTAAGCCCTCTAAAACCGCTAATACCACCTCCCTTTCAATGCTAATTTGTTCAAGTATACCACAACTCCCCCTCCCTCATCTCCACACCTACATCATACTTCTCCATAGTGAACACAGATGAAAAGTAATCATGTAAAACCTCGCCTATGTCTTCCGGCTCCACACACACATTGCCACTTTGGTCCTTAATGGGCCCTACCCTTTCCCTGGTTATCCTCTTGCCCTTAATATACTTATAAAACGCCTTAGGATTTTCCTTTATTTTTCCCGCCAGTGTTTATTCATGCCCACTCTTTGCTCTCCTAATTACTTTTTTAAGTACTCCCTACACTTTCTATACTCCTCTATCGCCTCCGCTGTTTTCAGCCCTCTGAATCTGCCATAAGCCTCCTTATTTTTTTCCTGATCCAATCCTCTATATTCCTTGACATCCAGGGTTCCCTGGACTTGTTGGTCCTACCCTTCATCTTTGCGGGAACATGTTGGCTTTGAACTCTCGCTCTTTCGTTTTTGAATGACTCCCACTGGTCTGATGTAGACTTTCTTACGAGTAGCTGCTCCCAGTCCACTTTGGTCAGATCCTGTTTTATCGTATTGAAATTGGCCTTCCCCCAATTCAGTACCTTTATTTCTGATCCATCTTTGTCCTTTTCCATAACTACCTTATATCTTGGAGTTACGGTCACTATCCCCGAAATGCTCCCCCACTGACACTTCTACCACTCGTCCAGCTTCATTCCCTAAGATTAGGTCCAGTACTGCCCCTTCTCTTGTAGGACTTTCTACTTGCTGGGTCACAAAGCTCTCCTGGATGCACTTTAAGAATTCCGCCCCCTTTAAGCCTTTTGCACTAAGACTATCCCAGATAATATTGGGGAAGTTGAAATCCCCTACGATTATTACCCTATTATTTTTACAACTCTGAGATTTTCCTACATATCTGCTCCTCTATCTCTCCCGAACTGTTTGGAGGCCTGTAGTATGCTCCCAGCAAAGTGATTGCCCCCTTTTTGTTTTTAAGTTCTTCCCATATGGCCTCATTTGAGGAACCTTCTAAGATATCATCCCTCCTTACTGCAGTAATTGACTCCTTGATCAATAGTACAATGCCACCTAAAGGCCTGCTTAGTTCGGGAAAAAGAACCCGACCCGAACCCAACCAATCCACAGCGGACCCGAGCCTCACCCGGCCCGAGTCCCTCCAATTTCGCCCTGAGCCCGACCCCACTTGACCCGACCATCCCTTTACTTACCTTCAGACTGGGAAGCTGCAGCGCATGTGTGATGTCATAGTGATGTCACTTGCTCACTGCGCAGACTCAGTTTCGTCCTGGACTCCCAGCTCAAGTAAGTTTTTTTTTTTTTTTTAATGCTTACCGGCAAAGCACTTACCGGGTGTGTCCGACCTGACCCGACCCGAGCATAACCCCGACCCGAGCCCGAAAGCCGGACCCGGAAGAGGGGCCTGACCCGAATCCGACATGTCGTCAGGTCCCGTCAGGTTCGGGTCGGGTAGTTAATGCCATCTCCTCTTTTACATCCCCCACCCCGTCACACCTGAGGATTCTATATCCTGGAATATTGAGCTGCCAGTCCTGCCCCTCCCTCAACCATGTCTCTGTGATAGCAATAATATCATATTCCCATGTGTTAATCAATGCCCTCAATTCATCTGCCTTACCTGTAAGACTCCTTGTGTTAAAATAGATGCAATCCAGCCTTGCATTATTCACTTGTGCCTTAACAGGTCTGTATTTGCTCTGCCTTCCAGACTGACTCAGTTTCTCTTCTGTATTTGGCTGTGCATCACCCCCTACTGTACCACCACTCTGTATCCCACCCCCCTGCCAAATTAGTTTAACACCCCACCCCCCCACCCCACTGCCCAACAGAATTAGCAAACGTGCCTGCAAGGGTGTTGGTCCGGTTCAGGTGCAACCAGTCCGACTTGTATAGGTCCTACCTTCGTCAGAAACAGACCCAGTGATCCAGGAAACTAAAGCCCTCCCAGATGCACCATCTCTTCAGCCATGCATGGTGAGGAGAGAGGAGGTAAAAGGGCAGGTGTCACACCTCCTGTGATTGCATGGGCAGGTGTCGTGGGAAGGGAACGAGGTGTCGTTGATGGAGGAGTGGACCATTGTTGGAGAGGCTCTGGTTAGGATTCGATAGGTCCCATTGAGTTAGACAGCAGGCTTAGAATTCTAGAATATTACAGCACAAGAAGGGGGTCATTTGGCCCATTGTGCTTGTACTGGTTCTTTCAAAGACCTGTCCAATTCAGTCTCTCACCCTGGCTTTTTCCCCACAACACTGCAAATTAGTTTTTTTCAAATACATGTCCAATTGTCTTTTGAAAGTTCTTATGAAATTTGATTTCACCACCCTTTCAGGTACTGTATCGTAGGTCATCATAACTCTGGGCGAAAACATTTCTCCTCATTTCCCCTCTAATTCTTTAACCAATTATTAAGTCTATGATATCTAGTTGCTGACCTCTTGTCTACTTGCTCTACCAAAACCTGTCATAATTTTGGATACCTCAATTAAGGCTCCACCTAACCTTCCTTGGTTTAAGGAGAACAATCCCACATTCTCTCCACAAAGCTGAAGCCTCTCATCCCTGATGATATCCTGGTAAACCTCCTCTGTACCCTCTGCAGACCTTGACATCCTTCCTAAAATGTGGTGGTCAGAATTGTATACAGTACTCCAGCTGAGGCCTTGCCAGTAATTTGTAACGGTTTAGCATGACTAATTTTTGTATTCGATACCTCTATTTACAAAGCCAAGTATCCTATACGTTTTCTTAACTGCCTTGTCAACTTGCCTTACCACCATCAAGGATTTGTCAATATGCACCTCAGGTCCCTGTGCTCTTGCACCCTCCTGAAAATTGTTCCATTTCGACTGCTTCTCCATATTGTTCCCAAAGTGCATCACTTCACACTTATCTCCATTAAATTACAAAAGAACAAAGAACAGTACAGCACAGGAACAGTCCATTCTGCCCTCCAAACCTGCGCCGATCTTGATGCCTGCCTAAACTAACACCTTCTGCACTTCCGGGGCCCATATAATAATATGGCCCATAATAATCCTTACATGTCATTTGTGCCCATTTCGCCTGTCTTCAAGACCTGAAGTTTGCTACTATCCTGCTTACTAATTACTATGCGACCAAGTCTGGCATCATCTGCAAATTTGTCCTCCCTATATACAAGTCCCAGGTCCTCGCAAAGGCAGAGCTCCCAAGTGTGTTCGCACTAGTCAAACCGAGGCCGCTTTGGTGGATTGGATGCGTCCGCAGGATGGAAGTTGGACCTTCTGTATGGTGACCTAGCCGGGGCCAGACGACCAGTGAGGTGCCCAAAGCTCCCCTTCAAGGGTGCTTGCAAGTGTGACATGAAGGCCCTAAATGTTGACTATTGCACTTAAAAGTCACTAGCTGGCAAAAGAGGGAAATGGCGACACATCCTGTGGACTGGTGTACACTACCATGACGACCAGTTGCTACAGCAGCTTGGCAACAGGCACCAACATCAAAAACAACAACTCAGTGTCATTTGGCAGCTTTACGTGCAGCACTAGTGGCAGAACCTGCCTTTCAAGGATTGGCCTCCACAGCCATCAACAAAGGTGCACCAAGAGAAGACACCCCACCTAAATGGATTGTTTGCTGCATGTCCATCATCATTTGTGGATGGAAGGATGCCAACCATGGTCAATTATATGTAAAGCAAGAAAAGCAATGGTCCTGACACTGACCCCTGAGGGATCCCAGTGCATACTTCTCTCCAATCAGAAATAATCCCTTTGCCACTACTGTCTGCCTCCTAGCCCTTAGCCAATTACATACCCAGGTGTCGACGCCCATTAGTACCATGTGCTTCTATTTTCCAAATAAGTATGTTATGTGGTACTTTATCAAGTACCTTTTGAAAGTCTATCTGTGCAACAAATAAATGCACGATCTTCATCAACCCACTCTTACTTCATCAAAGAACTCAAACAGATTTGTCAGACACAATTTGTCTTTAACAAATCCTGTGCTAGCTGTCCTTTATTAACCCATGCTTCTCCAAGTGAGAATTAATTTTGTCCTTGACAATGGTCTCTAGTAGTTTGCCCACCACTGACGTTAGACTGATTTACCTGTAGCTACCAGGTTTATCCCTTTCCCTTTTTATGAACAGACTGTAACATTTGCAAATCTCCAGTCCTCTGGCATAGCTCCTATATCCAAGGAGGATTGAAGGATTGTGATCGTAAGTCCCGCTGTCTCTATCCTAGCTTCTCTCCGTAATCTCAACTGCATCCCATCTTGACTGGGTGATTTCTTAACTGAGTGATGCCAACCTATTTAGCACCTCCTTTCTGTTTCTCTCTATCCTATTCAGTATCTTCACTTCATCTCTACTGCAACATTTAACTTCATCCTCTTGTGAAAACGGATGCAAAGTATTCATTCAGTACAGCAGTCATACCCTCTGCCTCCACAAGGTTATTTCATTTTTTGTCTCTAATCAGTCCCACCATTCCTTTTAGCTATCGTTTTTTTATGTTTACAGAAGATTTTTGGGTTCCCTTTTTATGTGGCCCACTAATCTTTTCTCACTCTTTTCCCTTCTTATCTCTGTTTTCAGTTTCCCCCGTACTCTATATTCTGCCTAGTTTTCAGCTGTATTCTGTACCTGACATTTGTAATAAACCTCCTTTTTCTGTTTAACCTTTATTTCCTTTTTCATTTAGGGAGTTCTTGTGTTGGATGCCCCATCTTTCTCCTTATAGCCACAGGAATCCCCTGTGGCTATCCCCCTCTCTAACAAGTATCCTGTTTTGGATACTGTTGGGTGGGGGGGGGGATGGCCTATCAGGGGAAAACAGCAGCAGCCAGAGCAGTGGCACCACGGCTGGCACTGTTGTTCAGGGAGGGACAAGGCATAGAAGAGCAATAGTTATAGGGGACTCTCTAGTCAGGGGCACAGATAGGCGCTTCTGTGGATGTGAAAGAGACTCCAGGAAGGTATGTTGCCTCCCTGGTGCCAGGGTCAAGGATGTCTCTGAACGGACAGAGGGCATTCTGAAGGGGGAGGGTGAACAGCCAGAGGTTGTAGTACACATCCGTACCAATGACATAGGCAGGAAGAGTAACGAGGTCCTGCAGGGGGAGTTTAGGGAGTTAGGCAGTAAGTTTAAAAAAACAGGACCACTAGGGTTGTAATCTCTGGATTACTCCCTGTGCCACGTGCCAGTGAGGCTAGAAATAGGAAGATAGTGCAGCTAAACACGTGGCTGAGCAGCTGGTGTAGAAGGGAGGGTTTCCGATATCTGGACCATTGGGCTCTCTTCAGGGACAGATGGGACCTGTACAAGAAGGACGGGTTGCATCTAAATTGGAAGGGCACTAATATCCTGGCTGCAAGGTTTGCTAGTGTCACTCGGGAGGGTTTAAACTAGTGTGGCAGGGGGGTGGGAATCAGAGCAGTAGGACAGCTAGTGAAGTAAATGAGGAGGAGACAGTAAAAAAGGCCAGTAGGAGTAAGAGGAAGAGCAGGTAGGGAGATGTTGCTGAGCACAGCGGGACTGGTGGTCTGAAGTGCATTTGTTTCAATGCAAGAAGTATAACAGGTAAGGCAGATGAACTTAGATCTTGGATTAGTACTTGGAAATATGATGATGTTGCTATTACAGAGACTTGGTTGAGGGAAGGGCAGGATTGGCAGCTAAATGTTCCAGGCTTTAGAAGCTTCAGGCGGGATAGAGGGGTGTAAAAGGGGTGGGGGAGTTGCATTACTGGTTAAGGAGAATATCACAGCTGTACTGCGGCAGGACACCTCAGAGAGGTCATGCAGCGAGGCAATATGGGTGGAGCTCAGGAATAGGAAGGGTGCAGTCACGATGTTGGGGGTTTACTACAGGCCTCCCAACAGCCAGCGGGAGGTAGAGGAGCAGATATGTAGACAGATTTTGGAAAGATGTAAAGGTAACAGGGTTGTAGTGGTGGGTGATTTTAACTTCCCCAATATTGACTGGGACTCACTTAGTGCTAGGGGCTTGGATGGGGCAGAATTTATGAGGAGCATCCAGGAGGGCTTCTTGAAACAGTATGTAGATAGTCCAACTAGGGATGGGGCCATTCTGGACCTGGTATTGGGGAATGAGCCCGGCCAGGTGGTCGAAGTTTCAGTGGGGGAGCATTTTGGGAGCAGTGACCATAATTCCATAAGTTTTAAGGTACTTGTGGATAAGGATGAGTAGTCCTCGGGTGAAGGTGCTAAATTGGGGGAAGGCTAATTTTAACAATATTGGGCAAGAACTGAAGAATTTAGATTGGGGGCGGCTGTTTGAGGGTAAATCAACATCTGACGTGGGAGTCTTTCAAACGTCAGTTGATTAGAATCCAGGACCAGCATGTTCCTGTGAGGAAGAAAGTCAAGTTTGGCAAGTTTCGGGAAGCTTGGATAACACGGGATATTGTGAGCCTAGTCAAAAAGAAAAAGGAAGCATTTGTAAGGGCTGGAAGGTTAGGAACAGATGAAGCACTTGAGGAATATAAAGACAGTAGGAAGGAACTTAAGCAAGGAGTTAGGGGTGAAAGGGGTCATGAAAAGTAATTGGCAAACAGGATTAAGGAAAATCCCAAGGCTTTTTATACATCTATAAAGAGGGTAACCAGGGAAAGGGTTGGCCCACTCAAGGACAGAGATGGGAATCTATGCATGGAGCCAGAGGAAATGGGTGAGGTGCTAAATGAGTACTTTGCATCAGTATTCACCAAGGAGAAGGACCTGGTGGATGATGAGCCCAGGGAAGGGAGTGCAGATAGTTTCCGTCATCTCATTATCAAAAAGGAGGAGGTGTTGGATGTCTTGCAAAGCATTAAGGTAGATAAGTCCCCAGGGCCTGATGGGATCTACCCTAGAATACTGAGGGAGGCAAGGGAAGAAATTGCTGGGGCCTTGACAGAAATCTTTGCATCCTCATTGGCTACAGGTGAGGTCCCAGAGGACTGGAGAATAGCCAATGTTGTTCCTTTGTTTAAGAAGGGTGGCAAGGATAATCCAGGAAATTATAGGCCGGTGAGCCTTACATCAGTGGCTGGGAAATTATTAGAGAGGATTCTTTGGGACAGGATTTACTCCCATTTGGAAACAAACGAACTTATTAGCGAGAGACAGCATGGTTTTGTGAAGGGGAGGTAGTGTCTTACTAATTTGATTGAGTTTTTTGAGGAAGTGACGAGGATGATTGATGAGGGAAGGGCAGTGGATGTTGTCTATATGGACTTCAGTAAAGCCTTTGACAAGGTCCCACATGGCAGACTGGTGCAAAAGGCTCAGTCACAGAAGACAGAGGGTAACAGTGGATGGGTGTTTTTCTGAATGGAGGGATGTGACTAGTGGTGTTCCACAGGCATCAGTGCTGGGACCTTTGCTGTTTGTAGCATATATAAATGATTTGGAGGAAAATGTAGCTGGTCTGATCAGTAAGTTTGCGGATGACACAAAGGTTGGTAGAGTTGCGGATAATGATTGTCAGAGGACACAGCAGGATATAGATCAGTTGGAGACTTGGGCGGAGAAATGGCAGATGGAGTTTAATCCGGACAAATGTGAGGTAATGCATTTTGGAAGGTCTAATGCAGGTGGGAGGTATACAGTAAATGGCAGAACCCTTAGGCGTATTGACAGGCAGAGAGATCTGGGCGTACAGGTCCGCAGGTCACTGAAAGTGGCAACGCAGGTGGATAAGGTAGTCAAGAAGGCATACGGCATGTTTGCCTTCATCGGTCGGGGCATAGAGTATAAAAATTGGCACGTCATGTTGCAGCTGTACAGAACCTTCGTTAGGCTACACTTAGAATATTGCGTGCAATTCTGGTCGCCATACTACCAGAAGGACGTGGAGGCTTTGGAGAAGGTACAGAAGAGGTTTACCAGGATGTTGCCTGGTCTGGAGGGCATTAGCTATGAGGAGAGGTTGGAAAAACACGGATTGTTTTCTCTGGAACCACGGAGGTGGAGGGGCGACATGATAGAAGTTTACGAAGTTATGAGCGGCATGGACAGAGTGGATAGTCAGAAGCTTTTTCCCAGGGTGGAAGAATCAGTTACTAGGGGACATAGGTTTAAGGTGCGAGGGGCAAAGTTTAGAGGGGATGTGCGAGGCAAGTTTTTTTTTTTACACAGAGGGTGGTGAGTGCCTGGAACTTGCTGCCGGGGGAGGTGGTGGAAGCAGATACGATGGCGACGTTTAAGAGACATCTTGACAAATATATGAATAGGAAGGGAATAGAGGGATATGGGCCCCGTAAGTGCAGAAGGTGTTAGTTTCGGCAGGCATCAGGATCGGCGCAGGCTTGGAGGGCCGAATGGCCTGTTCCTGTGCTGTACCGTTCTTTGTTCTTTGTTATAGGAATATGCTTGGTTTGTACCTGAAGTATCTCCACTTTGAAGGCCTGCCATTGCTAGTTTCCTGTTTTACTGACCAATCTTTGTATCCAGTCTACCTGTGCTAGATTCCTTTTCAAATCACTGAAATTGTCCAGTTGAGTATTTCCACCATTGTCTCTTTCCATAACTCCTTTAAACCTATGATTACTATTAGAGATGTTCTCCCACTGCAACACCCTCCACTTGCTCTACTTCATTCCCCAGAACAAGATCCAGCACTATTTCCTTCCTCATTGGGCTAGAAACATACTGATTAAGAAACTTCTCCTGTACATATTTTAGGAATTCTTCACAAACAATTGAAGTTCCTACTATTATTGCTCTATTATTTTTATATTTCCCTGAAATTTGCCTACAGATTTGCACTTCTCATCTCCTTTGGGGTCTGTAGTAATTTTTAAATTCATTTTGTGCGATGTGGGCATTGCTGACTTCTTCTTTGGCCTCCTTGTCTCGAGACACGATGGGTAAGCGCCTGAAAGTGGTCAGTGGTTTGTGAAGCAGCGCCTGGAGTGGCTATATAGGTCAATTCTCGAGTGACAGACTTTTCCACAGGTACTGCAGATAAAATTAGTTGTCGGGGCTGTTACACAGTTGGCTTTCCCCTTGCGCTTCTCTTTTTTCCTGCCAACTGCTAAGTCTCTCCAACTCGCCACACTTTAGCCCCACCTTTCTGGCTGCCCGCCAACTCTGGCGATCGCTAACAACTGACTCCCATGACTTGTGGTCAATGTCACAGGACTTCATGTCGCATTTGCAGATGTCTTTAAAGTGGAGACATGGATGGCCGGTGGGTCTGATACCAGTGACGAGCTCGCTGTACAATGTGTCCTTGGGGATCCTGCCATCTTCCATGCGGCTCACATGGCCAAGCCATCTCAAGTGCTGCTAGCTCAGTAGGGTGTATATGCTGGGGATGTTGGCCACTTCGAGGACTTTTGCGTTGGAGATACGGTCCTGCCACCTGATGCCAAGGATTCTCCGGAGGCAGGAAGATGGAATGAATTGAGACGTCGCTCTTGGCTGACATACGTTGTCCAGGCCTCGGTGCCGTAGAGCAAGGTACTGAGGACACAGGCTTGATACACTCAGACTTTTGTGTTCTATGTCAGTGCGGCACTTTTGCATACACTCTCGGCCAGTCTGGACATCGCAGTGGAAGCCTTTCCCATGCGCTTGTTGATTTCTGCATCGAGAGACAGGTTACTGGTGATAGTTGAGCCTCGGTAGGTGAACTCTTGAACCACTTCCAGAGTGTGGTCGCCGATATCGATGGATGGAGCATTTCTGACGTCCTGTCCCATGTTCGTTTTCTTGAGGCTGATGGTTGGGCCAAATTTGTTGCAGGCAGCCGCAATCCTGTCGATGAGACTCTGCAGACACTCTTCAATGTGAGATGTTAATGCAGCATCGTCAACAAAGCGGAGTTCCCTGAATAGGACTTTCCGCACTTTGGTCTTCGCTCTTAGACGGGAAAGGTTGAGCAACCTGCCACCTGATCTTGTGTGGAGGAAAACTCCTTCTTCTGAAGACTTGATTGCATGTGAGAGCAGTAGGGAGAAGAAGATCCCAAACAGTGTAGGTGCGAGAACACAGCCCTGTTTCATGCCACTCAGGATAGGAAAGGGGTCTGATGAGGCGCCGCTGTGCTGAATTGTGCCTTTCAACAATTCAACATTTATTGCCCATCCCTAATTTCCCTTGAACTGAGTTGCTAGCCAGGCCATTTCAGAGGGCAGTTAAGAGTCAGCAACATGGCTGTGGGTCTGGAGTTACATGTAGGCCAGACCAGGTAAGGATGACCAATTTCCTTCGCTAAAGCACATTAATGAACCAGATGGGTTTTTAAACAACAATCGACAATGGTTTCATGGTCACCATTAGACTAGCTTTTAATTCCAGATTTATTAATTGAATTCAAATTTTACCGTCTGCTGTGGTGGGATTAGCCTGGTCTCTGGATTACTAGTCCAGTGACATTACCACTGCGCCACCGCCTCCCCTTAAACAGCCTCCCCTTAAATTTCTGTAATGTAATAGCTCATTTTCTATCCATGAAACCTAACCATTTGGAGTGTTTTTGAACTTTCTAATATATTGTCCTTCTGTAGAAGTGTACTGTTATCTTTGATCAATACTGCCAACTACTCCCCCTACCACTGTCTCTTTTTTGTCCTTTCCTTACCCTCTTGAATAGATTGTAGCCAGGAATGTTTAGTTCCCCATTTCTGCCCATGTTTAAGTCTGATCTCAGTTACAGCCACTATATCAACTCCATGTGATAAGTTGTGCCTTTAACTTGTCAAGCATATTTGTAATGCTCATTGCATTTCAACACATGCTAGTTGGATTTTCTTTTCTCCTCCATCTAATTTCTGCTCTTTCTACATTATTCTGTTGCTTTTTTATCCCTCGTTTTCTGTGCACCTTGTGTCTTCTCTCTTCTGCGTCTAGATATCCCTTCCCCAGCCAAATTAGTTTAAACCCTCCACTTCAGCACTCGTTCACAATCCTGTGAGGACATTGGTCCCAGCCCTGTTCAGGTGTAACCCATCGGCTTGTGCCGGTCCCTCATGTCCCAGAACTAGTCCCAATGGCCCAGGAATATGAAGTCCTCCCTCCTGCACCACTTCTCCAGCCACACATTCACCTGCACTATCTTCCTTTTTCTAGCATGTGGAGCTGGGAGTCATCCAGTGACTTTTTAAGGTCCTTCTCTTTAATCTTTTTGCTATTCCTGAAACTTTGCCAATTTGACCTCAACCCTTTTTTAACATGGACCATGACTTCTGGCTGTGCCTGTTCCCTTTGCAGAATGTCTTGCACTCATTCAATGATATCTTTTATCCTGGCACCAGGAAGGCAACACACCATTTGGGACTTGCATTTGTGGTTGCTGGCATGACCATCTATCTGCCTGAATCCCCTGTAAAAGCTGTGTTTCCATACTTACTTGTGCCCTCTGTGCAACCGTAGATTTGCTTCTGACCACTCCCCTGAGGTGTCATCATCCCCACTGGTATTCAGCACCGAATTTGAGTGCTGCACTCCCACAGGATTCCTGCACTTCCAGCATGTGCTTCCTAGTCTGCTTGCTGGCCACCCACTCCCCTCCTCCTGAATACTTTTTGTAGCAGCGTGATGACCACCACCTGAAATGTGCTATCCACAAAACTGTCAGCTTTCTGTATACACTGTAGTGACACCAGCAGCTGCTCAAGTTCAGAAACCCTGATCTTGCAGTTTGAAGCACTTCCTGTGTGTCTGGTTTTTCAGGACATAAGTATTCTGGAGTTCCCTCATGACACATGATGTTCCTGTAATGGGCTTCAGCTCTCCTGCCATTGTTAGCTAACAGCTATTTCAAACTTTTTTTTAAGCTTTAAAGCTAAAGCACCAGAAGTCTAACCACAAAGAAAACACAAATCAACAAAAACATTAATAAAAGCAAAATACTGCGGATACTGGAAATCGGAAATAAAAACAGAAAATGCTGAAAATAGCAGGTCTGGTAACGTCTGTGGAGAGAATGAGTTTGAGGTCTGTCACCTTTCTGTTCGAACTTCTGATGAAAGGTCAGAGATATGAAACGATAACTGTTTCTTTCTCCACAGATGCTGCCGGACTTGCTGAGTATTTCCAGCATTTTCTGTTTTTATTACTAACAAATACTTTACTTGTCTGTAACCTACCCGGGCTACTCCACACTCTGCTGATCATGATGTCAGAGTTTTTCTCTGGTTCTCCCTACAGACTTGGAGAAGGATAGTGTGGTCAACTGTTGCAAAGGTTGCAGAGAGAACAAGGAGGGATAATTCATCAAAGTCACGAATAATTTTGTTCATTACTTTGGTTTGGGCTGTGTAGGGGCTGGGAGACTGGCTGGAGGGATTCAAATCAGGAGTGCTGAGATAAGTGAGCATAGATCTGGGGTTGGGGGCGGGTGGTGTCATGGATAGAGTAACAGCAGCTTATTGAAGGACCTTTTGGAGAGGAAAGGGAGGGTGGTGATGGAGTAGTACTAAGTGAGGACAGAGGAGGTAATTATTGGTATTTTGAGGCAAGAGCAATTTTGAAAAAGAAAGGGACAGTACCCGAGAAGAGGGAACCACGTGAGGAAATTTGGGTGGTAAGGAGTTTAATGTGAATGAGTTGCGGGAGAAAGAGGTAGATCTTATCACAGAATTGGAGAATGGTTACAGCACAGAAGGAGTACAATCGGCCCATTATGTCCATGCTCGCTCTCTACAAGAGCAACTCGGCTAGTCTCACTCCCTCGCCTTTCCCTATAGTCCTGCAAATTTTTTCTCTTCACATTCTTATTCAATTCCCTTTTGAAAGCCATGTTTGAATCTGCCTTCACCACACACTCAGTGCATTCCAGATCCTAACCACTCGCTTATAGATGAGATGAACTTGGTGAGGGGGTGAGACAGAAGTTTGTTCGCTTTGAACCTCCTATGGTTCACAACAATGCTTCAAGTAAGCAAGGGAAGCTTAGTAGTATGATATATGGAGCAGACGTTTTAATGACTGGTTTGAGTATCAGTTCAACCAGACAAGAGATTGGCTTTCGACTTCAAGTTCTATCTTTCATGCCCTCCAAAGAGCTATTGAAAACCATGTAACTTTATACACCATATTTTGCCTACGATAAAACTTCGTGACGTATCTATTCCCAAATCCTTTGTTCATGTAAACGGTTGTAGTTTATTTCAAAGCTACTTCTGTCAGATAAGATTTTCTGATGTAACTGTTCCCAACCTCTTTGAAGAACAGGCTTTATCAGCTGTCTTCTTTCTATGCTGTAGTTAATGAATGCCTCTACATATGTTTATTACCCTAGCACCTGAAGTTGAATTTTAAAGACTCATGGCTGATGCTATTACTGTCATGTATTTCTTTGTGCAAGTATCTTGGGTATCAAAAGACAAGCTGTGCATTCCTCTCAGCACTCCAAGGCCATTGTGTTTATATCGTAAAGTCTATTGCTCCATGATGCAAAGAAGTTTGACTGTTAATCCTTTAACTCTCCACAATGTTCAGGGCTAAAGTGGGAGTGAGGATTTGTCTGTGAGCAAGAGAAAGGGAGAAGTAGCTGGAGAGAGGCTTCTATCTTGGGAACAAAGAAATCCATGAGCTTCTTGCACTTGTTCAAGAATTCTGCTATCTGAGTGGGGGTTTTGATTTTTGAATATGATAGGACTGTTCGATTTCATAGCTGTTGAATACAACACAGCAATAATAAGAATAATGCATTGTCCATCGATGTTCAGGGCTAAAAGGTTGAGTTTTGCTTCATAAATATAATGCCTGAGGTACATAATGGGTAACTTTGGAACAAATGTTAGGGTCTTTTTCTGTTTTGCAAAACAAAATTCTTGCTACTGACAGTCAACTCAGGTTTTGTATTCATGCACTATCTTAATGTTCTGATTGAAATTGAAATTTGTTATGTATGTGCTTCACATTACGGGCTCATTCACTTGACCATCGCAGAATTCAGACTGAAAGTTTAGTTCAAAATAAAGCAAGCACAATCCACATTTTGTAATAATGGGAGTCTTACTGTGTAATCTTCAAGTGCCAGTGTAACTTTAGAAATGGCCTGGAATATATTCAAAAAGCTGTGGGCATCTGGGAGCTGACTAATTTAGTTATATTTTTCTGTTTCAGATGTCTTTCCACTTGTCAATTGAAATTTTAAGGCCTGAAACTGCTAATTATGGTTCACAAGACCAATGATATCTTGGTATACATTACTTTTTTTTCCCCCTTCCTTCCTTTGAGAGAGCCTCTGTTTTGTACCTTTCTGAAATGGGGCTTGAGTTCAGGAATTAATTCTGAGTGCATTGCTAGCAAGGCATTCTTCTACTCTATGGTGCAGTGCATTGGAAAACTAACAGATGAGGAGGTTCATCTGCTCCACCCCTCTTCCCCACCCCCTAGACCTGTAATGTTAACCTCTCTTTTCAGCTGCTGAAAAACCCTTTGTGTGATACCAGTATAAAACTTATTTATTTTAAATGATTTAGAGAGGCCACGTGACTGTTTTCTGGAGAGAGCAGAGATTGAATTATAAGGTGAGATGGTAGTTATGTCCAATTGAGATCATTCTTGCCTCCCATTGGTCTTTCCTGCTCCAAAAAAAATGTTTTATACAGCCTGTTTTCACATCCCGTTATGCATTGTACCTTACCAAATCACGTTGCCATTGTTTGACTGCAATTCATATCACAGACTAATTTGGTGTAATTGATATTAATGTTAAGGCTAGATTAGTTTTGGACCAAATAAGTAAGTTGGAGCTGGTAGAATACACTTGAGTAGTGAGAAAAGTAAGGGAATGGAGAGGAAGCTGATTGGTCAAGTAGACTATGTATGGGTAAAGGGTGTGTGGTGGTAGATCATAACCAGAATTGTAAGAATGAAACCACATGAATAAAATCTTGCTATAAAGTTTCCCAATGAACAACCTAGATGTTTTCTTGTAGCCCATGCAGTAACACTCACTGGTGGCTTGTTTTGCTTCGAGTAAGCAACTATAGATTGATTTCTATGCCAGTGTTTTGCCAGCGATTCCCACATTCTGCAAATAAATTAAAAATATTTTTTACACCTGTTTTGTAGGCTTTTAACTCTGCTTCTCTGAGGGTCATTAATCTTTGGAGTTCTCTAGCCCAGAGAGCAGTGGAGGCTGGGTCATCAAATGTATTCAAGGCTGAGCTGGGCAGATTTTTTGAACCACAAGGGAGTAAATGGTTGTGGGGGACAGGCAGGAAATTGAACTTAAGGTCAGTCATGATCTTATTGAATGGTGCAGCAGGCTCGAGGGGCCAAATGGCCTCCTCCTATTTCGTATGTTCTTATGTTAAATTGAACGAATTCCTGTGAATCATGTTGGTATTATTATTCGCCATTTAAGTAAGCTTTACACACTAGGTCTAAAGACTTTCATTAATGTTTCTGAGAAAGCCATGTACTTGCACTCATGTGAAAATGTCCTGCCATCATAGATAAGTGTTGCGGCTAATAGTTTCCTCCTACCATGTTTGTGTATGTGTCTTGTTACACCAGTTAATCGTCTTAGCTGAGGGAAAGTTGTGTTCTCTGCTTCCCACATTACACCTTGTGCTGTTGAATTGGGTCAAAGCCTTTTTATTTTTCATCAAGTAGATTAGTTTAGATGGTGTGCATGGTCCAATATATTTTCAAAATATCTAGTCCATGTTTTCTGTTTCAAGATTTTTATTCCCAGAATCAGCACAGCAGCAGCTTTAAAACTTGTAGAGCTATTATCAGCAAAAACATTTCTGTCCTAATTCAGCCATGTAGACAGAGAAACCAAAACACTTACTGAGCTCTGTTTTAGCGGCGCAGTGGTTAGCACCGCAGCCTCACAGCTCCAGGGACCCGGGTTCAATTCTGGGTACCACCTGTGCGGAGTTTGCAAGTTCTCCCTGTGACCGCGTGGGTTTTCGTCGGGTGCTCCGGTTTCCTCCCACAGCCAAAGACTTGCAGGTGATAGGTAAATTGGCCATTGTAAATTGCTCCTAGTGTAGGTAGGTGGTAGGGAATATGGGATCACTGTAGGGTTAGTATAAGTGGGTGGTTATTGGTCGGCACAGACTCGGTGGGCCGAAGGGCCTGTTTCAGTGCTGTATCTCTAAAATAAAAAAAACCAATGACATGTTCTTCAGGTGATCACAAAAATAAGCAACAGCAAAACCCAGGGTAATAAAGTGCAAAAGTGAATCTAACATTCCATACAGATGGGTAAAATCTGGAATCCTGATTTCCCACTGAGATACTTAAAATGCAGTGCAGGTCAGAGGTAGGACTACGACTTTAACACTGATCTCACATCAAGTGAGACTACACTGTGAGTACATCATCACAGAACAAACAGGAGTGTATTCCTAATGTGGCTGTTGTCATGGCGTACTTTCAGTAATGGACTGCATAAATATTGGCTGAATTGTTTTTTAAAAATTGGCCCAATTTCATGGTCATTGGCAAAGTCACAGCATTCTCTGCTGACCTCTAAGAAGCTGCCCACAAAGATCTTGTGATCTCTGTGGCGTGGATTTCCCCCTTTTCTACCGTCTGGTTGAATCTGGCGCCAAGTCGGGGGATCTCCAGGCATCCTACAACAGGAATGTCATCAAGCAGGGTAAACAGCCAATCATATTGAAGTATTCTCAGAGACCGCAAGCTAAGAAGTAAAATACACTGATTTTTCATTTTTAATTAAAATTTTACGGAGAGCAAAATAAATGATTTGGACATACACATGGGATTAAGGTAGATCTAAAATATCATGAACTTTAAAGAAAAATTATTTTTTTAAATGATTGTTTTATCATAATGGAGGAATATGACTTTCCACAAATGCAAAATTAGTTCTTCAGGGCAAGTGAAGCTGCTCAGCAGTAATTATGCCATTAAAAACTCAATTACAGCTCATTTAACAAGGTGCAACTTTTTCAAGGGTTTTCACAGTAAGACTAGTGGCATAAAAAAGCAAGTTTTCGTCAGTTCAGTGATTTCTACTGGATTGCAGTCTTAGGGTACACTGCTGAATTCCCCCCACGAGGAAGCATGGAATTACTGATGGCAATTTCTGGATCTCTGCATTTAACTGCATAAGTGTGAACTCCAGAAAGTTGTCAATTTCAGAGGCTGACACTATCGCTGCCATTACTACTGCAAAATCCAGGCCGTTAAATGCCCCCTTGTTTGGAACGTTGTGTCTAAACAAACTTCTAAGTACTTTTAGACACTGTGTAAAATACAATTGTGTTTTGTTGACTACTGATGGTTGCAGTTGACGTGTAAACATTTGTCCTCAAGATGTGATGGTGCTGCCTACCAAATTTGCTTCGGGTTCACAAGAATACCTGTAAAATGGAACTGAACTTTATATCCTATATGGTTCAGTATCACATTGAGAAATGGAAAAGAAAAAAATGAAAGATAATCATTCTGACTCAGGAGGCTGAGTTTGGAATTTTTGTCCACTACCAGCTGAGCGGCAATGAGAATACACTGCGTAGGGCTGAGCATGGTAAAATACAAAACAAAATGCAAGCACTATGGAGCATCTCCTAGCTGGGGACTCCAAGAAAGAGATTCTGGTCAGAAAAATATCAGCAAGACCTCCCTGGTTGATGCAGGATACCTTCTGGAATACACATCCATTGAGATGGTCTATATATGCCATACAGGCTTTCAGGAAGGAACTGAGGGTGACCTAACCACTATCTAAAAACCACTAGGTAAAGCAGCTATGAATTAACAGGACTCAAACCCGAATCTTTACTGGTGAAGGACGATTAATCCATGGCAAACTACTTTGGAATGATCCCATAGATTCGTATTTAGTGGATGAGTGCTTCCCTCCCCCAGGCATGTGTGGATTACTTTTGTTTTAAAAACACAAATCTGATGCAGACTATAGTGCCTTAATATTGTCGTTTAAGTTGGATTCTAGAAATTGGATTGAACAATATAAACGATGGAACTGGACACCAAGACTCCCAGAATCAGAATTTTGAAAAGTCTTAATATTAAAGCACAGTGGCGCAGTGGTAAGGGCAGCACAGTGGCGCAGTGGTTAGCACCGCAGCCTCACAGCTCCAGGGACCCGGGTTCGATTCCGGGTACTGCCTGTGTGGAGTTTGCAAGTTCTCCCTGTGTCTGCGTGGGTTTTCTCCGGGTGCTCCGGTTTCCTCCCACAAGCCAAAAGACTTGCAGGTTGGTAGGTAAATTGGCCATTATAAATTGTCACTAGTATAGGTAGGTGGTAGGGAAATACAGGGACAGGTGGGGATGTTTGGTAGGAATATGGGATTAGTGTAGGATTAGTATAAATGGGTGGTTGATGGTCGGCACAGACTCGGTGGGCCGAAGGGCCTGTTTCAGTGCTGTATCTCTAATCTAAAGCTATTTATGCTAAACTAGCATCCATTCCAGGATGATAATTTTATTGTTGATACTCACTTTTCAGTGCACCCTTCCAACACTTTCTCTAAAGCTCTTGATAAGAATCCAGGCACTGGTAACTGCTGCCACACAAAATTGGTGTTTTTCTGGTGCAGACTACCCAAGTGAATGGCTTTGCATAAATGGTTTGAATTCTCCAAACCACCCCAGTGCTAACAACATTTGTTTGCTAAGAACTTGCCAGGGTCGGTTTCCCCTTGGGCAGCTTCACTTTCATGTCCAAGTCGCTTTTCCATTTCAGAATAGCTTCAAATGTCGTGCATCTGGATACATTGAAGACTACAAAAGCTCAGAGAGCTTCTTTATAATACACCCTCGTCATGTTGCCGACTTGTTCTTGACCTGCGATGTTCCAGAGCTGGAACCAGATCCAAGTGCTGGGTTCCCGGTTCAGGACATTTTGGGTGACATAGACACGGCAGGGGAATTCCTCCACTACCCCTCCCCCCCCCCCCCCACCCCCCCCTCCCCAAACCACACAAATCTGTTCGTACTGTGGCAGATTTAGATAAGTGCAGTGCTGCTCCCTCTTGCAGGGTTCCACTTGAGACTGTCCCAATCAGATCACAGGTGATGGAAACTGCACTTCTCAGGCAGGGAGTAAGATTACTTTTTAAAAACTCAGAGGGCAGCTTGCAAGTATAAGGTTTTATTTTAGAGGAGTTTAATGCATGGGCCTGTGAGAGCCCCGCATATACTCTCTTTTTTCCATTTGTAATATAGAAACCTTCTCCAGTTAACCCATATGCTACCTTTTAATAGTAGTGGTAATGCTAGTGTGTATTATTGAACTAAAAATGTTTTTATTTTTGGAGGAGGGAGAAAAGAGAAGGATATGATGAAAAAGACAATTGAAATGGAGGAAGTAAAGCAAATCAACAAAATTGATAATCTCTCAGATTTAAATTTAAAACATGGGCTATTTAAAAGAGAATAACTTGCCATCATATGCTTCAAGAAGGATTATATCATCACTATGCTTTCCAAATTTGAGCCATGAGCAGAAAATTGCACTTATGTTGGAGTCTGTTGCTCCTATCCCCTCAACTCATTGTTCGTGAATTTGTTCAGACTCCCTCACCACAACACGAGATCTAGGATCAATTCCTCTCCTTTGACGGAGGCACAGTCTATGTCATGTGCGCCTACGCAGCAACTCTGTACGCAAACATTTCTATGACTCCCAAGGTGATATTCTGAGGAACATCCCAAATGGCAAAAGGCTATTTGTCCTGGGTGACCTCAACGCACGTGTTGGGGCAGACAGTGACTCATGGCCAGCGTGCCTTGGTCGTCATGGGGTGGTCAAGTTCAACAATAACGGGCAACGCCTTCTTGAGCTTTGTGCCCTGAATGAACTCTGCATCACTAGCACCTTCTTCCAGGGCAGACATCGTCACAAGGTATCATGGCATCAGCCAAGGTCTGGACATTGACACCAACTAGACCTAGTCATCAGGAGGAGGCATGATTTGCCAAGTGTCTTTCACACCTGCACCTACCACAGTGCAGATTGTGACACCGACCACACTGTTACCAGCAGCAGAGTGAAGGTGCACCCCCGAAAGTTCCACAGCTCCAAACGCGACGGTCCGCCACATATCAACATCCCTTACACAAGGAATGATGCCAAATACCAGCACTTCGCACTGTCACTAGAACACCTGCTACCCACCAAAGCCTTAGCGGGAAGCACCGATGCTGTTATCGATGAAGCTTGGAAGTCACGAATCCCAATCATCTTCGAAGCAGCAGAAGTATCATTTGGTAAAGGTGGAACCCGCAACAAGGACTGGTTTGCAACCTCATCAGCTAAAATAATATCTGTCATTGATGCAAAAAAACAAAGCCTACGTGATGCATGACATTAAACCCAACAGCTAAGACAATGCACTGACCTGAAAATAGCCAAGATAGCCGTGCAAACAAACACTGGGTCAACTTATGTCAAGAAATCCAAACTGCAAGTGACAAAGGAAATCTAGCTATGTACGAAGGATCAAGAGGGCGCTAGGCCCTGCCATCACCAAAGTTTCTCCCCTGAAGTCAGCAGTTAGTGAAGTAGCCGACAGAAATAGACTGATGTCCCTTTGGGCTGATCATGACTGAGCTGTTCTGCTGTGAGTCAGACATTTCCCAGTCTGTGCTTGATGCTCTCCCGCTACTTCCTGTCATGGATAAGTTGGATGAAGAACCCTCATCACTGGAACTCGAGAAGGCCATAGACTGCCTAGCAAACAGAAGGGCACCTAGCAAGGACGGAATCCCAGCCGTACTGCTCGAACACAAAGTCCCATCTATAGTCACACCTTCTTGATCTCCTTCCCTGCTGGAAAGTTGGCTCTGTTCCACAAGAGATGCGTGACACAAAAATCATCTCCCGATACAAAAACAAAGGCGACAGAGGAGACTGCAACAACTACAGGGACATCTCACTCTCTTCAGCATCAGAGCGGTTTCTATGCTGGCAGATCTACTGTGGACATGATCATCTCCATACACCAGCTACAAGAGAAGTGTAGGGAACAGTGTATACCCCTTTACCTTACTTTTGTCGATCTCAGGCATTTGACACCGTCAGCTCCTCAATCTCATTTGCTCCTTCCATGACCAAATGCACTGCACTATACAGTTTGATGGCTCCACTGACCGTTTTGGAGTGAAGAATGGAGTGAAACAGGCTTATGTCCTACCCCACCACCCCCCACTCTGGCATCTTCTCCATGCTCCTGACCTTTGCCTTCCAGTCTACTTGCACACTAGGTCAGAGGGCAAGCTCTACAATCTATCAAGACTGAAAGCAAAGACAAAAACACATCGCGTCCTGATCAGAGAACACCTCTGCTGATGATGCTGCACTAGTCGCTCACACAAACTCAGCTAGAAAGACTCATGAACTGTCGCTCTCATGCCTGTAACTTGTTCTCCTTGACTATAAGTGTTAAGAAAACCATGGTCATGAGACAAGGGGTTGCGTCTCCGCCTCTAATCACACTAAATAACACCCGACTGGAAGTGGTTAGCAGATTTTGCTACCATGCGTCCACAGTGACAGAAAATCTATCCCTTGCTGCAGAGCTCAATACACACATAGGGAAAGCAGCTACCTCCCTTTGGCTGTTTCGTGAAACATGCATGGGATAACACCAAGCTGACCCTCAGGACCAAGCTGATGGTTTATAAGACCTGTGTTCTCAGCACCTTGCTGTATGGCTGTGAAACATGGGCGATTTGCTGTCAGGAAAAGAAGCTCAATAATTTCCATATTTGCTGTCTGCGGTGCATTATTGATATTTCCTGGCAGGAGAAAATCACAAATGCGGCAGTCCTCTCAAAGGCAGAGCTTCCAAGTGTGTTGGCACTAATCAAACAGAGGCAGCTTCGATGGATTGGACACGTTCGCAGAATGGAAGACAGTCGTATACCCAAGGACCTTTATATGTTGAGGTAGCTGGGGCCAGACGACTCGTGGGGCGCCCAAAGCTCTGCTTCAAGTATGCCTGCAAGTGTATTAGGAAGGCACTAAATGTCAACTATTGCAACTGGGAGTTTCTAGTGGCAAAAGAGGGAAATGGAGACATATCCTATGGAGTGGTATGCACTACCACGATGATCAGTGGCTACAGCAGTTTGGCAATAGGTGCCAGCGCCGAAAACAAGTAATCAGCGTCACTTGGCAGCTTCATGTGCAGCACTTGTGGGAGAACCTGCTTCTCAAGGATTGGCCTTCACAGCCATCAGCAAAGGTACACCAAGAGAAGACACTGCATCTAAATGGATTGTTTGCGATGTGTCCATTGTTTTTTGTAGATGGAAGGATGCCAACCAGATTGGAAAATTCTCCTCGTTTTTAAATCTCTCTATGGCTTCCCATCCCCACCTCTAACTTTCTGCAAACCCTCAAGATATCTGCACTTCTCCAATTCTCGTTGTCATACAAGCACCCACCTGCCAAGAATGAGGCATGTTCATTTTGTCATATGAACATTGATTTTAAACTGTTGCTGGAGCGAGGAAATGACTCGTTAAACAGATCAGCCATGGCTGGAAAAAACATTTTCATATTGACAGACAGTGCTAGGAGGAACAAAAGGGCTATTCCCTGCTCCAGTTTAACCCACAGTGGACTTTGAGCACCACGTATTAGAATTAGAACATTACAGCGCAGTACAGGCCCTTCGGCCCTCGATGTTGCGCCGACCTGTGAAACCATCTGACCTACACTATTCCATTTTCATCCATATGTCTATCCAATGACCACTTAAATGCCCTTAAAGTTGGCGAGTCTACTACTGTTGCAGGCAGGGCGTTCCACGCCCCTACTACTCTCTGTGTAAAGAAACTCCCTCTGACATCTGTCCTATATCTATCACCCCTCAACTTAAAGCTATGTCCCCTCGTGTTTGCCATCACCATCCGAGGAAAAAGACTCTCACTATCCACCCTATCCAACCCTCTGATTATCTTATGTCTCTATTAAGTCACCTCTCCTCCTCCTCCTCCTCTCCAACGAAAACAACCTCAAGTCCCTCAGCCTTTCCTCGTAAGACCTTCCCTCCGTACCAGGCAACATCCTAGTAAATCTCCTCTGCACCCTTTCCATAGCTTCCACATCCTTCCTATAATGTGGTGACCAGAACTGCACGCAATACTCCAGGTGCGGTCTCACCAGAGTTTTGTACAGCTGCAGCATGACCTCGTGGCTCCGAAACTTGATCCCCCTACTAATAAAAGCTAACACACCATATACCTTCTTAACAGCCCTGTTAACCTGGGGAGCAACCTTCAGGGATTTATGCACCTGGACACCAAGATCTCTCTGTTCATCTACACTACCAAGAATCTTCCCATTAGCCCAGTACTCTGCATTCCTGTTACTCCTTCCAAAGTGAATCACCTCGCACTTTTCCGCATTAAACTCCATTTGCCATCTCTCCGCCCAGCTCTGCAGCCTATCTATGTCCCTCTGTACCCTACAACATCCTTCGGCACTATCCACAACTCCACCGACCTTCGTGTCATCCGCAAATTTACTAACCCACCCTTCTACACCCTCTTCCAGGTCATTTATAAAAATGACAAACAGCAGTGGCCCCAAAACAGATCATTGCGGTACACCACTAGTAACTAAACTCCAGGATGAACATTTGCCATCAACCACCACCCTCTGTCTTCTTTCAGCTAGCCAATTTCTGATCCAAAGCTCTAAATCACCTTCAACCCCATACTTCCGTATTTTCTGCAATAGCCTACCGTGGGGAACCTTATCAAACGCCTTACTGAAATCCATATACACCGCATACACTGCTTTACCCTCATCCACCTGTTCGGTCACCTTCTCGAAAAACTCAATAAGGTTTGTGAGGCACGACCTACCCGTCACAAAACCGTGCTGACTATCGCTAATGAACTTATTCTTTTCAAGATGATTTTAAATCCTGTCTCTTATAACCTTTTCCAACATTTTACCCACAACCAAAGTAAGGCTCACAGGTCTATAATTACCAGGGCTGTCTCTACTCCCCTTCTTGAACAAGGGGACAGCATTTGCTATCCTCCAGTCTTCCGGCACTATTCCTGTCGACAATGACGACATAAAGATCAAGGACAAAAGCTCTGCAATCTCTTCCCTGGCTTCCCAGAGAATCCTAGGATAAATCCCATCTGGCCCAGGGGACTTATCTATTTTCACACTTTCCAAAATTGATAACACCTCCTCCTTGTGAACCTCAATCCCATCTAGCCTAGTAGCCTGAATCTCACTATTCTCCTCGACAACATTTTCTTTCTCTATTGTAAATACTGACGCAAAATATTCATTTAACACTTCCCCTACCTCCTCTGATTCCACACACAACTTCCCACTACTATCCTTGATTGGCCCTAATCTAACTCTAGTCATTCTTTTATTCCTGATATACCTATAGAAAGCCTTAGGGTTTTCCCTGATCCTATCCGCCAATGACTTCTCGTGTCCTCTCCTTGCTCTTCTTAGCTCTCCCTTTAGATCCTTCCTGGCTAGCTTGTAACTCTCAAGCGCCCTAACTGAGCCTTCACGTCTCATCCTAACATAAGCCGCCTTCTTCCTCTTGACAAGCGCTTCAACTTCTTTAGTAAACCACGGCTCCCTCGCTCGACAACTTCCTCCCTGCCTGACAGGTACATACTTATCAAGGACACGCAGTAGCTGCTCCTTGAATAAGCTCCACATTTCGATTGTTCCCATCCCCTGCAGTTTCCTTCCCCATCCTACGCATCCTAAATCTTGCCTATTCGCATCATAATTTCCTTTCCCCCAGCTATAATTCTTGCCCTGCGGTTTATACCTGTCCCTGCCCATCGCTAAGGTAAACCTAACCGAATTGTGATCACTATCACCAAAGTGCTCACCTACATCTAAATCTAACACCTGGCCGGGTTCATTACCCAGTACCAAATCCAATGTGGCATCGCCCCTGGTTGGCCTGTCTACATACTGTGTCAGAAAACCCTCCTGCACACACTGGACAAAAACTGACCCATCTAAAGTACTCGAACTATAGTATTTCCAGTCGATAATTGGAAAGTTAAAGTCCCCCATAACAACTACCCTGTTACTCTTGCCCCTGTCAAGAATCATCTTCGCTATCCTTTCCTCTACATCTCTGGAACTATTTGGAGGTCTATAAAAGACTCCCAACAGGGTGACCTCACCTCTCCTGTTTCTAACCTCGGCCCATACTCCCTCAGTAGACGAGTCCTCAAATGTCCTTTCTGTCGCTGTAATACTCTCTTTGATTAACAATGCCACACCCCACCCTCTTTTACCATCTTCTCTGTTCTTACTGGAACATCTAAATCCCGGAACCTGCAACATCCATTCCTGCCCCTGCTCTACCCATGTCTCCGAAATGGCCACAACATCGAGATCCCAGGTACCAACCATGCTGCAAGCTCACCCACCTTATTCCGGATGCTCCTGGCGTTGAAGTAGACACACTTTAAACCAAGTTCTTGCTTGCCAGTGCCCTCTTGCGTCCTTGTAACCTTATCCCTGACCTCACTACTCTCAACATCCTGTACACTGGAACTACAATTTAGGTTCCCATTCCCCTGCTGAATTAGTTTAAACCCCCCTGAAGAGCACTAGCAAATCTGTTTGTTCTCGCTCTAAGCTTCCACCCTAACTCCCTGAATTTCTGTCTTAAATCCCCATCTCTCTTCCTACCTATGTCGTTGGTGCCTATGTGGACCACGACTTGGGGCTGCTCCCCCTTCCCCTTAAGGATCCCAAAAACACGATCCGAGACATCACGAACCCTGGCATCTGGGAGGCAACATAGCAACCGTGAGTCTCTCTCGTTCCCACAGAACCTCCTATCTGTTCCCCTAACTATGGAGTCCCCAATGACTAATGCTCTGCTCCTCTTCCCCCCCCCCTTCCCTTCTGAGCAACAGGGACAGACTCTGTGCCAGATACCTGTACCCCATTGCTTACCCCTGGTAAGTCGTCCCCCGCAACAGTATCCAAAACGGTATTGTGTGCAAGCAGGGACATTCCAGGGTCGGCTAAGATAAAAGAATCCACAAACAGACGTGGTCAGACCAACTAGTCACATGATTAACCTGCTTGGCAACCTGGGATTTTCTGAATTGTAAGAAGAGTTTGAACTGAAAAAAACTGTTTGCTCCTGGAGTGAGAAGACCTCTCCAGTCTGCTCCCATCTCATTGTCACAAGCCTCTGGACCCACTGAGGACACATGAACTTCAAGAGAGAAATGTTTCCTACATCGAACAAGGTTTAAGATGAATACAGGGCCCCAATGAAAAGCAAGACCTACCTACAATCAAGGACTTTACAGCAAGCATGAAGAACAGGAACCAAAACCATCTTCAGATATTGCTTCTAACTTTTCCACTTTATTTCTTCACTTTTCTGACTCTCTGCATGTGTGTATCGCGTATGCACACTAGCGTGGATGCATCGCATATCTGGAGGCGTTAAATGAATTAGAGTTTAAGATTAATAAAGTGCTACCTTTTTTCTTTAAACATAAAACTGGAAGTTAGTGAACAAGGAATCACTAAGGGGAGCTGAAAAATGGTGTGTTTAAAATTAAACACTGTTGGGTAAGACCATGTGAAGGCTGAGAGGGAGCCCTAGACCCCTTTCTCACCTGGTCGTAACAGAAATTTGGGGGCTACCGTCCTGGAATTTACCCACAAACGAGAGAAATTGGAAGTGGGAAGCCAAATTGTTCCCAAAAAAAAAGCAAGATTTCAATACAGGGTTTCTTGTGGTTGTGTGTGCTTGAATACTAACATGTCTGCAACTGAAGCTAGTAGCTCCCCAAGCCAGGGTAAAGTAACTTGGGATAAGTTAAAAGCACTGTCTATGAAGGAGTTCAGGAAAATGGCTGAGCAGTGTGGGATCACTATGTGGCAAGGCTTGGAAGTCTGAACTCCTAAGACTTGTGGCCAACCATTTTTCCCTTGAATCTGAAGAAGCAGAAACAGCGTTAGAAGTGGACGCCGACAGGGTATTGCTAGCAAAGCTACAATTGGAATGGAGGAAACTTGAATCAGAGGAGAGGTAAAAAGAGCTTTCCAGAAGGAACATGAGGAAAGTGAAAGGCAGGAGAGAGAAAGAATGCGAAGCGCGAGTTCTGAAACTTCTTGAATTAAGTTGGGGACGACAGAGTAACCCCAGTGAAACCATGGCCAGTATGGAGGACCATAATTCAGGGCTGGGTGTAGAATTATTAAAACTATTTAAACTAATCCCAAAATTCAATGAGGAAGATGTGGAAGAATTTTTTGTGTCCTTTTGAGAAACTGGCAAGGCAGCTAAAATGGCCAGCTGAGACTTGGCCTCTTATTACAAAGCAAACTAACCGGAAAAGCCCATGAGGTTTATTCCCTGTTGCCAGATAAGAGTTAATGAAATTATGAACTGGCAAAAAATGCTATCCTCGGGGCATATGAATTAATACCCGAACCCTATTGCCAAAAGTTTAGAACCCTCAAGAAGTAAGCAGCTAGCTTTTGACCAGGGGCTGAGGGCTCTTAAAGTACAGCTCAGCTGTGAGAATCTCAGAGAAGTAATTCTGTTAGAGGAATTTAAACACTCTCTCCCACTCTCCATAAAGACCCATGTAGAGGAGCAGCGGGTTCAGAGAGCATGGCAAGCGGCCGTTCTGGCTGATGAGTTTGCTTTAATTTATAACTCTTTCCCAGGGGAGAACCTTCCCTCAGCGCCCCCACAAATCCGACAAGGACAAAGGGTGGGAAGGTGATGGGAGCCCAAGCAGTCCTGGGAGAAAAGAAAAGCTAGAGACAAAGGGAGCCTTCCTCTAGCCAAAAAGGAAGGCACTGTGAGCAAGAGACCCGGACACAGGTGTGCTTCCATTGTAACCAGGCAGGTCATCTAAAAACTGACTGGAAATTAAAGGGAAAAGCTGTAGGGTTAATCAGGGCACATCTGCACAGTGAAGATGAGAACCTGATGGAAAACACAGCAGAGCAAGCTGTAGCTTTAACTGCAGCAAGAGTGCAACCCAGGAAGCTTACTACTGCAAGTGCAGGAAAAGTTAATAGGATTCCTGAAGACTATCAGGGTTTTGTGTTTGAAGGGAAAGTAACCCCATGCCCCTCGAGTGGGGCAAGCAAGCCCATAGTAATTCTTAGACACGGGGGGGCCACTAGACCCCTTTTACTGGGAAAAGGCCTGATCGTTCCCCCAGAGTGTTCAGGGAACACCAGAATGGTGGTGAATGGTATTGGAGGGCAGTGTATCCCTATACCTGTACACCGGGTGTACCTAGAGTGTGACCTAGTTTCGGGACCGGTGACTATAGGGGTTGTCCCTAGTTTGCCTGTGGACAGGCAATGATCTCCTAGGTGAGGATCTGTCGGGGAGTGACGGTGTTAGCACATCAGTAGTGGAAAAAGACCATAGGAGGTCAGAGACAGGGCAGTGGTAGGTGACGGTCCCCTGCAGTTTCCCAGAATGTGTAATGAATCAGGCCATGATCAGATCCTCTCTGGACACTGGAGAGGTGCCAGAGGACTGGAGGACAGCGAATGTGGTACCATTATTCAAGAAGGGATAGATCAGGTATTTACAGGCCGGTGAGTCTAACATCAGTGGTTGGGAAGCTATTGGAAAAAATTCTGAGGGACAGGATTAATCTCCACTTGAAGAGGCAGGGAATAATCAAAGATAGTCAGCACGGCTTTGTCAGGGGGAGATCGTGTCTAGCTAACTTGATTGAATTTTTCGAGGAGGTGACTAGATGTGTAGTTGAGGGTAAAGCAGTTGATGTAGTCTACATGGACTTCAGTAAGGCTTTTGATAAGGTAACACATGGGAGATTGGTTAAGTAGGTAAGAGCCCATGGGATCCTGGGCAATTTGGCAAACTGGATCCAAAATTGGCTTAATAGCAGAGAGTGATGGTCGAGGGTTGTTTTTGCGATTGGAAGCCTGTGAGGTATGATCAGTAAGTTCACAGATGACACGAAAATTGGTGATGTCGTGAGCAGGAAAGCCTTAGATTACAGGACGATATAGATGGGCTGGTAAGATGGGTGGAGGTGTGGAAAATGGAATTTAAACCGAAGAAGTGTGAGGTAATGCATTTTGGGAGGACTAACAAAGCAAGGAAATATACAATGGATGGTAGGACCCTAGGAAGTACAGAAGGTCAGAGGGACCTTGGTGTAGTGGTCCATAGGTCACTGAAGGCAGCAACGCAGGTAGATAAGGTGGTTAGGAAGGCATATGGGATACTTGCCTTTATTAGTCGAGGCATAGAATATAAGAGCAGGGAGGTTATGATGGAGCTGTATAAAATACTAGTTACGCCACAGTTGGAGTACTGTGTACAGTTCTGGGCACCACACTATAGGAAGGATGTGATTGCACTGGAAAGGGTGCAGAGGAGATTCACCAGGATGTTGCCTGGGCTGGAGTATTTCAGCTATGAAGACAGACTGAAAAGGCGGGGGTTGTTTTCCTTAGAACAGAGAAGGATGAGGGGGGACGTGATTGAGGTATACAGCATTATGAGAGGCATTGATAGGTTAGATAGGAAGAGACTTTTTCCCTTAGCAGAGGTGTCAGTAACCAAGGGGCATAGATTTAAGGTAAGGGGCAGGAGGTTTCGAGGTGATTTGAGGAAAGATTTTTTTCACCCAGAGGGTGGGTAAAATCTGGAATACACTGCCTGAAGGGGTGGTAGAGGCAGGAACCCTCACAACATTTAAGAAGTATTTAGATGAGCACTTGAAATGCCATAGCATACAAGGCTACGGGCCAAGTGCTGGAAAATGGGACTCGAATAGTTAGATGCTTGATGGCTGGCACAGACGCGATGGGCCGAAGGGCCTGTTTCTGTGCTGTATAACTATGACAAACCAGCTCCCCCAGAGGAGACTGCATTAGCACTGCAGGCAGATGGCCATGAGATCTGTCTGTTTGAGACTTTCTTTGGAAAGTTAGACCTAGGGAATGAATTAAAAAATCTTCCCCAGCTGAGGCTCAGTGAGCTGACACAGTATTGAGAGTTAGCACAAGCTGCCCAATCTGAAAGTGAAGCAGAGGGAGTCCTTGATTGCCTTATCTTTAAAGAATGAGGTACTGATGAGGAAATGGAGTTCTCCTCACAGACCTGAGAGCAAGGAGTGGACAGTAGTTCACCAGTCAGTGGTGCCACAGAGGTCTCGGAGAGAAATATTAAGGGCCCACGAGACTATAGTGGCTGTACATGCTGGTATACCAAAGGCCAAAACTCTACAAAGCTGTGGTGGACTACTGCAGGAGTTGCCACATATGCCAGGTTGAGGGGAAACCCCAACCTACAGTGAAAGCTGCACCCCGAAGTCCAGTACTTGTGTTAGGAGGACTCTCCAGCAGAGGGCTGGTGAACTGTAATGAACTCCCACCGAGAACAAACTGGGTCAGGCAGGCACAAGGCTGGCAAAAGTTTAGAATTGGAAGGGAAAAGCTGACCAAGAGGGCAGGTTGAAGGAAGTCCGGGAGGAATCCCGGATGAAAACCCCTACTGTCCGGTCAGCCAACCCTGAAAAATTTGAGAAGTTAGACCCCACATCCTCTTATGTAGATGTAGACACTAGAAGCATCCCACCAGAGTTGCTAACAGCATTTACAGGAACCTGCAGAGACGAGGAAAGATCTCTTGAGGGCAGAGAAACCAAGTGCCACAGGGAAGTGCAGTGGAGTCTGCACAAATACCTACAGGCAGAAGTATCCCAGAGGACAAAGGGGAGATTAGCAAAGGATCCTCCCCCACAGTCAGAACAAAAGAGAACCATCCTGAAGTCAAAAGCCTTTGCATGACTCAGCAAAGCACTGAAAGAGTTCAGGATAGACCCACCCACTACTGACTCACCTGAGGGAAAAAAAATGAGAGAGAGAGACGCATGCTTTTTTTCCTGTATCTTATATTTTCTCTCTCGACCGTTTTTAATGAAATGTGCATTTCTCAAATCGCATTTCATTCTGCTGGGTCTGGAGGTGTCCTACAGGCCCCTCCGCCTGCCAAGAACGAGGCATATTCATTGTGTCATTTGGACATTGATTTTTAAACTGTTGCTGGAGCAAAGAAATGACTTGTTAAACAGATTAGCCATGGCTGGAAAAAACATTTACATACTAACTGTGCTTGGAGGGATAAAGGGGCTATTCCCTGCTCCAATGTAACCCACAATGGACTTTGAGCATCAGGTATTGTAAGTAAGAAGAGACATTCCAGGGTCAGCTAAGACATGAGAATCCACAAACAGACGTGATCAAACAGACCAGCTATTCATATGACTAACCTGCTTGACAACCTGGGTTTTTCTGAATTGTTCAGAGTTTGAACTGAAAAAGACTGTTTTGCTCCTTGAGTGAGAAGACCTCCCCCATCTGCCCTCATCTCTCTTTCTCAAGCCTCTGGATCCACT